>NC_080023.1:21754242-22057272 GCF_030020395.1 Manis pentadactyla
TCCTTTATCCAAAGTGATTCCCTGACCAGTTTCTAGAATATCTCAGCCCTAGCTTTTAAAATGCTTTCTTTGTTCCTATGTGGCTTGCCATTTGCTGATTCCTGACTCCTATTAACACTGCATGTTTTGAATAAGTCTTTACACATGACCAAGGTTTGTCTTTGAACTAGATCTCCATCTTGCTAGAAAGCTGCTAAATTACAGACTTCACAATGTAACTGTTTACATTCAGAATTTAAAAACTTATAACAGAAGGGTTCATCTGTAAAGGAGTCAAGAACACTTGTGTATGATAAGAAATAAAACAAAATCTATGTGGAAAAATATATATGTAAAATCTAGGCTCTGGCTGCCAATTCTGAGTGACAACTGTCATCAGAAACTCAAGGACTCTGATGTCTGCATTGAAATCCCAACAAGGGTCCCCATTTAAGCTGTGCAGTGAATCTAATTGCTATGCATGGCTTGCACATAACATAGATAGTTGTAACCTTTCTGCAAAGTGCCAAGTCAGGAAATGTTAATGCACAGGGAAGCCATGCCTAGGCTATGGCTGCCACTTGATAGGCAATTCCTGTTCTTGTTCTCTTATTTAAAAATAAAAGAGAGAGAGAGGTTCCTCCTTCTACAATATCCCAGCCTCTTTTATGCTGTGTGTGCATTAGTAAAAGTGATCCCCGTAAGAGTTCTTCAAACTGAATTACTTAACATCGTTTAAGGCTGCTGCAGAGGGAGAGAAGTCAGCGGGACCAGGGCTTAAGAAAGTTGCTAAGGCTGAGGCTGATGAAGGCTTCCATGCATTGCAAAACTTGCCTGGCTGTTGCTTAGTGGAAGCCTGCTGCACTTTACATCTGGAAAACAGGTCCTTTGAGCACAGGCTCTCAGCAGAAATTGCATTAAGACCACTCCTTTGGAGGTGATGTGGATTTTATGTATTTGTTTCAATTCACTCTTCTGGTTCCTCAGGGTCATGACACAATTCAGGCTGATTTTCTAGTGGCAAGCTCTCAACTGTTCAATTCTAAAGTTTTTTTTTTTTTTCGTAAGATTCATAATAGGGCAGGCAAAAAGAAAAGAAAAGAAAAAAGAAAACAGACTAAGTATATCAAGTATTACCCCCCAGGAGCTGCTCTTGGATTTTCAGGGGTCCTTGGCATAGACAAGGGTGTCCTGGGGGGCAAGACCTTAAAGCAAAGGCTGGGGCCCCCAGAGGCTGCTTCTGTGGGTGCTCAGCACACAGGGATAGGCCTGGGGCTGGAGAAAGGTGGGGGAACTGGCATTTGCCTTGGGTAACAAATTTAAGGAGGTGCTAATCAGAAATCAAGGCACAAATTAATGAAATGTTTATAAAAAAACAAAATGAATGCAATAATCTATGATGAACAAAATACCAAAATTTTAAATAAAGACAGGATCCGACACCCCACTTGCATGACTTCACTCTCCTCACCAGTGTCCCAGCCCCAGTCCACAGTATATACTTACTTGGCTTCTGCCAGTGGCTGCCGCCCCTGGCACTCAAGAGCACCTTGCCTGGGTGATGAGAGCAGGTCAGAGTTACTCCCCTCAGTGGTGTTTCCCAACTTTTGCAATACTAATAATGTCATTGTTCATGGCTATATATTGTGAACCTGTCTTCCACTCCAGACGCTGTGCTAAGGGCTCTGCTCCAGTAAGGCATTTCATTCTAGCAGGCGAGGCAGGGGTTAGAGTCTATGGGTTCAGAGCCTGAAGCTCAGAGATGTTCAGTAACTGGCCGCCTCACCTGCCCTCACCTACCCTCATCTCCCGGCTCACAGTCAGTGCACAGCCAGGCTCCAACTCTGATTTTGAGGTCATGCTTATACCAGTGCGCTCGCAACTCCAGCGTGAGCTGAGCCTGAGTCGAGATCACCTCAGGGACCACCAAGGAATCCAGGCAGAATTTACATGATGTTTCTTTTGTCAACACTGGGTTGTCTACACTTTGCTCAGACCTTTCCAGCTTTATATGTGAAAAAACCAAATGGAGAATTTCTTGCTTTCTAAGCAGTAGACTATTTTTGGGCTGTTCATGCTTTTATTGAGCCAAATCTGCCACCTCATCACTTCCACATATTGTTCTCATGTTTTTCCTTTGGAATAACTATTTCTTTGCCTTTAATATCTTTTCTTGCCATCGTCTGCTGTCCGAACTCCTAGTCATCCCTCAAAACCAAGTTCAAATATCCCCATATTTATATATCTTTGTCAGATTCTCTAAATCAATTGTTAACTTCCCCACCTCTGATCTTATAGCATTTTCCAGTTCTCACCCTTACTACATTTTTTGGCTAGGATATTTGTTTGCATATTTACCCCCCTACTAGACTATGGGCCCTTCAAGAATGAGAAATATGTCTTATCTTTGGATCCCAAACACCCAGCCCATTTTCTGATATACACTAAGGCCTATTAAAAATGCTTTTGTGAAAGTTGATATAGTTAAACAGATCAACTGGGAACGATCTTTATGTGAGTGCCCTTCTTATGCTGGAAGCCACCTGTAATACCTCTGTAAGCTTGTTATACAGGAAGAAATTTGGACTTTGGAGTTAAATAGAATTAGGTTTGAATCTAAGTCCTGTCTTTTCTACTTACTAGCTGAGCAGCCACGGACTAATCATTTATCATTTACATCCTCATTTTATTCCCTTTTTTCTTCTTCGTCCTTGTCTCCCCCATGTGCCCTTCTCTCTTCCTTTCCACCTTGGCTTCTTCTCTGTCCACAGACAACCTCTAGACTCTAGGCTCTGTGACGGCCCTGCACTTGGCTAGTTCCTGCAGGCAGCTTCCCAGACTCTGTGTCAAATGCTATTTCTGAAGTCTCAGGGTGCCTCTGTAAAAAGAAACCTTTGAGATTATAAGGTGCTGCTGCTTAATTTATCAGGGGCACCCAACTGGCCCTGCAAAATCCCTCCAGAACCTAGCCTCCAAAGATTGATCTTTGGTTTTAATAATGCAAATTGCAGAGAACAGAAATCCTTCAATGGGGCAATCCACAACAGGGAAATGTCTTCAAGGATGATGGGGAAAGCCAGCAACAAACAATAACCCCTGGACGTCTTGAACTTTGGGGGCCGTGTGTGCTTGGTGCTGCCACTCCTGGTATGAGGGACCTGAAAGCAGGAATATATTCATGCACCAGCCCTTTCCAAGCTAGGGGATATCATCCCAGTGGGACATTTAAGGGAGGTTGAATTTGAAATTATTCCTCTCTTCTCTCCTCCCCCAAGGTTCTATTATGTTAAGAAAAGGACTTTCAGCACTGGATACATTTAAAGATTTTATTAGGTAATAGGATTGTGCCTGTGACATGAAGCCTAGGGCACAGCTTTGAATTACATGCCAAAGGAACAAATACACAAAAAGCCCTAAGGAGCCTTTGGAACATGTGCACCCACAGGCTTTAACTCTCGCTGGAAAAGCAGACACCCGAACCCTTCGAAGATTCGGAGCTTGAGTCCTGCTATTTCCAAAGCCAGCATTTTAGGAATTCTTCATTTTCAAAACTTGTGGTCCAGGCGATGGAGGGCATGAAACTCAAATCTCTTTTCCAGCACCTCCTGCTGCTTTTGCGCTGTGGGAGGACTTCAGAACACCACTCGTTCTCATGCCGCCGGTTTATTCTGCACCATGACCTGAGGCAGTACCAACATGTAAAGGGTGATCCCACAGACTGCAGCCACCATGCTGTTTCCTGCGTCTGACAAGCCGAGGGCAGTGAGCAGCTGTGGGGGGAATGAGACTCCAGAGGGGCCAGAGGCAGGTTATGGAAAATGAAACTTTCTTTTGTGAATCTGTACATACAGTGAGAACATGTTGTTTTGCTTGTCCAGTATCACTCTGGTGAGTCACTCCTCTGCTCCTGTACGTGGGATGAACCCGTGCACGGGGTGCACCCATTTGCCCACACAGACCCCTACACTGCCCTTCTCTACCATCTTGCTTGGGAGGCTGAGCTGCAGGACCCTCACCCCCTGGGCTCCCTTCTCCATGGCTTCTGGCTGGACTCATCCAACGGGAGGCGGCAGTGGGGGATCAGCACTGGAGAGCCCGGTGATTCCTTGGCTTCCTCCCTCCTGGGTTTGCTGCAGGCTGACTTCATTCTCCCCTAAAGCTCCTGGCTCTGCCCCAGCGGGTGCCCTCAACCGCCTCTGGCTTCTGGCAACTGTCTCCTGTTATGACCTTTATGTCAGGGAGGTGACAGTTTCTGGCTATTCTTGGCCCTGGGGTACATTGCCATCCCTTGTAAATTTCCCCATCCCTGCCCACACCTTCATAACAGCCCGTATTTAACTCTCCTTACTTGACCCATTCAGCATGCTGTTTCTTACTGGCTTCTTGACTGACACGCAGTAGCTCCCACCCTCCCTAAGTATCCCTCCAAAATTTAAACCAAACACCGCAGATAGGCAGATGATTCAGGTCAGCCTTTCAGTCATTCGGAGATGTTTATTGACTATTTATTTATAAGCCAGCACTGTTCTGGGCATTAGGAACATAGGGTGAATGGCAGATCCTGCCTCTAGCCTCATAGCATTTACATGCTAATGGGAGAGACTAAAAAGAGACAGGTCAATCATACATACCCAGGGTCATATTTCAGTATAGAGGAAAGAAAAGAAAGGACTGTGGCAGAGAGGATCTGGCTGGGTGTATGTGGGCGGACAACATCAGAGTGTGGTCAGGGAAAGTGTTTGTGGGAAGGTAACAATTAAGAGGAGCCCTGAGTGACAAGAAAAATGGTGAAAAGTGCAAATTACATGCAAGGGACAATGAAGGGCAAGTGTCTAGGAGCAAAAATGAGCTTGGTCTGGTTAAAGACAAGACAGTGGCCTGTGTGATGGCAGACAGTAAGCAGATCAGTGGGCGGTGAAATCAGAGAGGTGCTGGGCCTCCTCATGTCGGTGATGGGCTCAGGTGCTTAGATCTTACTCTGTGTGTGATGGGGGCCATTGTAGGATTTTAACATAGGAGTGATGTGATCTCTTTTACAGTTGTGAAAAATCTCTCTGGCTGACATCTCAGGAGGCCATGTGGCTGCACAATCCCTTGCCGCCTCTGTGTGTCATTGGCTATCATCCCAACAGTCTGGCTGCCCTGGCTTGGGGAATGGTGCCCTGTCCACCATGTGATCAGGTGGAAATCTAACTCTCCTCCTTGACTGTCCCACTGCATTTGTCCTCATCCATCAGCTGCCTGTGCATTGTTTCTGCTCTTTTTAAATTCTCTGTCAGCTCTCCCCTCCTCTGTCCCTGCTCGCCCTGGGAGCCCCATCTTTTCTCACCCAGATTCCTGTACCAGCTTCTCGGCTTCCATCCTCACTACCCTCTGGTCTACTTCCCACTTCACTGCAAGGTGATTTTATCAAAAGGCACTGCCAACACCTCTCCCTCTGTGAGACTTCATTGCATCCAAGGCCAGCCAACATTTAGCTGCACTCCACCTTTGCAGTCTCCTTGCCCAGTGCTCTAACCAATGCCTGCCATCTCGCATTTTCTGGTGCTCTTCCTTCTCTCCTCTGTGCCTAACTGCTGATGTCCTCTCCGCCTGGGATGCTGTTTCTCTGCTTGTCCCAGGCACACCTGATCTCAGCAACGTCTGTGGTAGAGCTGGTTTTGTCTACAAGGCAGAATCAGATCTGTGGTCCTCATTTGTATAAGTGGCATAATTTCTGCTCTTGTCTATTTGGTGACTCACTGGTTTCCTGTTTTTCTTTTACACCAGACTGTGCAGGGTGAACACAGGAGCATTTTCCAAATTCTAAGAACCACAAGGGCATGGATACCAGTCCTCAGAATGGGAGTCCTGGAGCAGGTCCTGAGGTTCTAGAGGCCTGGCTAGGGACCTCTGCCAGGCAGAAGCTTTTTAGTGGCTGCATTGGGAGGATGTCTCAGGATCTTTCAGAAGCTCTAGAGCAGTGATGGCAGGCACCCTTGGCTGGGGCCTCGGGCAAACAGTTATTTACTAAGTGTTTTCTAGCTGTTGTTAAAATATTGAATGCCCTGCATTTTAACAATGGTTCCATAAATCTTCGTTGAATGGTTGAATGAATGAATGATATTCTGCCACCTCCATGAAACATTCTCCAGTCTTTCTGGCAAATAACAGCTCTCTCCTCCAGTTAGAATGCAAGTCTTCCTGAAACCAACCTCACATTCCCTAGTATTCTCATACCACCTCATGTAGTGGTGGGTTGAAGGACATAGTGCGAATTTGCTGTGCACACAGAGCACAGTGCTAAATGTGTTCCCTTGTTTGCACATCATAACGAATCAGTGAGTCAATAGCAACAGTGAGCACTTACTGTATGATAGACCCAGTTCTAAACATATTTAAGCTCATCTGTTTCTTATTTCAACTCTAAAAGGCAGACATTGTTATTGTCCTCCATTGACAGATATTGAAATGGAGGCACAGATAGGTTAAGCAGGTTGCTTAAGGTCACACAGCTGGTTGGTGGTAATGTTAAGGTTCAAACCCACATCTGATTCTAAAGCACATGCCCTGAACCACTGAGCTATTCTCCCTCCACCTGATCTTGGAGATTGATGGATGGGGTAAAATAAGGTGGTGCCCCAGGGCTTATGATTTCTGGATTTCCTATTAGCCCCTGTTACACACCTCATACTCCTCTGAGGGGAGCTGGCATATTGCCAGGTCTGCTCAGTCATGTGTTGGATAAAATAATGAATGAAGGGAGGGCAGAGGTGGAGGGTGCTTAGGCTCTTGCCGATTCTGGGGCTTTGGCTTCATCTACATTCTCCCCTAAGGACTCTTGCTTCTCACTGGATTTTTGCTTACCAGGAACATTTAGGGGTATTGAATTCTAACAGGCCGTGTCTGTCAGGTAGACTTCTGTGCAGATAGACAGCTCTAAATATGTATCAGAAATTTAATTAAAACTCATTTCACCTTCACGAAAATTCTGTGATATAGGTGCTCTTCTCATCCTCATTTATAGATGATGAAATGGAGGCGCAGAATGGGAAATAACTTGTCCCAGGCCTCTCAGCTGGGGACCGCTCAGCTGGGGAGTGCCGGGGTTGGGATGTGAGTCCAGGCAGGCTGGAGTCAGAGTCAGCTCACAATCGGCAGAGCCGCCAGGCGGGGCACCTCCCACTGCAGCCCCGTAGCTTCCAGGGCAGCCCTGGGGCATCACTGCTGCCTCTTGCCACCCCTTCCTCCAGGTTTTCCAGCTGTAATTGATGGGGGAGGGCATTTGACAGGAACTTCAGCTGGGACTCCGGAGGGGCCCAACTTAAGAAACAAAAGAAGCTTCATATTTGCAGGCCCCTAGTTCCTTAACCAACCCTTCCCCAAGACGTCCTTGACTCATAGCAGGTCTAGGTTCACAGCACAAGTTGGTAAGGAAACCTCCAGGCTTCGCACAACCTGTTCTCCATATTGCACTGATGTTTAACTTTTCTCCCTCCTTAACAGAGACCGATGTGCTCAGGCGTGCATGAGCTCTTGGCTGATGGGGCGGCAGGTGGATTCAGGCCAGGAATGAGAGGTAAGATCAAAGGGAGTTTCTTTTGCTTGTAAAGAAACTCTGACACATGCGTCTTGAGAAACCAGCCATGCGCTCTGGGATCCTAGAGCGAAGCCCGAAGTCAGTGGCACACTGAACAAGGGCGGAGGGACGAAGCTGGCAAGCCCCTGGCCTTCCTTGGCTTGACTCCCTGGCAGCTGGTGGGATGGAGTCAGGGTGGCTATGGGCTCCCTCCTGGGGTCAATCCTAGCTATCCTCTTCTTATCTCAAACCTATGAGGACACCGGGACCTGAGGCGAGAAGAAAACTCAAACCTGAGAAAGGAAACACAGGCTTCACGGGCACTCAGATTCAATCAGGAACCCCAAGACATCCCTGGTGTGGGCCCTGTCCTCTTTCCTGTGTCAGCCAGCATACGAGCCCTTCGGGAAGCACTTCTCCAGGGCTCTGTTTATTCAAATACAGTCTTGGTGCAGCCTCAGTGAGCTCGGGCGTTGGGGGTGCATGGAATGAACCACGGTGTTTTCTCCCCACAGTCCCAGACAGGCCTGAAAAAGCAGCCAACAAACCCACTCCAGCTTTTATATTTCCCCAAGATCCTTTCCCTTCTCTTACTTATTTTTTTCCCTGTCCACGTTTAAGCACAAATAACAAAATCATTCTTGTGACTTTGAGTATGGCACTGCCGGTGTGGGTTAATTGTGGGGGAAGTGCGGGCATGCTTGGTGTTGCAGCCAATCTGAGACCATTTTCAGAAGGCCAGGCCCTTTCTGCACCTTTACTTTCTTTCAAATGAAAATAGCTTTATTGTTTTCACTGATCATAAAGGTAAGCAGTCTGTCTGGCTTACTGGCTTAGAATTCAGACTGAGGTCAAATCTCTTTTTATATTTAGAAAACATGGCTTGGGCACCATCTTGCTATTGCTGGAATGCATTGATCTTCCTGGGGTCTATTTTATTCTCCTGGGTCAAGTCCAAGAACTCCAGGACCTAACTGGTGGAAGCAGCCAGTGCTGGTTACAACAGCCTCACACAGGGAGAGGTGGGCAGTGACTGGAGTACAGTCTGTGGGTGTGACCCTCAGGACTGAGCCTGCACAGGGTGCCTGCCATCTGCAGGGCTGCTGATGGTGCCCAAGGAGTCTCTTGTCTCCAGCAATTTCTTGACTTTCTGCTTGGACAACCTTCCCCCTATTAGAGTGTCCTTGAAGAGTAGAGCTTCTCTCTTTCTCACTTGTCTGATTACTACTAAGTCACAAAGCAATCCATTTCAAACTCTGTGTGCACATTACACACATACACACACACACACACACACACACGCACACAGACATATGCACCTCTTGTAACTTCCTAGTTACCCCCTTAGGGCACCACTTCCTAACCCTGGGTCTTGCCTCCTTGTTGTTTGAAGTGTGGTCAAGGGCCGACCACCCTTGGCATCCTTGGAGAAGTCAGAAACGCTGACTCCTAGGTGTTTTTGTGTGATACCTGCTGACTTGACTCATATGCACTCTGTCTCCCTGCCTGGGAAACCTTCCCTTTTCCACTGGTCGGGGCTTTGGGAGCTGCCTGCCTTGCATCCGGGCTGACCCCTGGGGTCTGTAATGTTAGGGCCTCTATCACATCTCTGAGGCTCTTTGGACCTTGGAGATGAGTCTCGTCTCTGAGTTCCAGACCCTTTTTGGTTCTGATGCACAGGCTGATGGAGTTGGTTTGTCTTAGAAGACTGCTCTGGGGCTCACACTCAGAGATCTCTCTAGATGCTTCTATGAGGCGTTGAATTGAAAGGAGGGCATCCAGGCCTCCAGAAGGAGCTCCTCTGGTGAGCTGGGTCCCTGGGCTCTAGCCTAGTATTTTCCTTCCATTAGCACATCTGCCTAGATGGACATAGTGGGTTCCTAGCAATTACCCCTAGCAATTGTCACAGGAAACTCTCACATGGTAGTGACTTAACTGTCTCCTAGACTCTGATTCTCCCTTTGTTTTGGGGTCAGTATACTTGGAACTAAAGTCTTCTGTTATACAGATGAGTTAATTCCCTGAGCTTCTTGCATTGGCAAGAAAATGTGTTCTGCTCCTTTTAATATAAATCTGAGTGCAGTGACTTAGCTACATAGAGGTTACTTCCTCAGCTAACAGAGAGTTCAGAAGTAAGCTTTCTGCGGATGCCCTAAGGGGCTCAAAGATGCCACTGGGAACTAGGCCCCCTCTGGCTTTTGCACCACCATCTTTAACATATGGCTCCACCCCAGGCACCGTGTGTGTATCACAGGCAAAAACCTGGCACAGATCTTGTACCACCCGAGTCTGTTACTGTTGACATCAGCAGAGCAATAGCTTTGCAGGAAGCCAGGACTGGTGCATTCTACGAGCATCTCATTGTCCCACACTGGGTCCTGGGGATATGTGACTAGGAGGGAGCTGGGAATGCACAGATGTCTGGCTGTGTCTTCACAGGTGTAATTCAGGATGTGTCACGTGTGGTGTCAGAGTCGCTTTGGTGTGGGAGTGGCTGGGGGGGTACACATGGAGTCCAGAGGTGGCTGTGACGGTGTGGGCCAGAAGGGAGGAGGGCCCCCCATGAGGGTGGGGGAGGCAATAGGGATGAACTGTAGGAAGCACCACCATCTTCCCGGTGACACCCTGGCCTAGGCCACCGCCTTCCCTCATCTGGATCCTGTGGCTGCCTCCCTCTACGCAGCAGCCGTAGTGATCTTTAAAGATATATTCAGAGCAGAACAAATGAACTGGCTGCCCTCCCCAGCTTGGGAAGTCATCCCCACATCACTGCTTGGCAGGTTCTTTCTCACCACTCAGATACTGCCTCCCCTAAGAGGTCTGCCTTGACTGTCTCTCCTAACTTGTCAGACATCCCGTTGTCACCTCTCTCCAATTGACATTTCTTCTATTTGTAGCACATGAGCTGCCCTAGAGCAGGAATCTCTCTTGGCTTGTGCACCTGTGTCCCCCGTGCTCAGAACAGTGCGTGACACCCAGTAGGAATGCTGAACTTAGCTGTTAAATGCATGAGACAAAATGCATAAAGGACCTGCTCTCACTGCAGAGGCACAATGGTGTGCTTCCTTCAACATGAGGCCTGATGAACTGGAACCAGGGGTCTGTGCCGGGAATGCATCACGGGGGCTTGGCCCTGGCTGAGGAGTCAGAGGTCATGTAGAGGGACATCAACATCAGATGGGAAGATGGGAGCCTAGAGCTGGAGCTGGGAAATGGATGTGGCGGCTGGAGGCTGGAGCAAACTCAGGCGGGAACTGCATTCTAGGAGCCGCATGGCTGGCTCCGGCTACGTCCTGGGTAAGGCAGCCCCGTTTGCCCATGTCGGGGGTGTCTTTACAGCCCTGCGTCATGCTTCACAAGCTTCCTTACTTAGTGGCTGATTAGATCATAGGAAACAGGGAGAATCAAGGTGACACCCACATCTTTAGCAAGGTGACACTGACTCGGTGACTGTTGATTGAAAGGGTCACGATGGTTTAGGAGCTACGGTGACGAGCTGTTTGTGTTTTTTATGGGTGGTTTCTCTAGGCCTTCAGATCCTGGGAATGAGGGTGTTTTTGGGGGTGGTTGCCTACCTCTGCTGTGCGCCCTACTTTCTTTCCCTTCTCCTTTTGCAGTCTGACCAAATTAATTCTGTCTTTTCATGGTGTCTCAGTAGCACTTCCCCCATGCTGGGCTCCTTCTGCCTGGTGACGCTTCACCTGGCCCCTTTTGGCTTCTTTTGTAATAGATCTGTGGACCATATGTTTCTGGATTATATGGAAGTAAAATTGGTTATGATTTTTTTCTCCAGTTGTGAATTCTGGTGTGATGGAATTTCTTCTGTAGCAAAACATAAAGAGGGATGATGTAGAAATGAAAACCAGCCCTCTGCCTGCTGCAGAAGCCTTAATCTTATATTTACATAAAGCCATGCTTGGAGGAATTCACCAGGCTTTATAGGCTGCATTTAATTAGCGTCTTAGGGCTCTGAAAAGCAAGGAGAGCACAAACAATTGGCCCTTGTATAACAGATGGAGAAACTGAGGCCATGCTTATTTGCAAAGAAGTCAGTGAGGCAGAGCAAAGCCCAACCCCTTACTCTGAGCTAATGCTGAAAAAGGAGAGTGAGACCAGGCCTAGGTTTGCCCAGCCCCTTACCTCCCATTAGGACCCTCATGTGAGTCCAGCATGTGGAAATGAGCCAAGGCCTTAACCATGGTACCTGGCTGGGCCAGGATTTAATAGGAACAGCTGATCACAAAAGAGCTTCCCTGGATGAAAATCCTGTAAAGAAAGACAGTTGAAAGTAAGCAAAGATGAGACAAAATCCTGGAGTGTTCATGGGGTAGGAAGCTGGTAGCCCAGTTCCAACTCCTCGGAGCCCCCAGAATGAGCCATTCCTTTTCCTGGCTCTGTGCCCTGCCTGCATCTGCCCATCTCCTTCTCCAGATGGCGCCTCGCTCATCCTTACATCAGCTCGCGCTTCATCATCACAAAACCATCCCTGGGTCCTGGCTGGGGGGAAATGCATGTGCCCACCGCAGGGCTTGTGTACCTGCTCTGCACTCTGCTTAGACGCTTCTGCCGAGGCACTGTCGCTGTGGCCTGCACTCCGTGGGGTCAGCTGCAGCGGCACCTCCTCAGACGGGCTTTCTGCGATCACCCCATTTATACTTGGGCCTGTGCTGATCTTGCCCAGCTTCATTTTCCTTTAGAGCCACTAATATGACTTGACTCTATATCTGTCTACCTATTTCCTTATCATCTGTCAATCATATCCTCTATTGTCTATGCAATTTTTTTTGTCTTTCTCTTCTATGAAAATATAAAGTTCATGGGGGGAAGTATAATCTTAATGGTCTTGATCACAGCTGATCTCCAGCACCTAGCCTAATGCCTGGCACATAGTTGGTTTAATGTTAAAACATATATCAGTGAATAAATTAATGAATGCCTGAATTCCATGCACACCTGGCACCCTCTTCTTACCCCTCCTGTGGCACTTCCACACGCTGTCATTCTTGGTCTGTCTTTCCCATGAGACTGCAAGTTCCATCAGAGCAGGGAATGTGCTTTTCCTTCCTTTAACACAGTTGCTTAATTCCTTATCTTAGAATATGGCACAACTTAGTGCTCAGAAATATGATGGATTGTTAGCCAACAGTTTGGCTGAGTATCCTGGTGAGAGACAAGGAGGGACAAGGTTGTGGCTGTGAGGGGCCAGATTCTGGGGCAGATCCAGTAGCCATTGGTAACAGCTCATATAGGACAGGAAGGGGCATGGGAGTTACACTTAACTCTCTGGTAACAGTCAGTTAGGGGCCCACCCTATTCCACTATGATCTCATTTTAACACATTATGTCTGCAATCAATCTATTTCCAAGTGAGATCACCTACTGAAATGCTGGAGGTTAGGACTTCAACATAAGATTTTTTGTTGGCGTGGGGCATACAACACAGTAAAATCCATAATAGGAGAGTGTGTGAGTGGGTCTTTGATAGCATGAACTGCACCAGCTGAATCACAGCTGAGGATAGGCCCTGCATCGCTCACAGGTTTTCTAAGCTACATACCAAAATGTGAGAATCAACTACTTAAAAAAGGGGCTGTTACTTCATCTTACTCAGGCATCTATTTTCTTCACTCTGCTTTTGGTAGGAGTGGGAGGGTAGAAAACCTGAGTCTTTCCATGGATCTGGAAAGCCAGTTTTTCTACTAATAGAGAATGCCTGACCTTCAGAGATCACCATTGCGTTATAGTTAGTTAACCACCACCCTCTACTGGTTTGTGCACTCTTTTTAGAGTAGAGATTGGATTGAATTCATCCTTTCATTCCTTGCCTCTAGTACATTTAGGACCTAAAACATGTTTGTAGGACTGAATCTATCAAATAATAACTGACAATGAATGTTTGTAAAATGAGAGAAAAATATCTCTGTGTATTGGCCAATAACTGTTGGTTCTCTGTGTATTGGCCAATATCTGTGGGTTGAATGAGGAATAGGTATGAAGAATGCCACTAAATTTCTGTCTTGTCACCTTTATACCACATGACATTATATGCTACCATATCCCCAGAGTTATTGTCATTATTAACTCTAGCAGAGGAACCCAGAGATCTCCCACTGGAATTAATTTTGCTAGTATAAATTATTTTCTTTAGGGAAATAAGTTGAATGATGAGTAGAATTTAATGCATTCCCAGGCAGTTTTCTTCAGTATTTACATGCTAGTGGCTTTTTGAAAAATTGACATATGTATTTAGCTCTTCACAGTCCTTGTTAAAGTAAGAATGATAAAGATAAAGAGTAAAATGCTAAGAGCCATGGCAGTAGACATTCTAGGTGTTCACAAATATTTTGTCTCTTCTCTCATTTCTGTTTTATGATAGGATTATGCCTCCCTGATTCCTTCAGAGTTAGGCCTGGCTATGTAATTGTTTTAGCCAATGAAATCTGAGTAGAAGTAATATTGCTACTGGCTAGGAGCTTTAAGAGTCAATAGGAGATTTACTTACCCATGTGGTGTCGATCATGAAATCTGTCAGGATGAAGCCCCCATCAGCTTGGACCTCTGTGCAATGCCAGAGAACTCTACACTTCACTGTACTGTCAGATATGTAGTGTGAGTGAGAGATAAAATTTTAAGGTTAAACCACTGAGATTTTGTTTTCATTATGCTATTATAATAAAATCTCTATTATTGAATCATACCTGCTCATATTTGAGAAGAAAGATCTCAAATCACTATCCTAACCTTCCACTTTAAGGAACTAAAAACAGAAGAGAGAACTAAATCCAAGCAAACAGAAGGAAGGAAATAATAAGGACTAGGGTAGGAATAAATGAAATAAAGGCATAATGATAGAGAAAATGTATGAAACAAAATATTCTTCTTTGGGAAGATCAGTCATATTGACAAGCCTTAAAATAAATAAAAACAGAAAGAAGATTCAAATTATTCAAATCAGGAACAGTAGATGGGACATCACTACTGATTTTCAAAAATAAAAAGACTTTATAAGGTAATATGATAAACAGTTGCATGTGAATGAATTAGATGATCTAAATGAATTGGACAAATTACTAATCACTTCACAGATTTTCTTGAGTCGGTCCCAGTAGTTTGTGAATACATTACGTATACAACAGTGAATTGTACACTTTAAGATGGTGAACTGTAATCACATGTGACTTATATCTCAACAATTATTAAAAAATGTCTGATCACAATTCTTCCCTCTTACTTTCTTAAATGCCACCAAGAGTGAGTGGTAACCTGGATGTTATGCAGGGTACATATAACTGCCTTTGAAGCATCTGTATTATGGACCATTGTAGTCTCTTTTTGGGGGAAAGTAGAGGGAGAAAAGGGAGAAACTTTAGAGAATAGCAAAGTCAATTGATTTGTCTTACCTTACATTTGTTTTATTATCTTTTATAAATATCTCTTATGATCCTCTTTGTTTGCTTGTGCCATTTTCTAACTTTGAAAAGCAACATTACTTATTTATAATTTTATACTTTTTTCTGAAATACAACATCAAAATTCTGAAGACTTTTCAAAATGTATAGTTGTTATCCGTTTATATGCCAATTTTCTAAATACATAGAACATAGAAAGAAATGGCTCCATGAAAAGATTTGGGTTTTTAATATGAAGATTCATTTCTATATAGTTTATAAAAATAAGTATAGGGCATTAGTCCACAGAGGGAAGAATGAGCTAGATCATAAAATTTCTATTTGTTTCCTAAGTTAATGATAACATATGAGAAACACAGACCTTAACTCTCCAATTTTTCCACTCTTAAGCAGTACCAATTGTTTCCCAGATTTTCTAGTTTCAATATGAAATATTATATTCATAAAATTCCACAGAGCACAGTCTCTTTGTAACTCCTTTCCTCTCATCACTGCTGCTGTGTATAATTTAAATAGCATCTCTGACATGCTTTGTACTGTGCGTAGCTGAGATTCTAGTGTCAGGTCTTTACCCTGAAGTGCTCAGTGTTCAGAATCTGAAGCCCCATGCTCTACGAACAATGAAGCAAGCAGTGATGGAGGTTTCTGGGCTTCTAAATCTACTCCAACAGGATTCTTAAGTCACCATTGGAATGGGTGCTTGTCTTGCCAATGGGTTTCAGCCCCAGACAAGTTCACTATGGATTCAATCTGACCAAAGAAAATGACAGCAAAATGTTCTTGGGGTGAAAGGGTTATACCCAACTTTATTTTCAGGTGGCAGGTCAGTCACTAGAATCCCATTCACTCAGAGCGAGTCTGTATGCAGCAAGCCAGTCTCAGCCTCTGGGCCCCTCTGTCCACACAGCTGTCCTCTGGGCCTCTCTGCACAGTCATCCCGCACAGCCATCCTCTGGGCCTCTGTCCTCGGCGCTGCCACCACTCCAGCCTCGGCTCTGCTCTCCTGCAGCCTTGCAGCCCTGCCACTGTGTCATGCCCAGAACACTGGGCAGAGCTCTTTTTATAGAGTCAACAGCCATGCATTGCCCACAGGTGTGCAGTGAGCTAGTCAACCACAGCCAGGTGAGAATCCTGGCCACAGGAACTCTCATTTTATCCACAGTCGTTTTTGTACTCAGTAGCCATAAACTAAAAATGGGACCTGGGTAACCCTAGTTCCTTTTCCCTGGGAGCTATATTACCTTGTCTGGCTCTATTTTCCTAATTTTTGTGAAAACTTATCAGAGTGGCAGGTTGTTTAATTTATAACAATGAATGTTTACTCCTGAGTAGCCTGATAATGTGTTATTTTATGTAGATGTCAGTTTCCTGTGAGATTAGCCTATGTGTTTTGTATTTTTAAATTACTTTCACACTTAGAAGCATAATTGTGTAAGACTTACAGTGTTAATGTAGAGTAACAAAAATCCTTAGCCAACATGTGGGAACGACAAATTAGAAATTTATAGACTTGGTAACTGAAAAGTTTAGGGGTTGTCACTTTCAGGAGCGGCTAGATTCAGGCTCAAATGATGTCACAAATGATTGTCAGGTCCTGGTATCCCTCTATCCTTCAGTTTTACTTCCCTTGGTGGCCACCTGGCTCTAACTCTTCCAGGCCAGGAGATGAGAGGATGAGAGCATCATATCTCCCACCACCTTCTCTCTCTTTTTCTGTGTTCCAGGCAAAAGTCATTGGTTTTAATTGGGTTGCTTACCCAGCCCTGACCCTCCTGGTAGCTGAAGGATGTAATGTTCTCATCAGCTGGCCACACGTAGGGTTAATATAATCTAAACATCATCGAAATGAGAGTAAAGGAAGGAGTATTTCACTGTGTAAAATTGGGCTATTGTTTCTATATGGAAGTGAAGGATGTCAAGTAGTCTTATCACATAGTTGGTAATCATTTATTAATACATGAACCTGAGTCATTTAAATGTGGATTATCATTTGGATTTATCAAACCTTCATCAGAATCTGCTGAGAAGACAGAGCAAAATATATATTTCCATTAAGTCAATATTGACTAAGAACACTTGATGATGCAGAACTGTTCAGAAACTTTAGTTGTAACTGTCTTGTTTTCAAGTCTAAATTTATCTTAAGAACATTACCCACTGACATATGCAGGACTCATGTTTCTCTTTAATCTACCTACATGCATGTCACCTGTCTAGCTAGACTTTTGGGTGCAGAATCTGGTTTTCTCCTCTTTGTGCAATGGCATTTGGGACCTTGATCATAGTGGTGTCCAATAATGCTCTTTAGAGAGGGTAGTAAGCAGAGGCCCCTCGATTCCCAGGTATCAGTGGGTAGTGGCTCAGTGCCTGCTGGTGGCAGGATGGGACATTTCTTCATGTTCCACCGCTTTTGGATAGTTCACTGTAAGTTAAATGAGCTCTCCTTTGCTCTTCCTTCAGGCCAATTCCCTTGCAAGGTAAGACATTTATTTCTGATGTTAAGGTGTCATTGCAGGAACTGAAGTGCCTTCTGTGAGAGACCTGTCTTCTCTCCTTTGTGCCTCAGTCCCTGAGGTCCCAATTCCTCATCCACCAGTTAAATCCCAGCTCCAGGTTAACTGAGCCTATTAATTTGTAGACAAAAATAACAGTGAATTGGCAAGCAGGGAGCATGCCCTTAAGGGAATACCCAAATGCTCAACAGTCTCACCAGGACCACCTGCATCAATTTAGAAACAGTTTTTACCAGCACAGGAAGAATTTTTTGCAAACGTTTGTGTTTGCAAAACTTGTTTACCTCAGCTGGAAATTGCAGCAGATCGCAGTTTGAAGAGTGTTTACTTTTTCTCCCTAAATCATACTCAGTGATAATTATTGGGACACAGATTCTGTTGCTGTATCTGAAAATGGTGGGAAGTAAATTTGGATCAGATTCAGGCTCTTGAGATCCGGAAGAGATAGGATAGCTGGATTCCAAATGATTTCTGGAAGGGTTTCATGGTTTGAGTGCCTGGAGGTGAAGTCTCTCCCTATTGCTTTGCACAGAGTATCCTCCTCTGAGGACAGGGTCTTACTACGAATGACGACCCTCAGGTGCCACCCGATTCAGAATATCAAAGATTGTTTTGTGTTTGACTCCACTTAACAAGTTACAATGGTTTGTAGATATTTCAGGCTGGATTTGTAGTAGATACAAATTTTCTTGGTTCTGGTCCTATAATCGACAAGAATTTCAGTGTTCCAGGATACATGCTTTCTTGAGAATCCCAGGGAATCAAAATTTTACAGCAGCTGGCAGGAGGAGGGCTGGGATGGCTTGGGCATGTGCCCCCTGGTGCCTGAAGTTGCACAATGTCTGGAATTAAAGCCGCAGAATGCTAGATTCATGATGGATCTTGAGGAACTTCTTCAGTGTTTTTGTACTATAGAAACTAAAAATATTTTCAAATGTTTTCTTTGCACATAGTGCTAAAACAGTAGGATGGTATGTGGCCCAGACAAAGCCACCTGATATACACCAAAGAAACATGAGAGAAGTTTGCCAAAGTTCAGGGATTAACAGCATCATAAATTCAGTAGTTTCCCTTTTCGAGTCTACTAAGAGAAGAGTCTTTTATTTTTACTCATGTAGACTCACATAAACAAAGCGGCAGTAAAAATAATGTCGACGAATGATTTCGTTTGCTGTCATACATTTTCTATTGAAAGGCCACATGACTAGTTTTTGCTGGTGGGTTGTGAACAGAAAAGCCCTGTATTGTATTCTTCTCTTCTGGGCTAAAGACAGAAGAGTTGGTGTGAAATTTCTCTGCACTCCCTTTTACTCTTCCACACAGCCCAGCTATACCACATGGTGGGTTTTGTCCTTGACTGAATATGTTGAACACCATGCCTTACCGATCCTTGATGTGCCTGTAGCCTGTTAAGACAGATTTGGGATTACCACTGTGGGATGACCTAATCTATCCTGCCTAATTCATCAAATGTATGTTTGCTGTAGAGGTACAGAATGTTAATTTTTAAAAAAAATGTACAATGAGATATGATAGATGAGTTCTTGGGTCACTGCATTTTTTTCCTTAAAGTAGACCATGTATAGTTATTATGCAATTGGAGGTGGGATTGCTAATACATCTGTGGATAATGATTCCTATCTGTGGATAGATTCCTAGGGCTGCTGCAACAAGTCTCCATCAATTCAGTGGCTTAAAACAACAGAAATTTCTTCTCTCACAGTTCTGGAGGCCAGAAGTTCAAGATCAAAGTACTGGCAGAACCACGTTCCTTCTGAAGGTTCTATGGAAGAGCCTTTCTTGTCTCTTCCATCTTCTGGTGGTTCCTGAAATTTCGTGGTTTATGGCAGCGTAACTTCAATCTTCGTCCCCATCTTCATAGGGCCTCCTGTATCTTGGTGTCTCAAATTTCTTTCTTCTCTCCATTTTAAATCCAGCGACACTATTCATTGGATTAGGGCCTATCCTAAATCCAGAACAATCTCATTTTAACATCTCATCTTGAGATCTTACATGTGCAAAGACCTTATTTCCAAATAAGGTCACATTCACAGGTCCTGGGTGTTAGGACTTGGACATATCTTCAACTCTTTACAGACCACATGAGAAATAAAATCACAATCAAAATGTTGCTTATTCAACATGGAATCTGAATTAAGGGAGTTAGTCACCTGACTTATTCTATTTCCTTAAGTTGACTTCACTTAAGTCCTCTCTGATCCCTTTCTTTTGTCTTAAAATCACAACCCCAATCTTATTTTTCTGATTTTGAAATTCTTTCATAATGCCTTAGCAGAAGCCCAAGTACTAATAGCATCAAGCATTTGCCTCAATAGTGAAGCAAACTTCATCAGTATGGTAGCCACTTCCTCCATCACTTTGTTCCCAGCTCATTTTCTATCATGTAGGTTTAATGGGAATTTTGTTAACATCCTGAAAACCTTCAGATTCTTGGGAGACTCTTAATAAAGTGTTAACAAGGTATTAATATATGCTGAAAGTACTGGAAGATACAACCATTCTTCATATTTTCACAGTCTCTATTGCAATCTGAAAATTCTAAAAATATTCAAGATAACTTTTTGCCTCTTTCTACTTCTAATTGTTTTTCCTATTTCTTACAGTCTTGTTGATACAGTTGCCTCTGGCATCAAAACATACTGAGACTATTGTTTTCTCGTGCTCCGTAGGAGCCAAAATTAGGAGCAGAAGCCTGCACTAGCTGTAGGACACTTGGCTTTTATTTTATCCTGCTTGTGTGAATGCTGGATTTAAAAATCCTGGATATTTGTGGGTAGAGTGCAATCACTTGTACTTTAAAAAAAATCAGTACAATTATGATCAGTTTGGATCTCGGACACAAAACTATACAGGCAGGAAAAGATTACTTTGTAGTGGACTCCATTTGGCCTCGCAATCCAATTACCTTTCTCAATTTTACTCGGAAGCTGGAAGGCTAGATGGCCCTGCGCTCCCTTGGAGTGGCCGTTTTGACCTGATTATGTTAAAGAAAGCGGTCACCATGGCGTTTCCAACATGCCTGTGCAACAGAGGACAAATAAAAGCATTATGTGAAAAAAATATATGTTTTCTTAAAGAGGATCTACTCTTGGCTGAAGGTAGAACAGGAGTGACGGAAAAGGCCAAGGGCTAATTAGAAAAGTGGACTACAATCATCATTAAATAGTCTAAAAACCTAGTTTTATACTTCTCTCTGCTTTCTATAGCTCTTCTCATACAGACTAAATAAATGCCCTTGGCCTAACCAACCAGGAAAGAAGGGGCCTTTTCTCATTTGCTAACTCTGGGTTGATGTGATGGTTATTATGCAGTTGGAGGTGGGATTGCGAATACGTCTGTGGATCATGCCGGTGGATGCCCCCCACCCATGGCGGACGTTGCTCATCTTTGCCGTCCTTCGCGCTGAGCTGGACCAGGCCTGCCCACCTCAGGTCAGCGCCAAAGCCTCACTTGCTAAACTGTGGTGAATGACTTGGAATATATTGAAATTAGTGATGGACTTCTATAAAACAATCTCTTCACGTCCATAGGTGGGGAAACAGGGCGGGGGGGTGGGTGATTCAACAGACCCTATAGAATTCACTTAGAGCTGGTAAACGCGGGAACAATAGCCTTCATTAGAACTCAGGGAGTGCCAGTTAGCGCTGCCAGGAATATCTTTCGGGAACAGATGTGTGACTAAGATCTGACATGGAGGATGGGGGCACCCTAGTGGGAGGGAGGAACTGGGGAAAGAGAGTTGGAATTTGTCTTCACACTAGAATCCAGGGGTCAGGGTGACACAGGTCCCCTGCGGGTCACTTTCTGAGAGATGAAAAGGGAGCTGTTGGGTTCTGCCTGCCCACACAGGGCTGCGGGCAGGTAAGTGAGGATGCGGGCTTTTGAGGTTCCTTTTTCTGAGCTGTGATTTACTGGTATGCTTGGGATCACAGACCTGAGCTTTTGGAAACCCAACTTTTTTTTTTTTTTACATCATTTGCATTTCTGTAATTATTTCTTTATTCTCTTAGATTTTAAAGCTCTTTATGAAAAATGTCAGGCTGTCTCAGGAATGATGTGTTTGCTCCTTCTCAGGTCACGGTTTTACAGGGAGAGCCATGAAGGTCTCCGCTGTGGGAGGAGAGTCAGAG
Organism: Manis pentadactyla; assembly: GCF_030020395.1. Classification (NCBI taxonomy): domain Eukaryota; kingdom Metazoa; phylum Chordata; class Mammalia; order Pholidota; family Manidae; genus Manis; species Manis pentadactyla. Next base: position 21,775,853 of record NC_080023.1, read on the forward strand.
CGAGAAAACTTAGAGGAAAAGTGAAATAAAAAAAAAATCCTGTCTTGGGTATTGAGAATATTTGTTTCTGTAATGCCACCTTGTACCTACTTTTGATTTCAAGCTCTATCGCACCAAACTTTTATGGGGGGAGGTGGATTCTATGTGATTCAAATGTTCTTTTTGGGAGAAGAAAGAAAAGTAGTAGAAATCCTCGCTTCCCTTTCAGGGGTGGGAGGAAGACTGTAAGGCTCAACCAAAACCAACTTGGGGCCCCAGTGATCCTCTCTTGGGACCTTATCTTTATCTGCAGGAGCTGAAGGAAATATTGACAATGGAAAGTGATAGGCTGAGGAAGCAGTCTTCCCTTATCTGGACACATTATTATTGTAATATACATTGTAATGTATGTAATATATATTATAATATTTTATTATAATATTCAAAAATATTATTTGAAAATATTGGTTTGTTATTACTGACAAATAATTTTCTACCTCCCAGAAAATAGATGTGTCCACCTTTATATTCTCAGTGCTGAGTAGAGGGTCAGTCATATATGTGGAACTCAATAAAGATAATTTATGCATTGGATTTCTACATTTTCAAAAGCCTCTGTAATTTAGAATACTGGTGGCCCAATATCTCTTGTTTCCCTGAGGATAAAATGAGAGGAAGTGAATTAGCTGCAACAAGACATACGTAGGTTAAACAGAGGCTTGCTAGGAAGAGCGAATGAAAATCGGATAGAGTGACTGGGTGAAGTTTAGGTTTCTGTTTCTTTGGGACAGCTTTTACGTGCAGTCTGGCCAGAAGGCCAGAAGAGACTGAACGACCTCTCTACGTCCCTCTAATCCTGGAGGGCAATGACTGTTATGAGCAATTACTTATATCATAGAACATTGTTATCCCATGGCCAGTGGCTAAATGGGAACAGCATAAGGACTCTTGGGGGCATCTTGAAAAAAGTAAAATCTTAAAGGTCAGGGAGTTACATCCATTAAGCATGGTCTTCCGGACATGAGTGAGTGTACTTACAGACCTTATAATATTTTATCAAGAGTTAAGGCCCATTAACATTTCCATTTGCAGGAGTAGGTTTGCCTAGATCCTGGTACACAAATGTGCTCTCTTTGTCTAATATTGTGTGTGTGTTTCTTGGCCTTTTATTTCCCTTTCTCATTCTTAGCCTTAATTTGTTAGGATATAGTGACAGTTTCAAAATACAGCCATTATATTGTCTTAATTGGCTGATTCCCTAAGTGAGAAATCTTATCCAGGCTAGAGGATTGACTTGGAGAAAGATTTGTGATTTCAATTTATAATATCTCTCTTTTGACTTCCTGGTTCCTAGGTTGTCTAGATAAGAAGTTAGTAATTAAAAAATAAAAAATAAAGCATATGTAAGAGACTGTCTAGCTATTCACCAAACTCACTTCCTCGTCTTTCTCAGCATATGGTTAGATCATATTTGCCAGACTCTGTCACAGTTAAGGTGTAGCTATATAATAGAGGTGTAGCCTATAAAACAGGAGTAGGGTTGATACATGGCAGTATTGCTCACCGTGTGGTCCACAGATCAGCAGGACCAGATCACCTGGGAGCTTGATGGAAATGCAGATTCTTGAGGTCCACTGCAGACTTTCTGAATTAGGATCTCCAGAGGTGGGGCCCAGAAATCTGCATGCTTGCTATCCAAGTCATTCTGATGCATGACATGGTTTGAAAAGTGCTGATTTTTGCCACATCCACATCTGTCCCTTAAAGACTTCTCATGTGTGAAACTTGAGAACTCTGGTATAAACATCTCTTGTGTAAAGTCACTGAGATTTTTGTGGGTGTTTTTATACTAGTTCGTGTTATTCTATTACTGCTTTGGATGGGAAATGACCTATTCTGGCCACTTGAGTGAATTTCTTTTAATGTATAGGAATTTCTCACTTACTCTTGGGTTGTATTTTAAGGCAATTAATTAGAATTTACCTGCCATACTCCCTTCTTTTCCTCCCTACTGAGCCTGCCTTAAAAAATCCAACCTTGATTACAGATTTTTCTTCCATAGGAATGGAAGAAAGAAAAGGAGAGAAACAAGTCATCAATTGTCAGTGGGTACTTTTTAGAAACAAGTGAGAACACCATGTAGAATGTCATGGAACTCACGTTTTCTATGAAGATGATCTCTCTTACTCTATTCCCTTTATCTCCCTACTAGCTATTAAAATCTCCAACTGTGATTATGGATTTGTCTTTTCTTTCAGGTTCTGTCAAATTTTGCTTAATGTATTTAGAAAGTCTATCATAGGTACATATACCTTTAGGATTATTATTTTCTTTTGAAAGAATTGATCTCTTTATTATTATTAAATGTCTCTCTTTATTCCTGTAACATCCTTTGTCTTAAAGTCTGCTTTGTCTTATAGTGATAAGACAACATCAGGTTTCTTTCTGTCCTGTTTCCTTGGTATATATTTTCCCACCCTTTTACTTTCAATTTACACATGTCTTTGTATTGTATTTAAAGTGTGTATCTTGGGTTTTTCTTTCTCTATCCATCTTTGCAATCTTTATCTTTTACATGGAGTGTTTATTCCATTTACATTTAATAGAGTCACTAATATAATGATACTGTTTATTCTAATTTTTGTTCCTCTGTTCCTCCTTCCCTGCATTCTTTTGAGTAAACAAGTATTTATTAATATTCCATTTTATATTCTTTTATTGACATTTTGTGATTTTTTAATGGTTTTTCTAGATAATAGCACAAGCTTTAATTTATCATAGGCTGCCTTCATATATTATACTGTAAAGAAGTGCAAAGAGCAGCAAAAGTCAGGAAAAAGAACTAATAAAACCTAGCTAAACCCTAGAGCAAGAGCCACCCAGTTTTCGTAGAAACTGCCCGAAGCTAACATGCCTGCCCTAAGTTAGATAACCAGAGGTGGGCAGTAGCCTCGGGACATAACCCGTGATAAGTCACGAAGACATGCTTATGTGAGCTAGACATTACGGGAAGCGGTTAGGTAACTGGGGCGTTCTCGTTTCAACTCCATTGGTTAGAATATAGAATATATAGAATGTGTTTTAAAATTATTGGTTGTAGAAATGCGCGGGCTTCGGTGCAACGGCTGTGAAAACCCTATATAATCCCTACCTAAAGTTGCCTGGGGGTTGGCAGCTCGGACTCGGCCTGCGTGTCAGGGGAGGTGCTGTCGGCCCCAGCTAGCTGGCTGAATAAAGACTTTGCTTGGATTTACATCTCCGTGTCCATGTGGTTTGCTCTCTGGGGAAACCCCGGAGTCCTGGACCCTAACATTTTGGGGGCTCGTCCGGGATCCGAGCGGCTTCCCTGAGAACAAAGGACGGCTGGAGGCAAGGTCTAATTGTCCGGACGGGGCAGTGTAATTCGAGGGTCGCCCCCTCGTGTCTGCATAAACCCATTATAAAGCGGGAGTCGCCATCCCATGTATGGTCTCGGGTTAGTGACCCCGAGTGAGGAAGTCCGGGTTGGTAATCCCGGCCCCCAGGTTAGCGACCCTGGGTGAAGTCCAGGTAACCAATCCTGGCCCTGGAGTCCGAGTGACTTGGCCTTGGGAAGGCAAGTCTGATCGGCAGGAACCTGGCGCCGGAGGAGGAAAAGATCAAGCTCGTCACCCTGCGGCAGTCCGAGTGGACGCCTTTTGGGAGAATCACGAGAGTTTTTGAGGATCCTGAAAGTGGTGAGTGTGGTACGCACCAGAGTGAGAGAAGGACCGGTCCGAGCGAGTGCGATCAGATGTGGTGTGTGTGTTTAGTGTTATTGTTGCTTGTTTTATTGTGTTTTGGTTTATATTTCTTTCTGCGCTTTTCACTTTAAGTTTCCCCTATTCTGAGGTTCTCCTGTTCTTTCCGTTCCTCCTTTCTACCACTAAATCATTCCCCGCGGGCATAGGTCGGGCAATTAAGAGCCATTAGTGCGCCCACCACTAGAAGACTCCTGTGACAGGATAAGGGGGTCACAGCCGTGAATCCCAGATAAATTCGCGTGCCCTGCAGAAGAAAAAAACTGTGCAACAACAGGCACCCGTTCACAAGCACATACACCAGTCATCTTGTTTTAAGTGGCATTTCTATCCTTTGCCTTTGTCTTCCTCACTATGGGCCAAACTCAGGCTACTCCTAAAGGTCTGATCCTTTCCCATTTTCCTAAGGTCAAGGAACAGGCCTTAAATATGGGTCTTAGCATCAAGAAAGGTAAGCTCGACACCCTTTGCTCGGCTGAGTGGCCTTCCTTTGGAGTAGGCTGGCCGATGCAGGGGTCTCTTTCCTTGGACCTTATCAGCAAAGTCAAAGCCATTATCTCCTGGCCAGACCCTGAGGGCCACCCCGACCAACTTCCCTATATTCTTGTCTGGGAAAATTTGGCCGAGAATCCCCCTTCCTGGCTGAGGCCCTTTTTGGTGGGGAAACCTCACACCGACCCACTAAAGACCTCTGTCCTAGTTGCCTGGGAAGATTTAAAGCCCTCTGATCGCAGGGCTTTTAAAAAACAAAGCCCGAGTGCGCCGCCCATTCTCCCGGACAGTTCTCCCTTCTACCCCCCTCTGCCAATTGAGTGACCACCCCCGTATGCGGCTCTGAGGGAGGAATGGGGTAAAGCCGCCGGGGGGGTAGAAAATGAGGTTGGGGAGCCCAGCAGGGACCAGGCGGCCGCAGCTTCTCCAGATTCTTCAGCAAGAGAAGACAGGAGGCCAGGGAGAGCGGGAGGAATGGCCACAGCTTTTCCAGGGTCTCCAGCAAGAGAGGGCAGGAGGCCAGGGATAGCGGGAGGAATGCAGTTAAGGCCTCGGGGGGCCAGGGAACAAGAAGGGGAGGCTCCCTCCTCCACCTCAGAAGGAGCAGTGCCGGTCCTGCCTGTGCGTGCCATCGGTGCAGGCAGTCTGGATGGAGCTCAACAATATCAGTACTGGCCTTTTTCATCTAGTGACCTCTATAATTGGAGGACTCAGAACCTTCCTCCCTTCTCGGAGGACCCCAAGTGTCTTATAGGTCTGGTGGAGTCCATTATGTTTACCCATTGTCCCACATGGGACGACTGCCAGCAATTGCTCTGCACCCTCTTCACAATGGAAGAGCGAGAGTGTATCCTCAATGAGGCCAGGAAAAATGTCCTCGGAGAAAATGGAAGACCCACTATCCTCCAGCCCATCATTGACGAGGCGTTCCCACTTGCGCGCCCGAATTGGGACTTCGGGACTGCAGAAGGTAGGGAGCGTATCCGGGTCTACCGCCAGACTCTGATGACTGGTCTCCAGGCGGCCGCCAGGCGGCCCACTAACCTGGCTAAAGTAAAAACTATTGTTCAGGGGGAAATGGAAAGCCCAGCCGCGTATCTGGAAAGGCTGTTTGATGCTTACAGGCAATATACCCCCATAAACCCAGAAGCCGAGGAACATAGATCAGCTGTAGTCCTTTCATTCATCAACCAGGCAGCCCCCAATATCCGGGGAAACTCCACAAGTGGGATGACCTGGGGGAGATGTCTATTAGAGAAATGTTGCAGCAAGTGGAGAAGGTCTTCAATGCTAGGGAAACTCCAGAAGACAAAGAGGAAAGGCTGAGGAAAGAGAAATGGATAATGCAGGAGAAAAATAGGAAAGAAGACAGAGAATTTCAGAGGAGGGAGAATAAGAAGCAGAGGGAGGAGATGGCCAGGATATTCCTGGCCGGGGTGAAGGAGAGCCCTAGATCACCTCGAAGAACGGGGCCCCGCCAATCCCAACTAGGACGAGATCAATGCACCCTGTGTAAGAGATATGGGCATTGGAAGAGGGAGTGCCCCAAAAGGAGGGAACAAGGCGGAGGGAACCCCGTTAAGACCCTACACCTAGGAGAGGAGAATTGACGGGGATGGGGCTTGGCACCCCTCCCCGAGTCCTGGGTAACCCTGTGCGTGGAGGGGACTCCCATTGGGTTCATGGTAGATACTGGGGCACAGTATTCAGTTCTCAACTAAGCCCACAGTCCCCTAAACCCAGGATGCACAAGTAGAGTCCAAGGAGCGACAGGGTCCAAGAGATGTGCCTGGACTACTAACAGAAAAGTGGACCTAGGAAGGCATCAGGTCGCTCACTCATTTCTGGTTGTACCCAAGAGCCCCGCACCATTGCTGGGCAGAAACTTACTAACCAAGGTCGGGGCGCGCATCCATTTTGAACCCGAGGGGATAAAGATCATGGACAAAGAAGGGCAGCCCTTACAACCAGTACATGTGTTGACTCTATCCCTGGCAGATGAACATCGCCTGTTTCAGGCGGATCAAGAAGAGGGGGGCCAGGGAAAACAGGGAGAAATTTACTTTTGGTTGCAGAGGTTCCCTTCCACATGGGCCGAAACCGGAGGAATCGGTCTCACCAAACATCTGCCCCCAGTTGTTGTTCAACTCAAAGCCGCGGCCCTACCCATCCGGGTCCGGCAGTATCCAATACCGGAAGAGGCTAGGAAAGGGATAGCACCCCATATCCACAGACTGTTGGAGACAGGAATCCTTAAACCCTGCTGATCCACATGGAATACGCCCCTGCTTCCAGTAAGGAAGCCTAGCAGTGGGGATTACAGACCGGTGCAGGACTTGCGAAAGGTCAATGAGAGAATAGAAGACATCCACCTTACAGCGCCCAACCCTTACACCCTACTCAGCCACCTGCCACCCTCACATGTGTGGTATACTACTCTGGACCTGAAAGATGCCTTCTTCAGTATCCCACTCTCTGAAGTTAGTCAGCCTTTGTTTGCCTTTGAGTGGCAGGAGCCAGGGGGAGGAAGAAATGGGCAACTTACCTGGACTAGACTGCCACAGGGCTTCAAGAACTCTCCCACCTTATTCAATGAAGCCCTAAGCCAGGACCTGGAGCCCTTTCGCAGGAGCCACCCCCGCGTGACACTGCTGCAGTATGTGGATGACCTGTTGCTGGCCACAGAAACCCGTGAAGAGTGCAAAGAAGCCACGGGGAACTTACTGGCTGAACTAGGCGCACTGGGATATCGAGCCAGCACCAAGAAAGCCCACGTCTGTCAGAGGTCAGTGGTCTACCTGGGGTATAAAATATCTAATGGAGCCAGGTGGCTAACACAGGCCATGAAACAAACTATCCTGACTATCCCCATCCCTTCCTCACCCCGGGGAGTGAGGGAATTTCTTGTCTCAGCCGGGTTCTGCAGGCTCTGGATTCCAGGATATGCAGAAATAGCCCGACCACTATATGAGGTGACCAAAGAAGGGCCGGGCTGGCAATGGAATCAGGAACAAGAGGCTTTTGACAGACTGAAAGAAGCTCTCCTCCGGGCTCCCGCCCTATCTCTGCCAGACCCAGAAAAACCCTTCATCCTGTTTGTAGATGAAAAGAAGGGAGTGGCTAAAGGAGTCCTGGCTCAGCAACTGGGCCCATGGAAGAGACCTGTGGCTTATTTGTCCAAGCGGCTGGACCCAGTGGCCTCTGGGTGGCCACCTTGTCTGCGTATCCTAGCAGCCATCGCTCTACTAGTAAAAGAGGCAGACAAGCTGACTTTTGGCCAGAACCTGAGGGTAACAATCCCACATACTGTAGAGGGGATCCTCAGGCATCCTTCAGGAAAATGGATGACGAATACAAGACTCACCCACTACCAAGGGCTCCTACTAGATTGTCCATGAATTGTCTTCTCTGACTCGGTGACCCTAAATCCTGCCACCCTTCTGCCAGACCCAGATCTGTCGACCCCCATCCATGACTGTAGAGACATCCTTTCCGAAATTATACAGGTGCGAGCAGACCTGAAAGACACACCGTTACCGAACTGTGAGCTAAATTGGTACACAGATGGGAGCAGCTTTGTGCAGGAAGGGGTCAGGAGAGCAGGGGCAGCGGTAGTGACCCACGAAGGGGAAGTTGTCTGGAGCGCAGCTCTGCCCCCTGGCACCTCAGCCCAGAAGGCGGAACTTATTGCTCTCACTGAGGCCCTGGAAAGAGCCGAAGGCAAGCGGACCAACATCTACACAGATAGCAGGTATGCTTTTGGCACTGTCCACGTCCACGGTGCCATCTACCGAGAAAGATGATTCCGTTCCGTGGAAGGAAAGGAACTGAGGAATCTACAAGAAGTCCAAAGACTACTAGCCGCTATTGAAAAACCAAAGGCGGTAGCAGTTATACATGTACCGGGCCACCAACCAAAGAAGACACCTGAGGCCATCGGCAACAACCATGCTGATGCAGAAGCTACGAGGGCGGCCCTCTCGGACTCCCTTGTACTTGCAGCCCTCGAGATACCCATACCTGAACTGCCGGCCCTGCCACCCAAACCTGAGTATTCCCCTTCAGGACCTCGAGTGGATTAGGAAACAAGTCTCAGGGAAAGTGTTTGGGGAAGGAAATTGGGGTAGGGACCAAGAAGGTAGATTGATTCTGCCAGAAGCATTAGGACAGTATATGCTTGCTAATCTGCATAAGTCCACCCATCTAGGCTGGAAAAAGCTGCTCAGCCTTTTCCAGTCTGCACAGTTGGTGTTTCCCCACCAGAATGAGGCAGCTCATCAGATCATGAAAGAATGTAGTAGCTGTGCAATGCTAAGACCAGCCCCAAGAGAGCTGCACCCGGCAGGTACTCGGGAAAGGGGGAGGGCTCCAGGGAGGAATTGGGAAATAGACTTCACTGAAGTAAAACCAGGGAAGTATGGATATAAGTATTTGCTGGTTATGGTGGATACCTTCTCGGGGTGGGTGGAGGCTTTCCCAACCAAGCATGAGACCAGCCAGGTGGTAGCAAAAAAAATAATTGAAGAGATCGTCCCCAGATATGGGGGTCCCTGAAGCCATAGGTTCCGATAATGGCCCGGCTTTCATTAGCAAAGTCCTGCAGGGACTAGCCCTGGCTTTGAGGGTGGATTGGAAGTTACATTGTGCTTACAACCCACAAAGCTCTGGGCAGGTAGAGAGAATGAATCGGACCTTGAAGGAGACCCTTTCTAAATTGGTATTGGAGACTGGCGGGGACTGGGTGACCCTCCTTCCCTTAGCCATCTTCCGTGCTCGGAACTCCCCCTATGTACATGGTTTAACTCCATTTGAGATAATGTATGGGGCACCTCCACCCATAACTCGGCGAGTGCAACTTCCCGGTGCAGAGGACCCGGCCCCTGACTATCTGAATGTGTTGCAAGCTCTTGCTAAAGTGCAGCAGGAAATCTGGCCCCTGATCAGAGCATATTACGAGGGCGGGAAAATTCCGAGCCCGGAACATGGCATAGTCCCAGGGGATATGGTATGGGTCAAGAGACACCAAGTGAGGACTCTCGAGCCCAGGTGGAAGGGACCTTATGTTGTATTGTTTACCACCCCCACTGCTCTCAAGGTTGATGGTATCGCTCCCTGGGTGCATCACACTCACGTTCGGAAGGTCCTGCCTCATAAAGATCCAGGGGCCCACAAGGAAGAGTGGAAGGTGCAGCAGCATCTTGTGAATCCCCTAAAACTACACCTAAGCTGAAGATGAAGGGGATCCTGCTGATAAGCACCTTAATATGGACCTTCAAGGGAACCATGCTCGAAGGCACCAACCCCCCTCAGCCATGGGACCTGACCTGGATGCTGGTTAACAGCGCAACTGGGGAGGTCATCAGTACCACAGAACACACTGCACCACTCGGAACCTGGTGGCCTGACCTGTTTTTCTGCCTTCGACGGATCAACCAAGGTTACCAAACCCTTTGGGGGCAGTCCAATGTCCCTCAAAACTTGGCTCGCTCCCATGGATTTTATGCTTGCCCAGAAGCAGGTAAAGGAGAGTCATGTGGGTGGGGGCCCTTCTGGTGTGCCAACATAGGGGACTGTGTGACCTCGAACGATGGGGATTGGAGATGGCCAGTTATAAAAAAGGATGCTGTCAAATTTTCTTATGTCAACCAGGGCATCCCTCATCACGTGTCTATGGACAAGGCTTGTGACCAAAGGGACCAGGATTGGGTACGAATTCAATTCACCGAGACAGGCAAAAAGACTGAGGTATCGCGTTGGATAAAAGGACTAAAATGGGGGATAAAGTACTATAAATATGGGGGACATGGGGAACATGAAGGCTCAATCCTCACCATCAAATTAGCTGTGTCAACTCCCAGCACTGCTGTAGGTCCCAACCCGGTTATACATCCCCAGACACCTTCGATCCAGGACAAGGGCCTGGGCCAAAGGGACGAGAAAATGTCAACCGGGCATATGCCTGCGCCTCACGCCCGGCTCAGCTCCCTGAGGGGCGCTCTGGTGGGCACCGACGGCCACAGCCGCCGGCCAACCGCTGGAACACATGCCCCGGACCCACCTGTAGTAGTAGCCGGGGCCGTAGCCGTAATAGCCATGGGGTGAGTTGTCGTAGCTGCCATAGCCTGGCCCGTAGCCCTGCTGGTAGCCGTAGCCCTGGTTCCAGTAGGTGCTGTAGCCCTGATTCCAAAGCCCACAAAGAGGACCGGGTCTGGGTCCCTCCGGGTCAGATAACCCCATGTGGGAAATGGTGCAGGCAGTAGCAGAGACTCTTAAACACAACACTCCCTCCCTCACCGATCCCTGTTGGCTATGCTACCCAGGTTCACCCCCCTTCTATGAGGCAATCGGGATAAATGGCTCTTACACTATCAACAACTCCCATCCCACTTACTGGGATGGGAGACCGTGGGGACTTACGATCGCTCAGGTCTCAGTCGCTGGTACGTGTGTAGGCACAGTCTCGACAGCCCAGGGCCAGGTATGCTCTTCCTACGCTTACACCACGTGGGAGCAGGGAAAGTGGATTATACCCTCCTCAGGCTGGTGGCTCTGCTCAAAGACAGGCCTCACTCCGGCCCTATCAACCTCTGTGTTCAATGCTAACAGTGAGTTTTGTGTGCTGGTGGCCATTCTACCTCGCCTAATGTATCATTCTCATGAATCTCTCCTTTCTTATTGGGAAGAAAGGCCAAGCCCCCACCGGAGCAAGAGGGAGGTTGTTACCGCCCTGACCATTGGGACCCTCTTCTCCCTAGGGATAGCAGGGGCAGGCACTGGGGTCGCAGCCCTTGTAACTCGGGAAAAAGGGCTCACAGCCCTGAGGCTGGCAGTCGACAGGGACCTAGAACAACTCCGACAGTCAATATCAGACCTGGAGCAATCCCTCACCTCCTTGTCAGAGGTGGTCCTACAAAACCGAAGGGGCCTGGACCTCTTGTTTTTAAAGGAAGGCGGACTGTGTGCAGCCCTAAAGGAAGAGTGCTGTTTCTATGTAGATAAGACAGGTGCAGTCAGAGATTCCATAGCCAAACTAAAAATGGATCTAGAGAAGAGGCGTAAAGAATATGAAAGTAATGAAAGCTGGTTTGAGTCTTGGTTCAAATACAAGCCTTGGTTCGCTACCCTCCTCTCGGCCGTTGCCTGGACATTAGTCATCCTGTTGTTGTTGCTTACAATCGGTCCGTGCATAATAAACAGGCTGCTTAGGTTTGTACGGGAGAGGGTTAACACCGTCCAACTTCTGGTCCTTCGTCAAAAGTATCAGGCCCTAGGTGCCGCTGTGGAAGATTCCTCAGTCTGATCAAGAAAAGGGGGGAATGTAAAGAAGTGCAAAGAGCAGCAAAAGTCAGGAAAAAGAACTAATAAAACCTAGCTAAACCCTAGAGCAAGAGCCACCCAGTTTTCGTAGAAACTGCCCGAAGCTAACACGCCTGCCCTAAGTTAGATAACCAGAGGTGGGCAGTGGCCTCGGGACATAACCCATGATAAGTCACGAAGACATGCTTGTGTGAGCTAGACATTACGGGAAGCGGTTAGGTAACCGGGGCGTTCTCGTTTCAACTCCATTGGTTAAAATATAGAATATATAGAATGTGTTTTAAAATTATTGGTTGTAGAAATGCGCGGGCTTCGGTGCAACGGCTGTGAAAACCCTATATAATCCCTACCTAAAGTTGCCTGGGGGTTGGCAGCTCAGACTCGGCCTGCGTGTCAGGGGAGGTGCTGTCGGCCCCAGCTAGCTGGCTGAATAAAGACTTTACTTGGATTTACATCTCCGTGTCCATGTGGTTTGCTCTCTGGGGAAACTCCGGAGTCCTGGACCCTAACAATACTACTTCATGAGCAATGTAAAAACCTTACCGTGATATAATTTCACTTATGCTCCTTCAACTTTGTAATATTAAAGAATCATCTATTTTACTTCTACCTATTTAAAAAAAATACCACAAAACAAAGTAATTAATTTTGATTTACACAATCAATAGCTATAAAAAAATAAATTTAAACACACACACAGTATGTTATATTTATCTCCGCATTTGTCATTTCTTCTTACAGATCCAGTCAAATGTGGCATTTTTTCCTACCAGTCTGAAGAACTTATTTTAGCACTTCTTGGTGCAGATTTAATGGCTCCTCATATATGTTTCTTTTTTTTTCTTGGAAAGAGTGTAGTCATTATATTTAAAAATATTTCTTCTGCCCCAATTTTTCCAATCTCTTCTTCCTTACATGCTAGGCTTCGGTTACTTGATATTAGATCATTTGATATTGTCTCACAGATTTCTGGTGCTCCTTTTTTACTTTTAATTCTTTTTTCTCTTTTTATTTCAATTTGGGTAGCTTTTAATTGAAATATTTCAAGCGTACTATTTTTTTCTGTTGAATAGACTCTGCTATTAAGACCTAAAATAAATTCTTTATTTCTGACAGTGTAGTTTTTATTTATAACATTTTCATTTCATTCCTTTTTTATAGCTTTTGTTTATCTGCAGACTTTCTCATTTGTTCATTTTCTCATCATTTTCACTACTTCATTTAACATTTATCATAGTTATTTTAACTTCTTTTATTAATTCTGATACTTCCTATTAATTCACTTACTATTAATTCTGGTATCTGGGTCATCTGTGGTTATATGTCTTTCTTATCCTTTTAGAGTACAGATTATATTTCCTTACATCCTCATGGGTCTTGCAATTTTTTATTGTATGCTCATCACTATGTGTAAAAGAATAGTAGATTCTGAAGTAAACAATATTTGTTTCAAGAAAGAGATCACCCCTCCTTCTTTCAGGTTGATAGTCTGTGAGCCTGAGTCAGTCTAATTTGTAGTTGAGCTTGTTTTGGGCCTTCTTGCAGTTTTAGTTAGATCCTTTCCACCCTGGTTTCAAATGTTTTGAGTGTGGAGCCAGGACTTCCCACTCAGCAGGGTTTGGGATCTTAGCATCAGAAAGATCCTGGGATTGTTTCTTATGCTTTATAGCTCAGCCACCAGTGTGCTCGACCATAGGAAAGCTCTCTGTAATTGGCTGCCAACTTTCTGGGCCGCTAGGGAGCTCTCTTTGCATTCCAGTCCTGCCCCCTGGCTTTATACATCCAAGAAAAGTTCTCTTTACCCTGATGCCCTGTCACCAACTGCCTTGCCAATGGGTTTCAGCCCTGGGTAAGTTCGCTATGGATTTAATGTGACCAAAGAAATTGACAGCAAAACGTTCTTGGGGTGAAAGGGTTTATTGCCCGGCTTGTTCTCCGGCAGTAGGTCGAGCACAGTGTGTCTGCCTCCGCCCAGAGCACTGGGCCGAGCTCTCTATGCAGCGCAATAATAGCTTATGGCCTAAAGGGGTGGAAGCGGTAGCCTAGCAACAGGCCAGTTACATCGGCAGGTGGTTTAAGTTCAGTGAGGATCCTGGCCACAGGAACTCTCATTTTATCCACACCAGCCTTTACTGGGCAGCTGTGTTGTACTTGGTGAAGTTCTGGAACCCTGCTTCCTGCCTTCTGTGCATTTCCTGAAGGGTCATTGTGTCTACAAAGAATCCCTTACTTCTAGTGTTCTGTTCAGTGCTTCGGTGTTTTACCTCCATGCACTTAAGAGAAGGCGTTGAGGAACTTCAGGCAAGTGGGTATGGACTCATTCCATCGCTGGAGCCCCTCAGGATTTTAATCTATAATGGTGGCTCATGTGTGGCTGTTAAAATTTGTGGAAACTTCATCTGGTTTCTCCTTATCTCCATCTATCGCCAGTTCCTCCCTCTGTCATTGCTTTACCAGGAATGAAGGCAACTGTGGTATCTTTTCTCCAAGGAAGGCCTTTCCATTTTTTGGAATTTAGTTCATTTGGGTTTCTTTGCCTCTTTAGGTCTTAGAATTTTCTTTCTTCTAACTGATCTTGTATGTAGATTATCTTGCCTGTTTTTTATTATTGAGTGTGGGCATGATACTTTCTTGGAACTCTCTACTTCTTAAACAGAAGCAATAGTCTTTTCAATGAGTTTGATGTGTAAGTATCACTAGTATGACTTGCCTGGGTATTCCCAAGCTCCCCAAACCGTGGGGTTTGCACAGCCCTTTACCATTAAGTTAAATTAGTTAGCCTAGATGATGAGAACCAAGATTACCCCCTAATATCCCGACACACTCTTGGGAAGCTTACCCTTTTTTCCCACTCACCTCTTACTCTGATTTTGTGTTTCTGCCGAGTTCTCTCTATCATTTACAGCTCACTTCTTGCTGCTGTTCTCTTTAGTTTTATCCACATCAACCCCACATGGGTAAAGGCAGATATTCTGATACCAGACAAAGAGTTAAAAAGGTGGATGGATTAGGGTAAGGGAAAAGGAAATATGAGGTTGGGGAGGGGTCAGCACTTGGCTGGTGTAGGGAATGTCCAAATGGGGAACATTCTGTAAAATAGGTGTGAGACCCTGTCTTGTTTTTTCAATCACGTAAAAGGATTTATATTTCACTGCTGTCTCTCTCTATTCTGTGAATTATGATTTTTGTTACTGAGAATTTTGAGTAGAGAGCTGCTTGAGCTCTGTGTGTAGCCATTCCTCAGGGGTGATGGCCAGGATGGTAATCGGAGAGAAGAACGGTGTGAGTCACAGCCAGTCCCCTCAGCGGCCGCCTCTCATCTGCTGGTGGGTGAAGGACCCACTTGAGAATATTTGGTTAGAAAGCAGCTGGCTCCTTCCCTCTCCTCCCTTTCTTTTGGTTCTAGATAAGCCCATTCCAAGAATCTATCCCTTACACGTCACCATCTATAACTGGTTCTTGTAACAAAGAAGTTAAAGACAGAAATGTGCAAGGGAATAACCATCTTTAAGTGATTCAGAAAAACCTTCATTTTAGGGCATAACTATTTTCACTTAGGTACAAACTCACTATGGGTTAAAAAATGTGAAATGTGACTAGAAGGTAAGATTCAATCCTGTGGGGTAAATATCACAAGGGTATCTTCATGGGGGGGGAAAAAAAAAGACCGATCCATAATGATGCAGTAAAACAAGACAAAGAAAAACAGGGGTATAAGGTTTCCCAAGGACAACTTTTGTCTGAAGTTCCTTTGATGGACGTGAAGCTGAGGCTAAGAGAATGGAAAGTGAATGTGGCTGGTCATTCGGTCACATCACATTCCCACTTTCAGCCTTTAGTTTATTCATTCTTTGTGTGTACAAATGTGTGCACAGATGTGATTGCTCCTTGAGTTCCTTTCCTAACAGGCGGGGCAGCTGCAATACAGCTGATGATTTGAAGGCTCTCAAAGTTGAGTGAGGGCAGACATAATCTTTTCTTCTGTGGCTCTTTGCCGAGTATGCTGCTATTTGTACATTTCCCTCCAGCTGCCGGAGAAATTATTCATCTTCTCTGGGATATCACAGCCCCTTTGTTCAGATATTTATCATAGTGTTTGACACTTAGCACTGTATTTTCTGTCTCTCTGCTTTGCCTCTCCCACTAAATCTGCACTTTTTAGAGGAAAGGACTCTGTCCTGCTTGTGTAGCAGCCCCAGAGCCTAGCACAGTATTTGGCTGGCTGCAGGTGCTCAACAAATATTTGCTGGGGGAATGAATGAATAAATGTGTGAATGAAATAGTTAATGTATATGTAACACATTTAACATAATTTTTGGAAGTAAAACTGTGGCAATTCCTAAACCTCCAAAAAACCAAAACCAAAATGGAAAACAGGACTTTGATTTTATAAGTTTGGTATAGAAATTCCTTAAAGTAGTTCATCAACTGTATTAGGCAGGAATTTTGTTTGATGGCTAGGAACAGAGAGCCAACTATAGGCAATTCAACAAATTATGGGTTAGTTTCCTCCGATAAAATAAAACCTGAAATTAGGGGGTTTATGCCAGGTAGAGCAGCTTCATGAAGTTGCCGGGAACCCAGACTTTTTCTCTCTTTTAGCTTGAGTCCATTCTTAGAGTGTGGCTTCCATTGTCCAGGTTACCAGAGGGCTACTGAAGATCTGACTAGTAGGTCTGTGTCAAGTCCAAGATATGTCTTGTCAACTTTTTATTCTGCTCAGTTTTAGCTAAAGCAGTCTTCAGTGTCTGAGTGGAGCAGAGTCTCAACTAGGGGCTTGGACATTATACTATATGGAATCAAGCCCAGATCCTCAGTAAGACGCATCTCATCTCTGAAGCACTGTTACAGCACTAGCTTTCATACTTGTGCTGGGGATTGTGATGGCCCAGCATCCTTGCCTTGAGGCAGGACATTTTCTGTGGGATCATTTACACTCCAGGACAGCCCTGAGGGTCTAGAGAGAGGTTGCGACTTGACCTGAAATTGCACCCTTCAGCAAGTCCATGGAGACTTAGTTGCCCTATATTTTAAACCTTGTCTATTTCCCAGTGTTCCTGGCTCATCCCCTGAATGGAACATATCCTCCTATCCCAGCCTATAGGACTTTGCTGTATGGGGTCCTGTTTCTATCAGATATACAGAGTAGGAAGGCATAGAGGAGAGTGTATGCTTATCAAGTCACAAGGAGGGGAGAAGAGGAAGTGGTGCTGGGATCTGCTGGCCAGTTTATCCCCCCAAATTTACCAGTCAGATATGTCATCCCATTGTATTGATTGTTTCCAGTAATCTGAACTGAATGGATTTGGGGGTAGAGAAGACCCAGGAGTCTTAGATTAATGGAGCTCCCTATACATGGAAAGAAACATGAGAAATGGGAAACAAATATTCTTCCTTATATATTCTAACAGGGCATCATTTTTTTCGGGTATCCACTCTCCTCCCTGACCATATGCCCCAGGGGATGCTGGCCCCAGCCCCAGCCCCAGCCCCAGCCCAGGGCAGAGAATCAGTTTGGTCTGAGCCCATCATGATGGTGCTCTTCGAGTTGATGATGCCCACCCTGCCCTGCCACTGTTACGACTGATTCCTTCTGATCAGGATATATATTTTTATTGATGTATATTAATTTTTAGATTTCTGTTACTATGATAATTTTGTTAGTTCATGTCAAACTTGTATAAAACGAATACCTCCTAGATAATTTTTACATGAACAGCTAATAAACCAGATTGCTGTCTTCCACACTAGTGCCTGTGATTTTCCTGAACTAAATTCAAGGGAAATAATCTTTTTCCCACTTCAAAATAAACTAAAATAGGGTGAGATCTACTTCAGTACACCTGTTTTGGTAATCGCTGATATTTCGGTTCCAGGAAAACAGAGTTGCATGGATTATGAGTCACTCCTGCTGGGGATAATTAGAAAGAGAGGAAATTGGGAGTTGGGGATAGAATGGGGGAGATAAAGCAGATGGCAGAGGAAGGAGAGAGATTTTTGCAGTGAATCTTTGGGGAAGACAAAGGAAGGTGGAGCACAGTACACTCAGAAGGATATTCAGGTGACATCTGCGAGGGGGAGCTGAGGATTGGGAGCTGAGATGTGAGAGAGAGGATTTGACAGGCATGTGATCCGGGGAGGAGATAGGAAGCATCTTCTGAGTCATGTAATCAGGAAGGCATTGATCGTTTAAATGAGAATTAAGTAAAGAAAAAGTAAATGCACTTTACAAGCACTTCACTGACATTTTAAGACACTCTCAAAAGTTTCAAGCAAAAAAGTTAAATGGAAATTAATATTATAGTATCTATTATTATTATTTAAGATAATTTTTATGTCTTTTATTTTTGTGAATTCAAAATATGTTTTAAAGGGCTTTCATAGAGTCAGTTCTGATTTCAGTACCTCAAATTCTATTTTTTGTATTATATTAATTTCCTGGCCTCAAAATCAGTGAGGATTTTCTGAACTTTAATTCTGAATTTGATAAGGGATGACAATATTTACACTCACCTCTGCTTAATTTCTCATTAGAGTCCATAAAAGACAGATTGATAGATTTGGTCCGTTACAGTTACAAACTTCTGCATAAAAAATGCATCATAAACAGAATTTAAAAAATTGAACAGAAGACTGGGAGAGAATATTTGCAACACATAAGAATGCCAAGGGTTCATATACCTAATTCATATAAAGCTACACAACTGAAAACTAGGTAAAAGTCATGAATGAGCAACTGAGAAAGGTAATGATATGTAGACAGTAAACATGAAAAGTTTTCCAGCTTTTCTAGTAGTCATAAAAATGCAAATGAAAAAAATGAGATACCTATATTGTCAGCAGATAGGCAAAAACTTGGAAAACTGGACTCATATATTGCTGGTGGGATTATGAATTGCCATATACTGTTGAAAAAGCATTTATTAAAAAAAAAAAACATATCCTTTGGCCCAGAAATCTTCCACAATCTCCTGGTAATTCATCCTTCAGAAATTAACATAAAGAGTAATCACAGATGTGTATATAAAGATATTCACTGTAACATTTACAGTGGAAAATGTGGAACATCCCAAATGCTCATCAGTTAGGAAGTAGGTGAATGAATCATGGAGCATCCATACAGTGGAACCTCGGTGAGTTATTAAAAATTATGATGTGGTTCTTGTACATATTCTGCATGTTGTCCCCAGAATGCTCTTCATTCAGAGAATTGTGAGGCTCGCTCCCTTCCCTCGAGTCCTTACTCAATTATTACTCTGTTAGACTGGCCTTTCTCCACCACTTCATCAAAATCATGGTACCACTGCTTCCCCTGAGCTTGCTTTATCTCTTCCTCATTTTCTTAATTTTTAAAAACTTATTTTATTTCCATCAGTTAAAAAAAAATATTTACAAGCCCCTGCCCTTATGTTTTGGATCTGTGTTTGTTGGTTGTTTTTCTCCCCGACTAGAATGCAAGAGCCTGTGGGCAGGGACCTGGGAGGCTGGGCTTACTGTGGGGCCCTCAGAGTCTGGCGCCACACACAGTAGGCTTTCAGTGGAATTTGTTTTTTCCATGAATGAATGTACAATATTGGCCTGGAAAACAGTGCTTGCCTTCCCTTTCCTCTCCCCCTTGTGGTTCCTGAAACTGCTGCCTGGTAAGCTTCCTGCATGCTCATCTCCACTTCAGAGTGTGCTGTCCTGGAAACTTGCTCTGAAACAACATATACATATATATATATTAAGAATCTGTCCTTTTAAAATATAAAAATGCAGTAATATGTTTTTTCTCCTGTTCTAGTTGCTAATCTGAAGGCCCATTGCAGCTCCAGAAATCCCAGTGGGGTTGGCTGAGACTTTGGTTGAGATTGTATCATGAGCCAAATTTTCCCTCTACCTAATCCTGTTTTCTTCTCTGCCTTCCACAAATGTTCATTTCTCTGGACCACTATCTATCTTTCTTCTACGGCCATTCTGCCCATTTGTTTTGGAGGAATCAGGAGGCAGATGCTTTCTTCCATTATTAGCTTTCTGGCCTCTACCTACAAATAATAATCATAGGTCACCGTCAGCCCTATTCCCTCATTCCAGTTTAATCATTGGGAAGGATCCCTTTCTTTCATGGAATTAGGGTCAAGAGCCACGAGGAAACTGAGCCAAATCTGAGATAGGTTTGTAAAGGGATTATATTGAATTTCTCCTCTCCCTGATTTTCTTTTCCTTCCTCCATGACATGGGAGTCCTAGAGCAAATTTGAAACTACTGGGGTGTAGAGAAAGTAAAATGCAGAGGGAGGCCTGAGAGTAGGAAGGGTTCTAATGGAAGGCTAGGGCTACGTGCACTCAGGTGGACATGGGTGGGTGGTCACCCATTCATATAGATGGCTCCATTTTATTTCCTTATAACAAACACACAAACGAGGACATGACTTATCTGTATTATGTATCACATCTAACTCAGCTCTGGCAATGATGTTTCAGCTCCTTAGGCCTGGTGCAGGAAGGTGAGTAATTAATCTTCAAGGTTTCCTAACTCTATGATATTTTCCTGGCCATACCCCACCTTTTTTTCTTTTTGATTAAAGCATCCTGAGTAGCTGAGCCATGTATTCTGCCCGTACTTGACTATCTAGCCAAGACAATGAGGCAGAAAGGTCGAGGGACAGAAAGTTTTTTAATAAATCAGCATAGCACCCATTAGCATGCGTGCCTAATAAACAGTCATACTGTTGTCTCGCAAATGGCATCAGTGCTGTATTTACACTTACAAGGAGAATGCTGCTTCAGCGTATTGTTAATTAGGACACTACCCGAGGCTAGTGCAGATTTATCTCCTCAAATATGCTTACTGTATGGAGTAATCATGATTAATTAGCACATAATATTGGTCCAAAATGAGAGAATTTGAGGAGAAATCTTGCTTTGTCTCCTGTTGGATAAGCAGCCCGAAAGCTTCCAGCTGAGGCAACCTTTAGCACAGAGTCTACTAGCTCATCTTAATAGGTACCATGGTGTTAAGTGATCAAGAGATGATAAATAGACAGCCGGTAATACCCTTTCAATTACCCTTGTAAAGCTGCTACTTAGAGACCTCAAGGGTATTGGATCAAGGCACCAAAAGGCTAATGGGCAAAATGCCTATGGAGAGAACTTGGCGCTTGAGAGTCAAGGAACCTAAATTTGCTCTAATGTCTGACTGCCACTTGGTAGCGCTGACACTTCTCCCTTAATTTTTAGAGTGCTTGCCTAATAGTTATCTACTGCTCATAGCGGTGTTTCCTGGGCATCCGTGGAATTGTTAGTACCAAGCTGATTTATCTCACTTTGTAATATTTCTGCAGGCCTCCATGTGGTTGCCCTGGGTCCTGTCATGTGCAGTAGTTTAGATGGTGGATAGAACATTCCTCAGGCCCAGCTGTGTGCGTCTAGGTCTTCTCAGGCTTGGCTTTGCAGTGGCCTTCTCTGGATCACACATCAGCTCAGTCATTCTACACTCAAATGTTGCAGCTCCTGCATGCACTGTACCAGGTGTTCTGTGAAATACCGCTATGAGCAGGACTTAGTTCCAGCCACTGGCAGCAACAAGGGTGACTTTGGGGAGGGGGCTTTAATGTTCCCCTAACTTCCACTGCTCTCCCAAAGGCATCCAAAGTAAACACAGAGTATGTATTGGGTTCCTCAGAGAAACAGAACTAGTAAGTTTATCTATCATCTATCTATCTATCTATCTATCTATCTATCTATCTATCTATCTATCTATCTATCTATCTATCTATCTATCATCTATCTATATCTATCATCTATCATCTCTCTCTCTCTCTCTCTATATATATATATATATATATACATACATATCTTTCTATCTATCACCTTTCTACTTACCTCTATCAATAAGTCTATTCTTTCCCTCTCTCTCCCTTTCTAAATAAAAGGAGATTTATTATGTAGAATCAGCTCATGATCATGAAGGCTATGAAGTCTCACGATCTGTTGTCTGGCCCAGGAAAGATGGTAGTGTAATTTAGTCCAAGTCTGAAGGCCTGAGAATGAGGGGAACCAATGGCTTAAACCCCAGTCCAAGGGCTGAGAAGATGAGATGCGGTGTCCTAACTCAGGAAGGCAGGCAGGAGGCAAAAATGGATGAATTTCTCCTTATGCCTTTACTCCTTCTTCCTCCACCTTTGGTTCCGTTCAGGCCCTCACTGGATTGGCTGATGCACACCCACACCGGGAGGGCCATCTATTTTAGTGAATCCTCACATTCCATTGCTAACTGATCTAGAAACACCCACACAGACACACCAAGGAATAATGTGTTAGATGGGCACCTGTGACCAGCCAAGTTGACACATAAAATTCATGTTTGCAGAGTAGAAGTAAAAAATGGGAGCTTGCAAATGCAAGCAGCATCGAGAACTCCAAATTAATATAAAACTGAAGTAGAACTGGTGTGTTTGCTACACAAGTGGAACTTCAAAGCAAGTCCCAGCCTTTCTTTCCAATCAGATCTTCACCCTCTATTCCCACCAACCTGAAGTTCAGGAGCCTCCACTGGCCCCTCCTTTGGGAGTGGGAGTCTGGTGGAGGAGGCAGGCAATTCCCAAATGGCCTCAGTCAAAAGCAGTGCGTGGAGGAACTCTAATTTAGGCGTGAGGTAAGTGCTGTGCAAGAAGAGAGAGTGGGTAAGGAGTTTTGACTTTTGTAATAGATAATGTCTGGGCATGGGTGTATCTGTTGATCCAAAGTGGAGTTTCCTTCTGAAACAAGTAAAGGGATATGTAATAAGAGGACTGAGTACATTTTGCTGACTCAGTAGGAAAGCAACACAGAAACTCACAGAAGTTAGCTTTAACTAAGCCTCAAGGAACCTGAACTGCATTTCATCTTAGAGCACCCAAGGAACAGCTCAGCTGCCTGGGTCAAGTAAATAGGGGTGAAAACTTAAGCCTAAGGTTGAGGCTGTAGACTCATTAGCTGGCAACTGAAGCCTGAGAACTAAGCCATCTGCGCTTGGTCCGAAGACCTGGCTTTTGACAGCCTGCTGATAGACTCTCCCCAGGCTCCTGTCAGGAAGGGCCTTTCCTTGGGTGAAAATGGGGGATTATGCCCCTGGGAGGTTACAGAGATTCTTTTAGGGCAGGAAGTAAATCAATACTGATGCCAGCAACTGAATTGCATAATTTTGCCGACTTGTAGTGGTGTCTCAAATATTACCCCAAGAGCTGTGGCGGTAACCACAGTGGAGCGTGGGGTGTGTGCGCATGTACACTAGTGCAAGAGCTCTCTTTTCACCCTTCCTCTGGCTTCCAGAGTGCTTTGTGTGTTTGTTACCCATTGTACCATTTATGAAGTCACTTGTGCCCTCCCCAAAGGCCTCAGGGGACTGTGAGAGCACAGAAGCAAGAAACACAAGCTCTCAGTTTGCTTTGTCACACTCACAGTGCCAAGCATGTGACCATGTGCCCAAAAGAGGGCTTACAGAGTTACAATGTCCATTCAGTCTTGTCCCTGTTTAAGCATCAAGGTGTTGGTGGCAAGAAACAGCAAGTGTATGTCTCTGATAGATGGATGCAGATGTAGAGTTACAGATGGAGGTAGATGTTTCACTAAGCATGTATAATACTGAGTCATCCATGGAAATCCTCTACAAATTCAACTAAGTCCCTGTCACCTTTCCCTGTTGGTCATTTAAGTCTCTGTTCATTCACAGGTAACAGATGCTATTTCACAGTATAAACAAACTTGTGACAACATTGCTCTGGTCCCTGGCAGTTATGGACTGAATTGTATCTCGTCCCAAATTTGTACTGATGCTCTAACCCCCAGCTCCCCAGAATGTGTCACCTAGTCTACAGGCAAACAGGGCTATTTCCCCACTTCCAAGAAATGATGCTTTCATTGCATCTTTAATTTTATTTATAATACTTGTCCAGTAAGTATTTCTTGCTCCTTTCTTTCTCTTTTCATTTTTCGATGCCTGTGCATTAAGCTAAGCTTCATGCTTTCAAACAATCTCTGTTCCACTTCTGTTTGCTGTGTCGCTTGTCAGCTTGCCCTTCACCCCCTTGTGGGGGTCTCTCTCCAAGCCCGCTCGGCGCATGGGTCTGAGTGAGACTGACTGGCTTGTGTGTGTGGGATATAGAGACCCGTCAGGAGAGTAGGGGATATAGAGACCCGTCAGGAAGTAAGGGGTAGGCTTGATAAAAATGTCTTCTTTTGCTACTCTTTTACTTTTCCAAGTTCCTATATAGTACCTCACCCTGTCTGGCTCAATTCTAAACTTACCCTTATCCCAGTTCTCAGCCTGCGCTATCCTATCTCCAGGGATACCACCTATAATCCCACTTATTCTGAATGCAACGTAAGGCAGAAGAACTCACACACCTATGGTGCTTTTCTCACTTATCACTGTTGTGTATCATCTTATTCAGTTATTGTGACTGTATTATCTCATATAAACCACGCTGTCATGATTTATTATTGTTCCCATTTTTCAGATAAAAAGACAAAGATACAGAAAAGCAAAAGTGATTGACTGGGGCAGGGGGAAGCTCAGGCCAGTAGAGAGTGATGGTATTTGGAATTAAATCTTTTGTTCAGAGTCGATTATGATGTTTGTCTGTCAATTGCATCATTAAGGTAAAGGCAACAGGTTGGTGGTCTCTGTCTCTCTCTTTCTTCCAGTTCTGTCTCTCAGACCCAGTCAGTCCTGGTTGTTGTTTCTGATGGGCTGTTTAAATTTTTTTCATATTGATTTTTCTTATTAGAACATCTTTCAATTTTTCTCTAGAACTGGCTGATTTTCTGGAGGACTGCTTAGGTGAGCCACCTTCCTTTTTCTTTCCATAGTTGTTCTGTTCTTCATGTTAGTTAACTGGTACAACACCCAAGTGTTCACCCAAGCCAGAATCCCTAAAGTCATATTTAAGTTCACAAGAAGAACCTGATTTGTTGTGTTGGAATATCTCAAACAGTTTTCAGAAAGGACACCAATTGTGTGCCCTCCATGAACTGGTATGTATGAGGCATTTAAGTGACATGATCATGAGATTCTGTGCAACAAACTGCCAGTGTGCCTGGCTCCCATCCTGGAGGAGGTGGCGTTTGAAATAAACCTGGAAGGAAGTGGATTTAAGGAGGTGGAAAGACAGGTTAGCAAATCAGGAAAAGTGCTAAACAAAGAACTAAGAGTGGTGTAGCAATTATGGTTGCACTTCCTGTGTATTCACAACATAGGTTGTGGTTAATTCCTATATTATATAGGATAAATCTAAGCTGCTGCAACACAGACCTGTTAATACAATGGCCTGCAGAAGAAAGAAGTTTCTCTCTCTCTCTCTCTCATGTAACAGTCCTGATGTGAAGTATCCAGGTTGGCAGGTGTGAGGAAAATGGAAGTTCCTATGGCCAGGATCCTCACTGACCCTACAGTACTTGATATAATTGGCCTACTGCTAGGCTAATGTTTCCACACCCATAGGCAATGAGCTATTATTGACTGAGCCACTATATAAAGAGTTCTGCGCAGTGCTCTGGACAGAGGCAGAGATGGAGGTGGATTATGAACCTGCAGACTGTTGGATGCAGACATGATCCTAGTGCTTGATGTACCGCCATGAGAATAAAGCCAGGTATAAACCCTTTTACCCCAAGAATGTTCTGTTGTCATTTCTCACTGAGTCCATAGTGAACTTGCCCAGGGCTGAAACCCCAGGCAAGATAACAGGGTAACTACTTTCCAAATCACTGGTCTGCCATCCTCTGTGGTGTTGCTGTTTGCTGCATGGTTGGAGTGGGATTGATGCCTCATTCAGGTTCCAGCCATGGGGAAAGGGTGAAAGCACATCGAGGAGGCATATCCCATGTCCAGCAGCCCAGGAGAACAGGGACAAAACGAGGCTGGGAATGTAGTCTGGCTACAGCCATGTGTTTACCTCCATTCCATTTCATTCAATTTGGAAATTTGAGACAATGGATTTGGTGGGCAACCTGCAGTCTGCTGCATTCACATTACTTTTTTCTCTTTTAGGGTTTATTGGGAATGACAGGGGGGGCTTTCTGGGAGCAGGAAGGAGGGGGTGGCAGGCAAGAGGAGGAGGGGTTCTGGCAGCCTTGAACGCCGTGGTAAGAGTCTCCTACCATGCTCCCTCTGGCCACAGTGGACAGAGCCATCCTACTTCTAGAATCAAACAACAGATGGGAGTCTTCTAGTTTGCAACTTAAAATTGTCTTCTTGTACTTTTTAAGGAAAGCTTTGGCATCTGCTAATGCTTATGTGCAGATAATGTGAAGAGATAAGAAAGGAAATGAATACGTGGTGCAAATACTGTATTAAGAGGGTGTTGAGGTGAAAAACTTTCCCAGAAGCATGCAACCCTCTTAGATCAAGAGTTCATATTTTCTTCCAGGGCCCTGTGTGATTCTGGTTGTGATTTTACACTGCTTACATATCATGTAGTCATGTTTTCTACCAGAGAATGCATTTCCTATCTTGTAAGATTAAATTAAGCACATCAATATTTTGTATTATGGAAAAACTGAGACTCCCAGGCACTTCACCACCTGAATGTATCTGAGAGCTGTTGTTCAGGAGACAGGGAAGGCCTGGCTGTTTCATTTGCTTGGAGTTATCCTACCACCTGCCTCTGATGGCAGTTGATGTGGGGTGAGAGGGGAGGGGCTTCCTTTACAAAGATACATCCTTAGAAACACTGCTAGAACTTGTTCACAAGCGGAGGAGTGGGTGCACACACACACACACGCAAGTTCACAAGCGGAAGAGTGGGTGCAAACTGCTCTTAGGACGTGCTCCAAACTGCAGATGCAGGGTAAGCTCAGCCCCAGATGTTTGCCTTCCCTGAAGCACAGGCCAGTTGGTGGCAGTTTGAAAGTTTGTACTTTAGAAGCTTAAAACAAAATTTTTTTTTCCAAAGAGCAAGACTCTTTCAGGCTGTCGTCTTTTTCAAATGCAGCCTGGTGGGAACGAATCCCTGTAAAAATTAGAGCCAGACCATCTCTTATCTAGCCTGAGAGGGTCAGGCAAGGGCACCTCACTGCTCTGCTTTCCCTCAGGGTCCCATCTGCCTCATCAAATTCTTCCTCTGCCTCACTGATAACAGTCCCCTGGGAGCTGTTCTCAAAATCCAAGATCAATAAACAGAGCTGTCAATCACACCAGGCCTCCTCAGCCGCGGGTGGCTGCCTTGCTGACTAGGGACTTCAGGAGTGGCCCACAGCTCAGTTCTTCATAGCTGCTCACTTGGTTCTCCATCAAGTTTGCTAGTTCTCAAGATGTATTGCCTCCTTAATGAAAGAGATTCACACAGTATACATGCTTTTAGCCAGGTTGTCAGATAGCTTTGAAACGGTTTAATGTCAATAAAAGTGTCAACATTGTCATTAGTTAAGTAAGCAATTAACAACTCCACTTGGTCCATTATTGCTCTCAAAAAGACCCACGCAGGTTATCTGCTAATTTCAGTACTCCGTAGGGATAGGAACTTGGGCCCCAGTGTAAAGAGGTTGCTATGTGAGGCTAGGGAGAGTAGGGGAGGCAATGAGAAAATGAAAATGAAGAAGAGCTACATCAAACACGGGCATTACTGAGGTATTCATAACACAAACTTAAGCATGCCACCTGGCTTCCTAAATACTTGGCATAAGTTTGAAAACTTCAGTGCTAGGATTGACCGACATTGTTTATTACCTTATTACATCCTTCCGGCCTCGGGACATTTGTATGGGCTTTTCTTTAGGTGCTGAATTTTTTCTTCAAGTCCTTACATGGTTCCCTCTGCACTTCTTTTCATTCTTCATTTAAATGTTACCACCTTGGGGAGGTTCCTTCATCACCCTTGTAAAAAAGAGCTCCAGCTGTCATCATGCCTGACAAGGTCCTTCCTGTTTATTGTTTATTCTCTGCCCACCCCCCTGGGGCAGAAGGAGGACCAAGTTTCTCTTATTCACTGCTGTATCCCCAGCATATTGTAAGTGCTCAATAAATATATGACAATGGAATAAATGAAATACTAATAATAGAAAAAGGAATAGTAAGAAAAAACTTCCTAAACACTCATCCAGAAATAAAGACCACTTGTATTAAGAACTCATCATTCTGGATATTGTTCTATATATACTATAAAAGTAGGATACAACCTTCATGCTAGTTTAAAAGTGTTTTAACTAATTGTATTTGAGAATAGAAGAAAAAGTGAAAATAAAAGACTTTTTAAATGGATTTTTTCTTACCAGAGGAAACATTATTTCCTCAAGATTCTACTAGAGATATTATGAAAAAACACTAAGGAGTTGGAGTCATTATTCTTTTAAACAACATTTGGAGGTTGAGTTTCTGCCATGAGCGATTTCCACTTTTGAATTTCCTCCCTCTTCCCCATTTTTATTGATTATATTATTTTATTTATAATGTCCAAGGTTTACTTTTTGGTATCTGTGATTCATGCAACTATCCAGTACTTGTTTATATTTAAATGGAGTCCCTACCTACCATCAATTCTGGAATGTGCCCTTCCATTCCTGAGATTAAAATTTTTAGGAAACCCTTGTTCGACCTATTTCACTGTCAAGTGGTTTTCCCCGGCAGGCCCATAGGGTGGCACTATAGCACTGCTGTTCAGAGGGAAGTTTCTAGAGTTACCACCTGCGGTTAATATCCCCACTCCCCCATTTCCTAGCTGTGTGACCTTGGGAAAGTTTCTTACTTTCTGTGTTTCTTAGTTTCTTTATATTTGAAAAGTGGGGATAATAATAGAACTTACTCCACAGACCCACTGTCTGGACTAAATGAGAATTCACACCCTTCATAGTGCTTGACACACAGCAAGGCTGCCCCACTAACTTCCCTGGAGAGAAACCTCATTCTTTCCAGTGTGGCCCCAAATATCTCTCACCCTGCCTGACTGTGGAGACCAACGGATCAAACATTCTTTCCTCCTGAGACCTCACACTTGAAGTATACCAATGCTCTTGCTTCCTCATGTCCAGTTCTTTCCAGGGAGGACACACAAGTTCAAAAGCTCAGGTCTCTGACATGTACAGCCAGGAAAATGAGTGACAAGCCAAGGCCACCAGTGTAGGGAGACTGCGAGGCAGGTCCCGGTGCTGTTGAACCACTTTGGAATCATCTGCAGGAACCACCCGCCCAGGAGAGGGTCTGCAGCTAGGATGGCAGCAGCCTGCATCTGACAAGTTTATTTCCACAGTTGGATGTGATTTGCCTTAATGCTGGGATCCCGCCTGCCAAGGTGCATGCTGTTTGCTCAGATGTTGGTCGCATTTTGATGATCATTTAGCCTTTATTTATTCTGCGCACCCCATGGTGTAGATAATCATCTCCGGCTGCTGGAGGGAGGCGGAGAGCTGTAGGAATCCATGTGGAACCGGAGGACCCTTCCCAACAGGATTCTCCTGGGAGATGGATGTGTCAATTTAAATAAAAAGCTGATTTGTAGACAGAATTGGCATTTAAAAATTTCCAGCAAATGAGAAAATGGGAAAATTTTCTTTATAGTTCCACTTTGGGAATCTGATGAAGCCCCCCACTTTCTTTTTTCTCTTACTACTATGCTTATATTTTTGTCACCTCTCTGTCACTTTGACATAAATATGCTTGAGCTCCTCTGTTTCAATAACTAGGTTAGAGAGGTTAGGGAATTGAAAGGAGTGAAATAGTGCAAAGGGTTTTCAAATTTCATTGGTGAATCTCTGTATTTATTCATAAATGAAATTTGGCTTTTTAAATTCAATTTGTATTATTTTTAATCCATGTTCTATTTTAGGCTTTGATATAAGGACCATGGTAGCTTGATAATAACAAATTAGGATGCTTTCTATATTCATTTTCTGTGGAAACAGTATTTAAATGATATTAGAAGTGTGTATCATGTCTATTTGATCCATGAGCCTTTAAAAAGTAATCTCTTTAATTCTAAAGCTAATTTTTTATATTTTGTTATTTCTTCTGAAGACTTAGTTCTTGGATATACTTATGAACTTTCTACCCACAAGTTTAAAACATACGGATTATTCTTAATCAAAAAAGTTGTTGCTTGAACTTTAGGCTCTTACCTATGAATATTATTTTCTTTAGTCTGCAAATCAAAAACTCAGTCAAGGGAGATAATATTGACAGAAAGTAAATGGAAGAGCATTCGGAAAGGTCCTTTCATTCTAGATTCTTAGAGAGCAGGGTGAGTGAACCTCTAGGCCTTGACTTTCTGCTGAACACTGAGCTGGAGTTTGGCTTTGTGCCCTCGACTGACATTGGGGAATATCTGGAAGAAATAAAGTTTTATAAGGATATTGCTGAAGATATTGTTCTACATTACTCTATACAAAGACTTGGAATGATTTTTCATTTAGACCTCTACTGTCTACTTTCATTTAGACCACTGTACTGTGGTTATGACTAGTACAACTGAGGGAATAGACTTTATTTACTTGTAAATTAATTTAAATTTAAAAATGGACATTCAGCAAATGGAAATCTTTTAAGGTTTTTGAAACAGGTTATGTGAATCTACTTTTTCAACTGTATAATTTATGAAATCTAAATACAGGTCAAGTATTTCTTATGAAAATTTAGTGCCCCTATTGAGATGTATTGTAAGTGTAAAATATTACATTTTGAAGACCTAGTATGTAAAAATATCTCATTACTAATTTTGTATGTGAGTTACATGTTGAAATGATAATATTTAGATATATTAGGTTAAATAAAATATGATGAAAATTAATGTAACTTTTTCACCTTTTAAAATGTGGTTATTAGAAAATCAAAAATTTCGGAGGGGACTCACATTCTATTTCTATTGAATGGTTCTGCTATAGACTAAAGTTCCAGGAATACTGCTTCTTCTAAGGAGTTGTGTGTATTTTTTTTCTTTTCTCAAAGAGAATATGAATATTATAATCAAAATTAATCTATCTAAAAAGGTAAATTTTTGGCCATCAGAACCTCATGGCACTACTTTTAGCTCAGTATTATTTTCTCTAAGATACTATCACTTTTATGTCTTCATTTCATTTTTCCTCCTGGTCTTATCTTCCTGCTCTGCCTGTATTTTTCCTTGCTGTGATTTAATTTAGTTTACAGTTGTCTCATTTATCATGTTCTTGTGAGCAACACCACATCGTTCTATGGAGACACCGTCCTGCTCGTGTGCTTCCCTGCAAACCCACCCAGTGACATACAAGGCAAGACATGAACAAAGGTATGATAAAACCCTTACTTTTGGAAGGAAAGAGGTAGAAGTACAAAGGAATTAGTGTTTTGAAAGCCCAAAGCTCCATACGGTTCAACACCAGTCTTCTAATTTTAAAGGCCACTTAGGTTTGTGGTCAGTTTTTACAGATCTAGAAATCTTTTCTGGAGTGTTTTTAAGAGAGGAACCTAGTCTTTCACTAAATGAATGTCTACAGTTAACTGATAATGTCAGTGTTGCTAAATGTTATCATAAGGAACTGATCTCCTGCTGCTGGATAATGCTGAGGTGAAGTTGAAATAAATGAGTGTAACATGAAAGATGTTGATAATATGGCCATAATGCTACCACGATTGATTGTCTATTAAATGGAATTTATAGTACTTCAGTCTTTCTGCTTAGTGAAACCCAGCTGAGTGATTCACTACACTGATAATATTTTGGGCTATGTTAAACCATCAGCCAGTTTTATAAACCAATCTATGATACTAAAATGACTCTGAACTTTGAAGTCACAAAGACATAATTTGAATTCCAACTCTTTGTAACTAATTAACTTTTGATAAACTAACATGAGACCTCCCTGCGCCTCATTTTCTCATCTTTGCAATGAAGGAGATGATGGTAGCTATCCTTCATGGCTGCTGTGAAGTCATGTGTGAATAGAATTTGGGACTGTACCCAGCTCATGATAGGGGCTCAAAAATCACATGGTTCTCTTGTCTTTCCTCATTGTTACCTGTTTTCTAGGCCACCATTTGTTATGTTGCAGACACATGAATTTCCTGACAATCCCCACCTCCCCTGACTTCCAACTCCATCATTTTCCTAGTGGTTAACATCTATCAAGAGTTTACCTCATGCTAGACATTTTACTCTTATCACACAACATTTTGAACAGAGGAAGGCTTTAGGGCTTAGGGAGTTTAAATAGCTTACCTAGGAAAATTGTTATTCCTTCTTATAGTTAGTAAGAAACAGAACTCAAGTTCAGAAGTAAGTCTGCCTGATGCCAAAGTAGATGATGAATCTTTCATCCAACTTCTTAGCAGTAATACCCCACTGACTTCGTCTCCAAAACAAACACTAATTACCAAAAATGTACTGAAATTGCCAAATTTTACCTGCATTCAGCAGCCACCCCATCATTGGCAGGGGCCAATCTGATGTGCAGTTCACCTTCCTTTGTTCTAGTGAGAACTGCAGAAAGAAAAAGGCTGTCATTTTATGAGATTAAATTTTTTATTGAGAAAGCAGCATATAAATCAAACTAACTTTATTATAAGCATAAAATACTTCAATTAGAGTGAGGGTTAAAAATGATAATGTATTCAAGCCCAGCTTTTGGACTTGTTTATAAAGTAACTAGCATGAGCTCCTTTCTTTAAATATTATTTTAAAGGCAAGGACAAAATGCTGTGTTGGAATCTTCCCTGTCCAGTGAGCACATGATTGTTGATGTGCAAACTGGCCTCTACAGAGGGCAAGCAGAGACTAACTCCAAATTGGCAGGTGGAAGGTTCCATAAGCAAGAAAGACTTGTCTTGGGTGACCATGAAATGGACAGAGCTCCCCACCTACCTGCCAGAAACTTAAAAGTTCATATAGAGCCTAGCAGGTTGTCACATATACCATCCAGATGGTCTCAATAGCACATCACTCTCTCAAGGCTGTGTCCTTGAAAATGGCTCTGGCTGTGGAAACTGTGGGCAGAACATACATTCTAGTGACAGGGGAGGCAGGTGATGAGCCTTCAGTTTCCTTGGTCCAGCTTGAGGGTCATCTAGACGTCATGTTCTGGGGATGTAATCATCTATTATAGGCAAGCATGTCATACAGTAGGTACCTGTTCAATGTATATCTTCCATCTTTAGTAGTTGAAATTTATATGTCAAGGTAAAGTAGAGCAAACCACGCTAAACCAAAAACAGATGCAAGAAACAATTTTGTTTGGCCCTAGATTTTCTTGTCTTACTCCCTTGGTCTTTTTCTATTCAAACGATGACTCCTTTCTGTTACTGGTCGAATGTGTGTGTTTCCCTGATTCTTGTCTTCTTGAAGGAAATAATTCAATTAAGAGGCAGACTTAGGACGGTTTTTAACAGCAGGGGTTTATTAAGCAAAACATAAGTACACTCTCAAGAACGGTGGAGAGTGGGCTGTCTGGAAGCCAGACACAGCCGCACTATTAGGGTTAGGGTTGATTGTTAAAATGGGGTAAGTCCTTCCATGTGTCTTACATTATTTACTTGACGTGTTGATTGACAATTTCAGGTCATATAACCTTTTTTTCAGTGCACAGACGCCCACCTGTAAGTACCTAAGCAAAACCCATGGTGGGGGTGATGGCAAACACCAAAAAATGTAAACATAATGCAGTTAGGGTATAACGAATCTGGAGGTAACTCTGGGTAACCTTTTGGGTCTTAATGCACCAGCACCAACCCAAATTGGTGGTTTGGAAGCTCTGTTGGACTTTTTACATCTCTTTCGGCCCTGATAAGGCAGGAGATCAAATCATAATAAGGGGAGTCTGGGGTGTGTTCTGCTATCTGGTGATAAGGTGTAGGTGGAAATGGAGAGGACCTTGTCCAGGACAGGGCAAGACCTGCTCATGTCTACTTAGGTACCTGACATTCTAGAGAGGAAAGACCCTTATACTTTTTGACTATTTTGAGAACACGCAGAGGAAAGTTTGTTTATTCACATAGACATAGTAAAGTTAATTCATTTATTCATTCATTCATCAGAAAATATGTATTGATCACTCTATTTAAATAAATATATCATAAACTTTGTAACTGTAACTCATTCCCTACTCTAGGCACTGGAGATAGAATAAAGGAGGAATGCATATTAGAGCTTTTCTGGAAATCAGGTTTGGAAGAAGACAAGGTAAGTGAGCATGATCAGGTAAAGGGTGGACATGGCATCTGAAGAGGGGATGGCATCACAGAGAATGGGCAGGGGGGAGGCACCAAAAATACACTCTTTTCCTCAAAGTGCCTCCCATATAACAGACCCAAAAATTAACTTGTTGAATAAACATATGACTTCTGTCAAGAATTTGTTCCTCTCCATAGATGTGCCTCACAACCAGGCTTACCACTGAACTGCTTCCCATCCCACTGAAGGTGTGGGGCGTAAACAACGGTGGCATGGAGAGCGCTTAAAGATTCTCTCTCAAGAGGCTTTGAATATCCTTGTGGAGGATAAATGAAAAGTGAGGTTGTAAAGGTTCTCAAAATGCTCCTTTATAAAAGCTGTAAACATAAATATCATTTTGACTTGCCTGTTGTTGTAAATCTTGTTTGCTGTTTTAAAATATAGATTTTAAGATCTATGTGTAAAGTGCACTTGTCAAAAGTAAGCCTCACTGATTCAATGTTCTTTCTCTAAGGGGTGCTGCTCACGCAATCTGGGGCGGCAGAATCAAAGTTATCGCTTCCTCCAACATGTTCTGCAAAATGCTTGCCAACATTTATACATGGCTCTGTAGTTTCCAGAGTTTTTTAGCTTTTTCTTTGTAGCTATTTCTTGTTCACTGCCAAGTGGGATGTGGAAAGTAAAATGCTGGCCATAAAAGTCTCATTATGGATTACTAGGCCATTTTTAATCACTCAGTATCTTTCTCTAAGTAAGTCAATGTTTTGTCATTTTGAGAAGACATTTAAGAGTGTAAATATATGCTCTTGCTTAAATACCAGTGCCACCTTATTAGTCAAAGGAAGTTTGTGTAAGATATTTCAAGAAAAAGAGCAGATTGACCCCCAAG
This sequence comes from Manis pentadactyla, assembly GCF_030020395.1. Classification (NCBI taxonomy): domain Eukaryota; kingdom Metazoa; phylum Chordata; class Mammalia; order Pholidota; family Manidae; genus Manis; species Manis pentadactyla. The sequence goes on from NC_080023.1 coordinate 21,810,399, forward strand.
AGAAAAATAACATTTTGCTGTGATGGGCTTCAGGGCAGACCGCCCCCAAATATGGCACTTTGGCATACTGATTATTTTGAATTAAAGTGACTTGGGAAACATCTGGTACAAAAAGGACACTGACCCTCCTCTGTCTCCTCTGAAAGCAGAAAATAAATTCTCCATGTGAAGTGTACCCTCCCTACACCTGCAAGGTAGACGGCATCCTGATCACTCAAGATAAGGATTTCAGGGTTGAGAAAGCTGTACAAACTCATTACTTCATTAATGTGCTGCCACAAACCCAAACTTCTTTGTCTTGTCAGTTCTCCACAAACCAGTTGTTTTTTATGCAGAAGGTTTACAAGCTGCCTGTTTTGGTCACCACTTTGAGTCTCATATGTTTATAAGCTCATGTTTGTACAAAGTTAAATTTGTTTTCTCCCCTTAATCTGTCATATGCCAACTGAATTACTAGACCAGGCAAAGAGCCTTGAAGGGAAGAAAGGAAGAGTTTTCCTCCCTAACAGCTGTAAACCATTTTCCCTGCCAACCTTGGAGTGAAATTCTTGTGATGTTTCTTTTCAGCCTCTGACAGAGGAAGGTCCTTCTTGAAGATTTGCCCTTATGTTATCTTTTAAGAGCTTTAGCTTCTATACTTAGGCCATAGATCCATTTTGAATTACTTTTTGTATATGGTATGAGGTAGGGGTTCAACTTCATTTTTTTTTTGCATGTGGAAACCTAATTGAACCTACTCACTCATTCTTTATTCTCACAAATATTTTTTTCCTTCTTGTCAACATCTTTAAAACTTTAAGAATTCATTTTAACCACTGCAGAAAAATAAGGCCAAATAAAGTTCTCATCACCTCACCCTATGAGTGTTAACCCCATTTCTGGCATCTGCTTCAGAGAGGTGCAGCATTGACAGACTCCTCTTTCTCAGCAGGACCCGAAAAGTACCACCTCCACTTCTGAAGGGACTTCCTTGTGACAGACGGCTTATTGTGGAACTATAAACTTTTATGGATGACTTGAAATAGAGGTTTTCCAGTGTCCTTTAGGGTTAGATAGTCACATGTGTAGTTCTTTTGAATGTTGGAAATAAGTTTGATCTGGGTGCTTGGAAGCCAGTGATATCATGAGGCTATTTTAGCATCCAGAAGATAATCAATAAGTATCTATTAATCGATGGGCTTGAGGAGAGAGGCCTCTGGCAGAATCTCAGTTGCATTTTGATTTTGACAGCTCAGGGCCCACAGCTGTGTCTGTTCATCTTTCAACAATTGTCTTTGCTCAAGGAAATTTTTGGCCTTTCTTTCTCAGTAGAAATGTTTCCTTAATGGAGGGTTATACTTCCTATAGGGAAGCTGCAAATTTTCCCAACTTATTTTATTTCAAGAAAATATAATGAGCATCTGTTAGGGGTTAGGGAATCTGACAGGCATTGGGAATCCCAAGAATAAGAAACAATTCTTGTCCCAGGGAAACTTAAATGTGCATGAGAAAGATAGACACATAGTGTTCAAATATAGAAAATTTTGAAGATGGAAGATAGTACTTTCCAGAGTATAATAGCTGTGATCTTTTATAGGAGTGGGCTTTGGATCCAGAATGCCATTCATTGTTCAGATACTCTCTCTGTAACTTAATATATAATGGGGATCTGGTTGCTTAATCTCTCTGAGCCTTAGTTTTTCATTTGTAAAATGGAGGTAACTGTATCTAATTCAAAGGGTTGTTATAATACAGTAGATATACAGAGATACAATAAGTGAATGTTCCTGGTTGACACATAGTCATCACTCAAGAGTTAATGTTTATAGAGTGCTCCAAGCAGTTCTAATCTTTCTACATGATTATCTCAAGCATCTGGGAGGTAAAAAATATTATCCCCATTTTACAGATGAAATGCAAATTAAGTTGTTTTTTGTTCCTAGCACCATAGCTAGTGAGTCATGGTGGTGGAATTTAAATTCAAGTGTCTATTCACAGAACTTACACTCTTGACCACTGTTATATTCTAACTTTCTCTGGAATGTCCTGTGGTCACATACTTGAAGGAGTGATTGTGCAGAGTTGGGATAATCATGGAAAGTTGCCTGGAAGAATTAGACCTTGAGCTTGGCCTTGAGGTATAATAGAAAAACTTGTTATTCCTTCCCTCTAAACTCTAGTTTAAACAGCGTTGTATTAATACCATGTGGATAGAGAAGAGTATTTTGATTTTTTAAAAAATGCCCTGGGGTTAAAACTTATCTGCCAGCTTCCTCCTGATATTTATGAAACTTGACGATGCTGTGTTTCTCCAACCATCACATTTCACTATTCAAAACCACGAAGATAGTGTGTCCCACAAGAGCTGTGGCACAAAGGAGAGGTTGAGGCTGCAGTCCAGGGTCCGTCACTCAGGGTTAGTGCTTTCATCACCTTCGGCAGGATGCAAAAATCACAGGTTAGAAGGGGGCAGAAGCTGAATTTGCTTCTTCAGAGTCATCCGTAGTTATCTGATAAAGACTCTTCCGACTGGAGAAATGTCAGAGAAGCCCCTCAGACTTTGCAGTCTGATAAATGACAGTTCATGCTGCTCAAGTGAAAACTTTGCCAAGCTCTAAGTCCATCTGTTTACTTGTTGATAATATAGCCCGTGATTACGGGAATTAGCCCAATTTGTACCCACAACGATCGTGTGAGTGTGTTCTAAAGTGATTGACAGCACACAGTATACTGAGATCTTTTTATTCCCTGTATTAATATAATATGAACTATGAGAAGATTAAAGCCTCATTTACATAACCTGAGATAAAAGGAGGTGAGATATTGTAATTATCCTTTCCAGCTAAATTTTCACTGCTGTTTAAATTAACCTGCGTGAAGAGCAAGTTAACCCCAAAGAGAGCTCTTGCTCCGTGAAATCTACTTGTGAAACCAGGAGTGTTTATAAACTGGTCAGTCAATAACTCTTTGCTGTTCAGATGCAAACTTCAAGGTGAAAATGATGACATGAACCTGGGATCGCCTTGCTGCTGTAGGACATTTGTCCTTCTCCCACGATGTTCCATTTGTATTTGGGTTAAACGGACAAGGTTCTTACAGCTGACCATGCTTTCCGGGTTTCTCAAAGTAGTGAGATGGAAAGAGCAATGATCTGGAGCCAGAAAATGCGGGTTTTGGCTCGAGCTCAGCCATGCACTAATTCTATGATCGCATGAGACTCACTTTGCACTTCGGAGCTCTGTTTGCTTAAAGCTCAACAGGTTTTGATGATGTCTATACACGTTAAAATGCTGTGATTCTCAAAGAAAGCTTATAGATGTCTATCAGAGAGATACATAGTTAAACGGATATTTTACACTTTACCACATCACGTAATTACACAAACTTAACAGCAGTTACACAACGCCATTGAAATTTTGGAATTATAAAACCCAGAGTGTTGCTTGTTTTCATTTCAGTGTTAGAAGAAGTTACAGAGAATAAGGAAGCTATGGCTTGTCTAATGCTTTGAATCTTATTAAAAAGTAAATAAAGTATTGAAATAGAAATTACTTATATTTTATGATCTTGAAAGTCACAGTTAAATCCTTTGGGGCTTTAAAGGGAAATGATCAAAAGACCCTTGCTTTGGTTATGTATTCCCGTGTAACAAATTACCCCCAAAGTTAGTGGCTTATAATAAAAACCTTGATTGTTTCACAATTGCGGGGGGCCAGGAAGCTGGGCGTGGCTGGTTTGGGTGTCTCGGGTTCGAGGCTGTGTGGTGGCAGTTATGCTGTCTACTGGAGCTGCTGTTTCTTCTGAAGGTTCAATGAGAGGAATCCATGCTCAGTTATGTGGCTGTTGGAAGGATTTAATTCCTTGCAGTTTGTTGGAGAGAGAGCCTCCATTTCCTGCTGGTTGTTGATCAGAAGCCTCCTCTCTCAATGTTTTGCTTTGTGGATTTTATAGGGAAGTTTAAAACATGGCTGCTAAATTACTTAAAGTGAGTGAGAGAGTGGAATTAAATGAGCATTCACGATGGCAGCTGCAGTCTTTCTATAACCTGACCTCATAAGGGACATCCCATTACTTTTGCCATATTCCATGAATCAGACACATGTCAACAATTATAACTCACCCTTAACGGGAGGAGATTATAACAGGGTGTTAAAACCAGGAGGTGGGGATCAGTGGGGGCACATTAGGGGCTGCCTGCTACAACCCTAAATATTCTCCTTATTTTATTTCAGGAACATGATTATAGGTACAGAAAATGATTACTCTGTGTCTTTTATTGGAATGGAAAACAGTAATCTTTACAACTAGCTGCCACTTAAGGTAAAGAAGGTAAAGTCTAGTCCTACCTTGAAATATATGAAATATAGGTAATTGCAGTGCCTTTAGAAGATTGTGGATATATGAACATTAATTATAAAATAATGCCAAGGGTACAAAGGAGAAGCAAAAGAGAGAAACCTTGTAAACTGAGGTAAGTAGTCTAGGTTGGCTGTAAGTAATTTGTAGTCATAGTTTATGAATCTTCTTTTTTGTGCAGAAGTCACATGAAAACTGGTATCTTTCAGCTTGATTACTGCTGTAGCCTTTATGTACTAGGTATGGTGAGGAATGGTGCTATTCTGGGCCAAATAGCTAAAAGGACACAGTCGTCCCTGTGCCTTCATCAACTGCCCTCTTTCTGTCTGCCAACTTCTGCTGGCAAGAAAAGATATGAAACCAGTAACTTGGAGTCACATCAAAGTATTAGCTCATCCTGTGGTACTTGCATTTTAAGCCTGGTTTTGGGGAGTGAAAAGATTTGTCGCCTGGTGAAGGAATGTCAGTAAACAGGTGGCAAAGATGTTTTCTCTCCAGAGGGAGACTGCAGAGGGAAAAATACCTCAATTCACATTTAATAGGCAATTGCCTACCCCTCCGGAAGGTAAAGTTCTGTTCCTGTTTCCAGCCGAGGAGGATGGGGCAGTGTGTTGAGCTAAAGGCCATTATGTTTCTGAAGGCAGGTATAACCTCTGTGTTTAGCTCTTCTGCATAGGGACAGAGGGAGAGAAGGGACAATATTTAATGACTAGAGAAGAATTCTTTCTTTTATTCAGCTGAGTGAAGATTCCTGAGAGAGACAGAAACTGTGGGAAATAGTGAATAAGGTGGATTTGGTGATGGGACTAGGAGGACATAGTCCCAGTTGATCTAAATTGTATGCTCTGCATTTCACAATTTTCTTTATTTTCATCCTTGGAAAAAAAGGCATTGTTTCTCATTTTTAAATGAGGAAACTTGTGTTTAGAAAAATTGGGTGATTGTTTGCATCCCTAAAATGGGGATTATTAATGCTTGTTCTTATCTCAGAGGGTTATTGTGGGGGATTACATGGGTTCACACCTTAAAGTGTTGGGTAAATGCCTGCTCTTGTTCTCATTACTACTACTGCTGTTTCACTGAGTCACATCGTTAGGAATTAACAGGGTAAGAATATGAACCAAGATACCTTATGCAACCTTTTCTGCTTCCTCTAAAATAAGCAGTTTGATAGTGATGGGAGGTTGATTCAGGTGGGTGAGAGAGCAAGGAAGGAAGGTAACGAATTGCAGGTGGAGGGAAGAGGCAGTAAGTTGGTTTATGTGACAAGAACAACTGAAGAGTGTGGGAGTTGATGTAGGCAGATGTGAGCTGCTACAGGGTTTTAAAGTCAACTGTGATTTCTTTGAATTTGATATGATATTGAATGCCAAGGGAGGATGCTGGGAGGGTGCATTATTTGGTCAAAGCAGGGATGGGGAAAAAGTTTTAGACATGACAGTCTCAGCTATTAGTAAGGAAAGGAAGACAGAGGATGACTTCTAAAAATAAGTCCTTTTAAAAATAAACCGAGACCTGGATTTGAGGGGAACAGTAGGCAGACAATACCTTCGAGTGGGCTAAATGAACACTGGGCTGCAGAACGCTCCATTGGTTCTTGACTCCTTTCCCGCAGACTAAGAGCTCATGGTGGGTACTATAGAAGTGTGTGGTTGGTGCCTGGAGATGGTACATTAGCACCGTGGTTTTGCATGGAGCCAGAAATTCAGCAAGACTTGCCGACATGTCTTCCTGGTTTTATATTTGCCAGTAATGGGGACCAAATGAGGCTTGAGTTCCTACAAAAGGCTGCACAGATGAGGTCTGCATATAGGAAAAGCAGAATTGCCCACGGAAGCAGGTGGTTGCCAGCCTGAAAGCACAGCAAAGATCTCTGTGGCTCATGGTTTTGTGCCTTGATGGGCCCAGATGGATGACTATAAATTAGAGGCCACGGAAAGCAGTGTGATGGAGGTGAAGATGCCTACAGAGACTGAGATGGCTAGTCTTCAAGGGGCCTTAACACTAAGCTACGCATTTGGGCTTTGCTTTGTGGAAGAGAGTAATAAATGCTGTATTCCTGTTCTTTCCTCCATTTAGTGGAGAAACGTCCACTCCAGTGGGATAAGAAGAGGCATGGTCCCCTGTTTGCATGTGCTTATTGTATCCTTTCCAAGGCGGATGCCACCTTCTTTCAGCAGGGCCACAATTTCCGCCATGCTAGACCCCGGGGAGAAGTATCATGTTCCCCTATGTCTTCCCGAGTCTCCTAGACTGAGTTGGTTTCCCTTCCTCACCTCAGTCCCACCCAATTTCTGAGCTAACTCAGACCTGAGTAGGAATTCTATCAACAACCTCAGCTTCATTACCTGGTGGGACCTGGAATGCATCTTGCTGTTCTGGGTATAGAATCATAAGTATTGAGGATAAGCCCCTTTCACTCCCTCCAAGGGACCATGTTTCCTCTATTGTGTAGTGGGGTGTCCTGTGCATCAGCAGATCACCAGGAACTTGTTTTAACCATCAACCAACCATTTATTTTGTTACTTGCTGCCTTATTGGATCCCTTCAGATATTGGCAACTGCTTGAGTCATCTTATGTCATGTATATTTTCTCAGTTCTTGACCCTCCAAGTTAGGGCTTCTTGCCGGTTGTAGGTCCAGCACCTACAGAAGTTAGAAGAGAATGACAAGGAATGGAAGAGCTTTCCTCGGGCTGCTCAGTCTCTGTCACATCATGATAATATTTGCCCTGCCCTGGTGCACTGGGACAAATGAGCTAATCTGTCTGGAGGTTCTGGCTTTGAATGACCAAAGGGATTAATATAGTGCTAGGTTTCATACTGGTTAATAAGTTGTGAAACCAATAAAATGTAACATGTTAATTATATTTCACGTTAAAAAAAAGAAGTTGTGACTTTTCTTATCATGGACAATATGAGACTTATTTAAAGGATGTGGCCTAAGGCACCTACCAGTTTTCTCCAAGCTTTGGGGCCGTGGTGGTCTCTCCCTGTTTTGATCACTATTGCCTACTTTTTCTGAACCCATCTTGCTTAGTGCAATCTTCTTCCTCTTGCTTCTTCAATTCCCAGTTCTCTCCCTCAGCCAGCTCCTCACCTGTCCTCCACTTCTAACATATTTCCACCCATTTCCACTGTGAGCGCATTCCCGACGCCTGGAACACCCACTCTCTGCAAGTCCACCCTGACTTCCTAGGGGTTTTTGGAAAGCAGTATGGAGGGTGGTTTGGCCCAGTTGAAACAGCAAAGGATACTGAGTCAGACTACCCAAAATCTGAAACTCTTACTGGTTTGGTGACCTTGGCAATTTACCTGTACATTGGAATAATACTGGATCCAAAAGAGGTAATATTGTTAAAATGGCATAGTTCAATAAATATCAGCTATTGTTAATTATCTATCTTTCTGCTATTCGCGCTGTGTTGGACAATAGTTGGTATTCAACCTCTGATGATAGATCCTTCCATCAGTGACCTAGAGTATATTTACACTTACACTTATGTATTTCTAACAACCATGGTAACCTGGTTTTACGTGTTAATCACAGCACAACAGAAGCCATAAACAGGAAAGCAACAAAAGGGGGCCTAATGACACTGGCAACATCCTGAAAGGAAAGAGGAGTCAGAGACGGGGGTCAGTAACACAGCTGTGTGAGAACTGGTGTAAAGCGTGTCTTAGTCTGGTCGGGCTTCTATAGCAGAATGCCGTGGGGTGGTAAAAGGGTCCCGACTTTCAGCTATACAATGAATAACGTCTGAGGATCTCATGAGAAACCTGGTGACTATACTTGACAACACTGTATATCTGTGTGTCTTATATGTTATCATATAGCATTATTGTTTTATTATACATAAGTTGTATTATAAAATTAAAATTTGCTAACAAGAGTAGAACATAAATGTTCCTATGGAAAAAAATAGAGATAAGTATGTGAGGTGATAGATGTGTTAATTAACTAAGGCAGTGGAACCTTTTCACAGTGCATACATATATCATATCACTTTCTATGTCTTACAATTTTATTTGTCAATTATACCTTAACTTAGCTGAAAAAAAGTCCAGTTCCTTACTGTTGCACCATACTATCTCCCTGGCAGAAGCTGAACCATCAGAAATAGGTTAAATGACATCCAGTGAATTCTGCTTGAGAATGTAGGCAAGGAGGTAATACACTTTAGGTATATTTAAACAAAAAGCTGACAATCATGTAAGCTCTAGTTATCAGGATAAGTCACTTAGGTGGACTAGACAGATAGAAAAAGGAGCCACTGTAATGCTTTGTCATATCAGGTGGCACCCTAAGCAACTCCACAGAATATTGAATAGTCACTTTTAATTTTGTCCCGTGAGTGGTGATGTCAGCCCTTGTCCTCTCTTTCTCAGTAGAGATCTGTTCACTCTTTGCAGATCTTTCAGGTTCTTACAAGCAGTTGTAAAAATGTGAACTTTTGTCCCAGTGAGATGAGGGCCATTGGAGGGTTTGGGCACAGTTGTGACATCATCTGGTTTACAGGATCACTGTTAGTGGGTTGAAAATAGACTGTAGGGGGAGCAAAGATAGACGAGGAAGACTAGTTATAAGACTTTTAATAGTGTAAACAAAAATAGTGGTTCTTGGGCTGGGGTGAAGGTAGTGAGAAGTGGTCAGACTCTGGATGTATTTTGAAGGGAGAATCAGCAGAATTTGAAAGTAGAGTAGATGTGGAGCTTGAGGGGAAGACAGGAGTCAGGGATGATTCCAAATAACTATGAAGATGGGGAAAAGTTGTTATACGAGGCAGGAAGAATAGTAGTTTAGCTTTGGACATGTTGGTTAGTGATGCCTATTAGGCAGCTAGGCAGAGATGTTATTTACATAGTTGAATTTAGAACTCTAGAATTGATGGCTTAGTTTGGATTGGAGATATAAATTTGGCAGCCTTCCACGTGTGTAACTGGAGTTTAAAGGTAGGAGACTGTATAAGATTGCTAAAGAAGTTCTGATAGGGAAATAGGAGGTTCAGGCACTGGGCTGTGGGCACACCTGTTAGGGAGGTTAGGGAGATGAGGAGTAATCAGCCAAGAAGACTGAGAAGTGGTGGCTGAATGAAGAAAGTGTTTCAAGGAGCAGAAAGTAATAAACTATGTCACATGCTGCCGTTAGGTCCAGTAAGATGAAGATGAAGAGCTGCTTATTGGGCACGGTAATGTGGAGAATTGGTGAATTGGTAGATGTGACAGGAATAGACAATTGCATTGATGTGTTTTGCTGGAAAGAGGTGCAGAAAGTTGAAGCAGTTGTTGGAGGAGAATGAGAATTCAAGGTAAATTGATATTTAACTAATGACATCAAAATAAACTTAAGGAGAAGGTGGAAATATAAATGACCTAGAATATCTAACACCGACTTCATTATCTGAGATGAATGAATATTCTGTACAGTTTTATATTAATTCTCTGAGATTTACTGATCATCAAACTTAGACTTTCAGTTCTAGAAGAAGGAATTCTGCTCAGAGAACATTTCTGTGGTTAATCAGACCATTAGAGCTCAATCTAATTAGGACCCTGATAAGAAGCATTACACATATTTCAGCTATTTTGATTTTTTTCATTAAGTCTCTAATTCATTTGTTCAAAATATTTATTAAGTACCCACTATTTATGTGTGAGTCAATTGCTAAGAACAGAAAGATGAATGTGGTGTAATCTTAAGGGATAAACATGTAAACCAATAATGACAGTATAAACTGATTTGGGCTGTCATGAGGTGCATTCCAAGTGTTGTAGTAGCAATAAATAGAACACAGCAGAAGGAGCAGCTGACAGGTTTGTAGGGCACTAAAAGGAGAAAGGGGAGTTAGACCTCCAATAGGGGGTTTCCCTGGATAACGTTGACAGGCCCTTGAAAATTTGAACTTCATGAAAACAGTGAGTGCAGTCCTCTCTGCAGGCATGAATAGCTTGGCTCTCATATCAATGGGAAAATATTTATCAATATTCTGGAGCTGAGTGAGGTTGTGCACCCCTGTGTATGTTAATAGGCCTGGAGTAAGGTCAACTGATGCTTAAGAACAGCCCAATGATCCTTCCCTTTCTTGCTTACCATAAAGAGCTTAAGGTCTGTTACACAAATCAGCAGATGAGTTTAATGCTAGTCTGATCCAGACAGCTGTGTTTACACTTAAAGGGAAGCAGAAACTCAGACCATGAAATGGAAACAAATGTGATGTCCGAGGACACCTTCAAATGAAAATTTTGAACTTCAGTCACTCACTATGTCCAAGAAAACTTTTTTTTTTTAAGCAATGAAGAAAAGTTGAACATGACAGATAAAGACAATGATAAAAAATTCCATTAAAGTTGGGAGTGACCTTGAAAGAGTTAGGGACCTGCTAGCTAGGGAGAAAAACTGAGGTGCCTCTCTTCCTTTCTCTTTGTGGCCTAAGCAGGCACTTATTTTGTTTAATGGTTAATTCAGGGCTTGTGTTTAATGTAAGTCAGATCTGAAGCATGGTTTATGGAGAAAGTTATTATGCATGGCTGAGCTCAGAGAGAAAGTCAGGATAATCATGGGATGGTGTAATTTGAAAGGATGCGTATCGGGGTAATGATAAACCCTTTTCCCTGTTGTATGCTGGATACTCAGGGCCTGACAACTACTGCTTTGGACAACAACCACAGACTACAATAAGAACAGCACTACAATTACAGAAAGAAGAGGTATGAACTTTTATAGAAAACTTGCTATATGATTGATACTGTGCTGTGTACTTATCATGAATTATCTCATTGAGTCCCCATAACACATTTATGATAAGTAATATTGCTGCCCATGTTTTACAGATGAGGAAACTGAGACTCAGAGAGGTCAAACAGAGCTGGGATTTTACCAGGAGTATCAGTCTCCATGCTACAAAGTTATCTTTGTCCACAATGCATCTTGCCTGTTACACTATGAAGTCTTTTCCATGGAATTGCATCTAGTTGACCCTTGCAACCCTCCTGATGCCTACTATAGTGTCCTGAGGGGAGTAAGTTTGTTGAGTGAATGAGTGAATGAATGGAGCCTACATCAGCAATTACAAACATTTCCCCTGAATAACTAGTATCTTATAATTTCTATAGTATTTAGTGAAACTCTTGAAAAGAGCAATAATAAAGTAAATAAAAGACTGACTGAAGTGTTGGCTTTGCCATCATCTTATTTATGTTCAGTATTGTCCTGGGATTTCTCATTTAAAAAGAGGAAAGTCTCTAAGCAAGACTCCTCAGATAAGCAGTGATATATATATATTTCATGTGGTGATGTTTTGTGAGTTTAACTTTTATCTCTAACATAGAATTAAATTGTTTAGAAACCTACCATTCTTCAATGAACTAGAACAAATACTTTTAAAATTCATATGGAACCACAAAAGACCCTCAATAGCCAAAGCAATCATGAGAAGGAAGATCAAAGCTGGGGATTTACACTCCCTAACTTCAAGCTCTACCACAAAGCCACAGTAATCAAGACAATTTGGTAGTGGCACAAGAACAGAATCATAGATCAATGGAACAGAATGAAGGACCCAGATATAAACTCACACATATATGGCCAATTAATATATGATAAAGGAGCCATGGATATACAATGGGGAAATGACAGCCTCTTCAACAAATGGTGTTGGCAAAACTGGACAGCTACATGCAAGAGAATGAAACTGGATGATTGTCTAACTCCATACACAAAACTAAACTCAAAATGGATTGAAGACCTGAATGTAAGTCATGAAACCATTAAACTCTTAAAAGAAAACATAGGCAAAAATCTCTTGAATATTAACATGAGCACCTTTTTCCTGAACACATCTCCTTGGGCAAGGGGAACAAAAGCAAAAATGAACACATAGGACTACATCAAACTAAAAAGCTTCTGTACAGTAAAGGACACCATCAGCAGAACAAAAAGGCACCCTACTGTATGGAAGAATATATTTGAAAATGACATATCCAACAAGGGGTTAACATCCAAACTATGTTTATCTCTAACATAGAGTATAAAGAACTTATATGCCTCAACACCCAAAAAGCAAATAGCCAGATTGAAAAATGGGTGGTGATATGAACAGACACTTCTCCAAAGAAGAAATTCAGATGGCCAAAAGGCACATGAAAAGATGCTCCTCATCACTAATTATTAAGGAAATGCAAATTAAAACCACAATGAGATATCACCTCACACCAGCTAGGATGGCCAACATAGAAAAGACTAGGAACAACAAATATTGGTGAGGATGTGGAGAAAGGGGAACCTTCCTACACTGCTGATAGGATTGTAAATTAGTTCAACCATTGTGGAAAGCAATATGGAGGCTTCTCAAAAAACTAAAAATAGAAATACCATTTGACCCAGGAACTCCACTCCTAGGAATTTACCCAAAGAAATCAAGATCCCAGATTCAAAAAGAGATATGCACCCCTGTATTTATAGCAGCACTATTTACAATAGCCAAGATATGAAAGCAACCTAAGTGTCCATCAGTAGATGAATGGATAAAGAAGATGTGGTACATACACACAATGGAATATTATTCAGCCATAAGAAGAAAACAAATCCTACTATTTGCAACAACATGGATGGAGCTAGAGGGTATTATAAGCCAGGTGGAGAAAGACAAGTACCAAATGATTTCCCTCATTTGTGGAGTATAACAACAAAGCAAAAGTGAAGGAACAAAACAGCAGCAGAATCACAAACTCTAAGAAGGGACTAGTGGTTACCAAAGGGTAGGGGTCGGGGATGGTTGGTGGGGAGGGAAGGAGAAAGGATTAAGGGGCATTATAATCAGCACTCACAATATAGGTGGGTCACAGGGAAGGCAGTAGAGCATGGAGAAGACAAGTAATGACTCTATAGCATCTTACAACTCTGATGGACAGTGACTGCTATGCAATCGGGGGGACTTGATAATACGGGTCAATGTTGAAACCACAATGTTGCTCATGTGAAACCTTCACAAGATTGTATATCAGTGATACCTTCATTTAAAAAAAAATTGTTTAGTGACCTGAAAATTGAAAACTATCTCTACCAAGACAAAAAGTATCATTGTGGACTGAGTGTGAACAAATGTTGCCTGGTGATAACCAGTTGAATGTCAGAGATTTGTGTTTTCCAGATTAATTAGTAGCCTAGGCAAAGACTGTGTGCTGTCATGCTTCACAATTAATACTCAGACTGTTTTGAAAGAAAGATAAATTGGTGTTTTGAAAGATAATTTTGTGTTTTCTGGCTCATTCTTTAGGGATAAAAATAAAGTGGAGAATATACACTCCTAGTCTTTATTGCAGTGGAGACAGCAGCTGATTAATTAAGTTGTCATCTAACTGTAAACAACTCATGTCAGTTATTTTACAACTTTAATAAAGTTTTTAGAAATTTAAATCAAAATTTTAATCAACATTACATGTATTATTTATAATACCCAAGTAGTATCAGTGTGGTGTATTTATAAGCATTGTGCACTGGTGTAGAATTTCAAACTGGTTCTTCATTAAATTTTAATTCCCAAACTTAACTCCTCTAGGTGAGCACAGATACAAAATAACAGAGGCCCCACCAGCCTTGGAAATGAGAGTGCTTCTCAGGCTGTTCAGGGCTTCTCGGAGCCCAGGGGAAAGTGCCTAATAGGCATCCTCCCAGTCTCTCAGGACTTTGACACTTTCTTTCCATTTTTGCTTGTTGAATTGCTGAGTTTACCAATATTCCCATATATTCAGCATTGTACCAGCTAACTGGGGGTAAAAGGACTCTCCAAAACATCATCTACCTTGGAGGAAAGAGATTTTCTCAAGTCAAAGGATGACGGGGGAAAAATGCAGAAAACATCAGGAAGGAGTTGAGTAGGTGGAGGAAGATATCTGACACATAAAAAATTTATGCTGAGCCTTCCTCAGCTGCTCAAATGAAGAGTGATTAAGGCGAAAGTAATGTCTTCATGTCATTTAGAGGAGGAAAGACATACTTTTTTAGAGCTGACTTTAATTTTATTCTTAGAATGTATGTGAAGGGAAAGGAACATAGGAAATGCAATTAAAATGAAATTTTTGTTCAACATGTGCTGTTTAGATTGGCACTCATATTAATTCAAAGAACAGGAAGATTATCCTAAAATATTTAGCATTCTTTTGTGTGAGTATAACAAGGTCAGTAAACACAGTCTCTAACTTTATGGGGTTATCTTTCTAAGGCAGAATTAAGATACGGTGTGCAGAAATTTGACCATGTAGAGACAGGGACAATATTCGCTATGGCTTGAGATAAACGATGTAAACAAATCTCTGCTTATGAAGGAGCTGGGTTTGCTAGTTTGAGAAGCAGAACTTTAAAAAGCCTGAATGTATGGCAAGCACACTTCCCATGGGATAATTGTTCTGCTCATTTTTAAAACAGTTTTGGAATAAAGAAAGCCCCTTTTCAAAGATTACTGACACCTTGGTTGTTATTGAAGAGCCAGAAAAATGTTTCTCAAATTTGCCAAAGGGGAGATAGTCCCACTTTTGGATTAAATGATGAACATTTTTTCTAAAAGGGTACAATATGAATATGCTTTCTTTCTTTGTCTAATTTAACTGATGGGTAACCATCAAATGCTCTAAGGATGTAACAGTTTCTTCAAATTTCCACTGAGGATATTGACTGTACTGTGGCAGGTGGCCAGCTACACGGCCCTGGAGATGTACTTTATTTGGCTCACAAAGGAGTCTTGCTGATTTTCTTCCAGAACAAATCAACATTTACAAGTTGGGAAATTTCATTTAAATACCTAGATTTATGTTTTATTTTGAAACATATGGCCATGCCCTATTTTCACACAGCCACAAATCAGTTGGAGCTAAGGAATGGCTACCCTTTAAAGACGTAATCTCTTGAGTTTCCTGATGTTCCTCAAAATTTTAATAATTTTTACTCTCTTAAGGAGGTAGACATTTTTTTCCCTCTCTCAGTTGTCCTTCCATCTCCAAAAAATTTTAATAGCATGGATATACTATAAATCTGTCTTTGTACTGTGGTGCTTTGGAAGACTCCAAATTATTGTAAATATTTAAAGATTTTGTACCCTCCAGAACCAATTTTTGCCCCCTTGGGAAGGACACCAGCCCTATGGAGAACGTGTGCTGCTCTAAACCCTGTGGTTCTTCAACACCGTGACTGAGTGTGTTTTGTGGGACTGAAGATAAATACATATACGGCAAACTTGGAAAATCAGAAATCCCACCCCTTCCTGCTTTATTCCCTTATGTGCCTGGCCCATCTGGGCATTTAAGGTTGTAGTCTGTGATCTGTTTGGGATAAAAATAATCTCAAATAATCTTTGAAACTGGGCCACTAGCCTGAGAGGTCCCTGTGTAGATGGCTACGGGCTTTATGCTGAGCTGTGGAGAAGCCATTGTCTTCAAGATTTCCTTAGGTAAATGCAAGACAGGTAGGTGCTTTTTATTTAGGAAAGAGATAACAGAATGCGTTTTGGTCTTGATCAGTGTATTTCTTCATTTAACTAGTAGCTGTTTGTGCTCAACAAATATTTATTGAAACTTACGATTATCCAGGCACTATACTAGGTCACTGACACCAGTGAACTGCTATGCATCGTGAACTGAGCGCAATGATGAATTTTATCATGAGAGTTTTCTTCTGATTCTCCAGCCTAACCTCTGGGTGTTTGGTAAAAGTTATTAATGAACGATTTAAAATAACCAACTATTAAATGCTGGACATAGAAGTATCAGAAAAAGTAGGAGGGATTTACTAATTTGCTGATCATTGATGTACTTAGTGGATTGATACAACGTGCTTGTTATATGCTTTTCCTTGCAAATGAAGCTTGTATGTTTATTAGAACAAGAAGATATATAACAGTAAAATCTAACAGGAATTTAGATATTAGAAAGATGTATGTTTTGATCTCATGAAAGCATGAGTAGGGGTCAGCTGTTGGGATTCATTTGATAATTAGGAGATGGGCTAAATCAGAAAACTTGTGTTGAGCTTTATGTATAATGTCCACCAAAGGGCTTTTGTGAGCAATATTGATTCTTGGATCCTGCTTCTTCTGTAGATGCTAATTCTGGGGTTCCCCAGGGTCCAAAACTATTAGAATAGAAATCACTAGGCTAGAGGAACTCTTGTGATTCCAAGTATCAGCCCTTGAAGAATATGTTTTAGGACCTGAAAAAGTAATTCAGATGGAAATTAATCAGGTTGTTAAACTAGCTGCACACCTTGTACCAGCTCGTACCTGGTACGATTGTATTTTGATGCTTGGTGTCTGTAAAAAGAGGTAAACTGTACTATTTAGGGAGGGTTTTCTCCTCTTTGTGAACTACATCTTAACAGAACTATAGGGGCATGAGCAAACCAGTTCTCAGCTTTAAATAGAATAAGTAGAAGTTAACTGCTGTTGCAATAAAATACTAAATAAGGACTCATTTTGTTGCTAGTGGCAGAAAATCAATGGGAAAGATGGACTCCAGCAGCTCTAGGTTGACAAACCTATTGGTCTGGCAATTCCAAGGGCACAGAGGGTTTCCCTTTTCCCAGGGAGCCAACAAAAGAACCAAGTCAGATTCTCATTGGCCTGCTTGGGTATTGTGATAATCCCAAAACAATCCAGGGGAAATTGTAGCCAGGGGAAATTGACTATGTCCTGGCAGATATCATATATCCATTCCTGAGCTTTGGCCTCTGTGTCAGCTCAACTTGAAATGCATGGCTTGTATATTTCAAAGGAAAATAGGGCACAGTTGCCAAAAGTAACCGGAATGATTGCTGGACAAACAAATCCCACGTTGTTCACTGTAGATACCATAAAATAGTAGCAAATATCATCATCTGTGAATTTTCTGAGATAATATAAAATACACTTAATTCTAAGAGAACTTACTAATGTATGGGTAGGTAAGACTGTTATATTCTCTTTTTATTATAATTAGTGAAAAACCATTTCAAAATCCTGGATTTATCTGAAGAAAACAAAGTTTCCCTACTCCAAAGCAATGATCCAGCTTACTGTAGGAAACTGAGTTTGTATCCAAAAGTCTGTTTTTTTATCACCTTCCTGTTGGTGTTTCCTGAGTTATAATGAAAAGAAAATCTTTCCCTTCTTGCAAGATGATCAGCATCAAACCTGAGAAATCTGACCCTTAGAGCAAGTCAGGACCTGAGGAGTCCAGAACGCCAAAGCCTAGAGGAGGGGTGAGGAAGCCAAGAAGAAATGACTTGGACACATTAAAAACTCTGGAAAGACAAATAATAATAATAAAGTAACAAATGGTCATCTGTTCAAAGGGATGAGAATAGACAGTTGGAAGACAATAGTGGGAGAGAAAGTTTTTCTCAATACCTTTTTCAGCTTTGATGTCTTGATTATTAACTTCTTAAAAATGTATGAACAAACATTTGAAAATTATTGGTCAATGACAAAAAGAAAACCAAGATCCTTGAAGTCATCACCTTGTTTCTCTGTGCTGGGTTGATTCTGATCATGCCTCTATCTGCATTGGAGGCAAGCTGTAGTTTTCTAGAAGCTTCAGACTACTCTCTTCTGAAACCTGGGATGCACTAAAACCTCCCCATCAGCTGTCTAGGTGTAAATTTCCAACCCTTCAGTGATGATGCTTTCCTCAAAGAAGAGACTATACAGGAATGTAGATGGCAGGCTGGTGAGATATTCCACACAGACAAGAGAAAAATGGCATTGCTAATGGGCAGATTAGAAAACGCTGGGCTCAGAAATTCTGTTAAAAATTTGAGGAATTCCTCAGCTTACAGTATGTGCTTTCTCATACTCATGGGATTCTTTCTGTCCCATGTGAAGTTCTCCTAAAGAAATGCTGATTAAAGCAGATAAACCTCCAGAGCACTGGTCTGTATACTCTATATAGGGAAATGCTGTTTTAAAAAAGAGTTTTGGAAAACTTGCACTATAGGAAAGTCACCACACAGAAAGGGCTAACTTTCAGTTATGCAGAAATGTGGCCAAATGTACGGATTCATTTGGGAGGATTCCAGGAAACTGAGATTTTGTGAGCAGGAGTTGTGGGTGGTTAATATGGCTTCTTGGGCTCCCTCAGATGTCTTCTACACTTGAATCTTTAGTGTTTTCATTCTCTGGGGTCACTTCCTGTTGCAAAATTCTCTTTGCTTTCCCCTGACATCACACACTAAACACCAATAATGGAAACTGACAAATAAAACTAAAGCAATTTGGTGTAGGAAGCAAGATAAACCTCTACTCCAATTAAATCTATGTTTGAAAAAGATACTTTGATGAAGAGGGACCCGCTGGCTCTAAAATCTTCTTGGAGTTGTGCTGACAAAGGATCGAGTTAACCTTGCTTTACCTTTCTGAGGCCTGAAGAAGGCCTCATGCCTCAGAAGTCAGATCTGATTTTATTTTCTATTCAGAGCTGATACCCCCTTCTCCCTGTCTTTATTTTGCAGGCTCTCTGTTGATCTGGCACAAGTGTGCAGGTTTTTAAAAATGAGAATGTTATCTGTTTACTATTCAAATGCAATTTTAAATGGTTTGGCTCAGCACATTTGAATCAAAAATCCTATTAAAGATGCAATATTCCTCTGCTACCTTTTTGCCGTGCCTGTTCGCATAGCGTTCCTTTCTCAATCTGAATATAATACTGTGGACCTGTTCAGAGCGATGTGATTTCCAGCATTGAATTTGCAGTCGTTTAACAGACTGTTCACCTTCCTATCATGGAAATTTGGTATTCATGCATAATTTTCTTCCCTACATTTATGAAATATGTTAATAGCCATGTGATCTTGCCCTTGCTCTGTTCTATAGCCTTTTCATTTGAAATCTTCCAACATATTATTTTTGCTCCTGTCATCTATTAGAAATCATGAAACTGATGAGTTAAGATAAGCATCCTATTTCTTTCTGCCTGTTTTCTTCTAAGAATGATTGGAGATGGATAGGAATGAAGGAAGAGGGATGAAGAAAGAGCAATGAAGAAAGAGGAAACTGATTACTTAAAGTAAAAAGTTGTGACTACTGGATTGATGAGAAGCATGTTTAATTTTAAATATTTTGCATCTACTTACCTGCCTAATTGCATGGTTAAATGAACTGTAAGAGAAGGAACACAGCTGAAACCTCCGATCAATTTCAGCTAGTTCTAGAACACTAATGGTTAACATGAGGCTGTGTTTTTTTCTCCGGTAAATTTTAAACTTCTTCAGAGAGCACTATTTATTTAAAAAGGCAGACTTTCTGCATGGCTGGCATTTCCCAATTACAGAGCCTTCCCTACAGTATCTGGATATGGAATCAGAGACCACACATGTGTTCCAGGCAGCCCAAACCTGGCAAGTCCAACTCTCAACCTCCCTTTCATGGTGTGCGAGGGTGGTTCCAAGAGCATTTGATGTGTTTTCTGTGTGGTGAATGTGTGGGAGCAGGTTGCCTGCAATAATTGGCCAGCTGGGATTGCCTGCATGAAGCTCTTGGAACTCACATCATCAATTCCATCAACTAAAATACTCATGCTGCAGTATTCACAAAGTATATGTGTGCATGTGCGTGCACACATATGCATGTGCATGCATCTGTATGTGTGTATGTATTGTATGCTAGTATATTCATGCACAAAAATATGTGGCTAACCAGAACATTGCTTTTTTAATGAGTTGGTAATTATTTAGAAATCTGGGACTGCATCACAAAGGCACGTTCACTGGGGAAGGAAATCTACCTGGGTTGCCTTGGAAGGTAGGTAATGTAGTCTAGACCTTTGGTGTGAGTATACAATACTCTTTAGGTAATAGCTGGGCAATCCCAGTTGTGATAATTATAAGAAAGACAAACAGTAATACAAGTAATATAATAATGATAATAACAACAAAACAATAACACCAACAGCAAAAGCTGACACTTAAGGGGTATAATCTAGGTTGAGTCTTTCATGAATACAATCACATGGAATGGTGAGAATTTGAATCCTGGCTCCATCACTTACTAGTTATATGATTTCAGCCAAATTGATGAACCTCTCATGCCTCAGTTTCTTCAACTATAAAATGGGGATAACAATCATACCTAACTCCACCAGATTATCTGTTGTCATCTTGATGCATCTATACTACTTTCTAAGTCTCCCGTGTACTGCGAGGAAGCCAGGAGCTACTGTTCCTAAAATGTCCTTTTATGTATGGCTTTGGGTATAGCCTGCCAAGGAGAGGCACTGGGGTGAGACTTCCCTGGCAGAAGAGGAGTGGCCATTATGTTCCAAAGGAGGCAGTTACAGACAGATGTGTGGGTGGGAGGGTGTGTGGCTTCCAGGTGAGACTGCTGAGCATCACTTGTCTCAGAGCTGCTGGCTGAGCTAGATGGTGAGCTTCCTAGAGGCTCGTATGATAGGCAGGAGTCTCAAGGTGGGTGCTGAGCCCACTTGCCTAGCAGTAGCAGGTCTTAGTGGCCTCCCTGAACTCTGCTGCTCAGGCCTTCCAAAAGACTGTGTAGGTCTCTAATTTCCTGCATTGGAATTATCTATACTTGGAGCACACAGAGTCCTTTCTGTGTTACTGACAGAATGCTGACTGACACACTGTCTCATAGGGTTGTTGTCTGCAACAACCTTTGATCTTAACAAAGGTCAGCCATCGTTTTATATCAGCCTTAATGGTGGTTCACTTTATCCAGATTCATCACGAAGGAGGCAGCTGAGGTACAACGTATGCTTGCCTTTTCCCCAGATTGGACTAGAATGATCCAAAATTTTTATGGGTTAAAACCAAAGGTTGGATTAATGCTTCCATTTCAGGTCATAGACCCTAAGTGCTCGATATTTAGTCTTCACTTCAGCCCCAAGACACCGTGGTGAGTGGGAAAGTGGTAAGAGTCTAGGACCCAGAGCCAGTGTGGCAAGGTTTGGAATACCCAGTTCATTCAAATATGAGCTACATATATATATTTATATGCATGAGTTTATATATACGTTAGTAATGGCCATACCACTTGCTTCATAGTTGAGAAGATTAGGAGAGTAAATAATGCCACAAGTGTGCCTGCCACAGAAGTCCTTATTATTAGTAATATGTCTTGACAGCTTGACAAGAAGATTGAGTTTTCAGAGTTTCCATCTCTGGTGAGTCATCTGGGGGATTGGAGACTTGCTTCTGCAGTTTTCTGTGAATACTCCCACATTTACTTTCTGCTAATACTCACTTTCCTATTAGACTGGCCTGCAGTTTTCCTTTGCCACCTGATCTTTGCTTGGCTTCTGTGCAGGTGAGTGACTTATCCAGACTGCCTGCATGATATGTCATTGCCTGCTCTAAATTCCTGGATCTGCTGGTCCCTTTGAACTTCCTCCAGGTTGTCTGTGGCACGCAGAGATTGTCCAGAGGACCAAGAAATGCTTGTTATATCCCACTGACCAGTTACTGGCCCAGTACTCCCTTTAGGGGAAATATTGTACTGACATAGCAAGTGAAGTGAATCTTTTCCCCAGCTGTGCCTTGAGCCCCAGGCACAGGCATAGAAACCCCAGCGAGCCTAGCTGGACTGTGAGGATGCCTTTTTTAGGCCAACTTATGTGGCCTGGCACCACAGCAGGCCCAGTGACCATGCCAGAATTTTGGATCATTCTAGTCCAGACTGGGAACAAGGTAAACATACTTTGCACCTCAGCTGCCCCCTTCATGATGAATCTGGATAAAGTGAATCCCACCAAGTCTGATATAAAAGATGGCTAACCTTTGACTGTTAAGATAGTACATTAGGTAAAAAAAAAGACTGAGTACAAACTTCAAGGAAGAATTTTTGACCATAACCTAGAATATCACCAGATCTCTTTCTAAAAGCAAAGATAGAAATTGACTTTGTGGGACATTGAGAAGGGAAACAGTGACCTCACTGAACATTCTAACCTTTTGGTGTTTCAGCTTTCTCATCTCTGAACATGTCAATAATTATTTTTATCTTCCATAGTGTGGTCAGTATTCAAAAGGCAATGCCTGTGAAAAAGCTGAGCATATAGTATGTGTTGAATAAATTCCATCTCCACTTCTGTTTAAGTAGTTTGTCCAAATATCCTCTTTGACAGTAACAGAGAACATAGCTTTGATTTGAGGACTAACATACATAATGGATATATGCTTACAACAGATCCTGGAACATCAGAAGGGCTAATGGATGTTTGCTAAAATAAACATTTAAATTTCATCCTTACTAGAGAAATACATTTGACAGTAAGATGTGGATGATTCATGATTATACATTTCAGATATTTAAGAGGTAGATCTTGAAGCTTGATTTGTGTGACAATGTCAGTAATGGTGGGAGCATTTCTAAATTGAAATTTTTTCTAAAAATAGAAAATTGAATAAATCTGTCCCCCTCTCTCCCCCCAGTTGAAACCTGACAATTAAACTTGGAGGATTTTAGCAAAACCCTGCCCTAAGGCTTCCTTTGAATCAGGTCAATAGTTTTAAAGATTCACGGTTGGTTGTGGAATTGACATCATGGTGTAAAAATTCAAGATGGTGGCTGGGGCACAGATGATTCTGTACAAACCACTGCATTTGTGTCATTTGCAGCAGTGACATTTTTCAACTGACATCCCTGTAAATACTGAATAGTAATATCTCAGACAGAGCCCTCTGGGAACAGGAGAAGAGAACGAGAATAGAACAGAATTAAAACTGACAAGAGTGAGAGATGGCATGTAAGATAAATAGCAAGTGTGGCTCTGTCAGATGAGCACAGGCTGCAGAGCCGTTCAGATGACTGCATGATTGATGGGATCAGCTGTGGAGGATATGTCCAGTAATGTAGCAATAGATGAGTATTGAGAAATAAATCATCCTCCAACTGAACGCTCTCTCAACACTAATGGGGTTGAAAAACAACGCAGTTTTGAAGGAGGTCCTGAGATAATTGTTTTCTAACAACCTGTTCCCATGTATTGGCAAGAAAGTTAAATCAAACTCAGGACAGCATTGCAATGCTACTATTGAAGCACTGGGAGAGAAATAGACTTTCCCCACTGAATTGGAATTTCAGCAGTTATTGGGCCGTTTGCCAATATAAAGGCGAGAGAACTTTTGGTTGCAAATAGAATTCAGATCCCGATGCCAAACTGCTGCCTCACCCTCCTGCCTTCCTCCTGAATTTTCACTGGCAGGCCCCAGAGGAGTATCATGTCTGCCTGCCCACAGCAGGTCTTCAGGGACATTCGGAAAACTGTTTTGTAAAGAATGCTCACCATGACCTAAGTGCTTGCTGTTTGGTCGTGTGAATTTATTGAGCAGCGATTGTATACGAAGGAGAAAGAGTCAGGGAGGATGGACACTGCCATTCATTGAGTACCTGCTGCGTGTGTTGTAAGCACAGTGCTTAGCTCATACTAACTTCAGGAACCCCAAAGAATGCAATCAGGTGGATCAGTAATGAGCTGAATCTGTGAAGATGCATTACGTGAAGGCAAAAGAGCTGCGGTCTGAGTGTATGCGTTCTCAGCTCCTGACTGGCTCAAACAGGGAGTGGGTGAGCGTTTGTCCAGGTTGGAGAGGCCCTCACCAGACAAAGGGACTGTTGAGGCCTTTCTAAGCATGGGATTCTATGGACTCTGGGATATTCTTACATTGCTTTTTGTCCACAACAATTGAAGTGTAAAGCTGCTCAGAGATATGGAGATAATCTCAACAACACTTTATTTGCTTATAATCTGGGTGATTGTGTTGGGTTAGCCAAAAATCTGATCTGATAGGATTTGAAGGAGAGAGAGATAGTGGTTCTGGAATTTAACTTTTCACAACATGTTACTCTAGATTTGCATAGCATTTTTGACATTTTAGAATACTTTTTATATCTAAAAGTGTGACAGGCACATAGTAGGTATTTTATATATGTATATGTTTGTGTATATACATATGCACATATATGTTTTTAGAGATATTTTATACTATATAATATAGATAATATATAATAAATATATATACTACATGTATAAAATGAAAGGATGGATTTATAAAATAAAATCCATCTGTATATAAATCCACACATATAAGATATAAAGATGGATAAATATAAGAATTATATATATGTATATATATGAATCCAAGTTTACTTCACATGATGCTGGGAAGTATATCATCTGCTCATTTTACAGATGATGCTATTAAAGTCCAAGAAAACAAGATACATCTCCAAACTAGTCTTAGAATTGGGATCAGGCGCCACCCTCCTTACTTTTTTAAATTTATGCTTCTTCCAAAGAAGTGACTGTTCATGTGGTATGTGATCCTTAATTCCTTCTACAGTCTTACATGTGATACAAAGGCACCTAACAGCAACAAAGGTCTATTCCACCTGAAATACTTAGAGGTCATCACTGTGCATATTTTGTAAAGTAACCCAGATAAATATAATTTTGTACTATATCTTTCCAAAACAGACTCTGACTTTTCTACTGGTTTCTGAATAGAACAATTTCTATACTGGGCTAAGGTTACCCAGGCACTAAGGCAAAGAACTCTGATGCTTGATTGAAAGGAGTGGCTTTAAGTTTAGATTAAATCATTGCAATTGTTGGGCATTTGAACTTGGTATTATTTTTATCTGTGGACAGAGATTTGCAAGGAGTTCCCTATACTTTTGTAGCCTCTTCAGACCATTTTAATCCTAAGAAGATGCTAATTTCACTCAGAATATTTAATCAGGAAGATTAATCCTTAGACATAATCAAGTCTATACTGTAGGTATGGAAAGTGAGGCCTAAAGATTTAGAAAAAAATCATCCAAGTTCACACAAAAGATTGTCAAAGGTCAAATCTAAACATTTAGTGGAAGATTTGAAACTCAACCTTAGGTCTGGTCTGGACCTTGTTTGTGACCAACTCATTCCTGTTAGTGCAGGACTTTCCCATTTTAAAAACTGAAAGTCTTGGGCCCTAGAATCCCTTAGTTCTGGGAAAAATGGGGTGGCTGGTTGTACTCTCCCTACCTTGTACTCTCTCCAAAGTGTCAGTTCCTTATTTTGCAAACATAAATGCAAATGGACAGTGTAAGAGGGGAGTCACACACTGCAGTTATTGATAGTATTCTAGAACTGGACAGATAGACCCCAAGTGATCTGTTTGGACTACCTGGCATGGAGCAAACACTCAACAAATGGTTGGTGAATCGATGAATGAATGCATGGAAGCCCCTCAGAGTAGGAGTTTTTCTAGTCTTCTTTCTCACTGTTACTGTAATTTCCATCCAGAGAGAATTGATGATTTTCTGCTTTTTAATCTGCCCAGATTTTATCTTGAGTTACTGGGTAAGATTTAGCCAGTTAATTAATAATTAAGTCTATAGAGCTGCTGTTTTGCAGACAGACCTTCCCAAGGTGTGTTTCACCTTGTGTCTGAATCATCTTGCGGGTATTTCAGGAAAAGTGGCCAAACGAAGGGAACGAAAGCTATCATAATGAGAAGTGACAGGAAGTCAACTCCCTCCCAGGGGGTGTCAGGGAAAGAATTGTTGAATAATTCAAGTAGCAGATTTACTTATTTCTAAGCCATTTCCTATCTCAGCTTTGGCAACATTGTAGAATAGTTCTGGACAAGGAATTCTCCAAGACCTGATTTCATTGCTGCCTGGGGGCCAGGTGAAGGGATAGGCTCCTTCAGGTGGTTTGGGGAAATCACCGTGGTTTGAGGTGACTAACAGCATTTTCTGGGTTGGCAGGCTCTAGTTGCTTCTTCTTTGCCCCAGGAAAATGTAGATGGGGCCAGCATCCCCCAGGGATTTGGGAACACAGTGTACTGAACTCTCTCAGGCAGATCAGCAATTTTTATCGCAGCTGCTCCAGCATTTCCCCCGGTTGTACTGTGCTTTTTGTAGCTGTATCTGGGTTTGGATAGAGGTAGGAACTGGCGGTGAAACTCGCACAGATTATGAATCCAGGTTAAAGCTAATTGGCTCCATTTAAGGAATTTCTGCAAAAGCTTAGAGGTCATAAATGGTGAAAGTTATGTGTCTGGGTAATTTGTGAAATCCGTTTATCCATATTACCTCTGGCCTTGTTATCACAGGTCACTGAGGGTGGGCTCTAGCTGTTCCTTATCTGTCCCAAGAGGGCTCGGAGGATTTATTATCTTTTCCTACTAAATCCCTGACTATGTGTATCAATGTGCAAAGCAGCCTCATATATGCTTGGGGACAACCCTGAGAGATGGTCTCATCATAAGAGTGTTTCGTAAATTCTTGCTATTACAAATACCACCTCACGTTTGATAAGCTTTTGCCATTTTTTCTGGATAATTTCACAGGTATTATATTTTTATCTACAAAACTCTTAAAGGGAGATAAAAGTGGTATTAATATCCTCATCCTCAACAGATAAAAATACTGAACAACAGAGAAATTAAGTGATTTTTCAAAAGTTTTTCATGTCCTGGCTGGTCCTGGAACCCGGGTCTCCCTCTCCCGTCACCCAGCCCTATGTGCCAAGTTTTACATGGGTGCCAGAATTTTAAATATTCAATTTTTTTACTCCATTGTGTAAGCTCCTCTAATTACTGATTGAATGGCAGCCATCTGATGGGATAGACTGAATGAAAACTCTTACTTTCTTGGAAGTTCTTACTGGAAAAGTCTGTCAGACTGAAGCAAAGACTATTTTAAATATGAGAAATGAAGGACTACTCAAATTAAGCAGAAGAAGAGTTTGTGTTTATTAGACTTTTATATGTCAGTGACTGTGATAAGTGTTCTCTCGGCGCTGTCTCCAGTCATGCTTGTGAAGTGTTTGTGCCAGTGTCTGTTTTAAGATAAGCAGGGGCACCTAGGGGACGTCTGGGATAGCACATGGCTACCAAAGCACAAGAAATTGTAAACCACTTGGTTTGAGTGCAAATACATATTTATACAGATATATATATATATATACTTATCACAGACACACACACACACACACACACTCAAGTTATAAACCAATTCAATTTATATAAAGTTCAATAGATATTGGCTGGGGAGTCACTCATTGTGCTGGGCACTGAATGAAACATAATCCCCTTTCTGAAGGAATCCAATGAAAGAAACAGAACACTAGTTAAAATATGGGTAAAAAGACAGTGGGCTGGCATACTTGTGGTGGGAACAAGATGGCAGACATCACAATGGCGGGAACCATGATTGTGCTATTTATGGCCATGTGCTCAGAACTTAGTTGCTTTTTAGATTTGGTGAACAAAAAGAAAGAAAAAAAGAATGAATGAAAAAAAAAGTCCATGTTCTAGGGAAACATGGCAGAAAGAGAAGAGAACTGTCCTGAAAGGGTTGGGGAAGCTGTTGCAGAAGATGATGGTTGAGTCTCCTGTTAAAAGATGTATAGGGTATCGATATATAAAGTTGGGAAGTCCTGGAAGAGAAAGAACCAGCGAGGGCAATGTTTGCAAGTGCCAGGCGTGTATGGGGATTCAGAGGCTGACCAACCCCAGGCCCTGTGGGTGAGCGGTAGAAGGCCAGAAGGGAGAGGGGAACTGTGAGAGAGAACGCTGAAGAGGTAGGAGGTACCAAGCTGAGGCTTGGGCTGCAGGGAGCCATTGTGTATTTTTAAGTAGTAGAGCAGCTCCAACTCTTGCTTTAATAAAACCTCCTTGGTTATCTGCGTAGGAGAGTTTGGAGGAGGGGAGGACCTGGGGTCAGGCCAAGCACTCACCCACTTCAGAGGTAATGAGATCTTTAATTGCCTCTTCAGCAGTCATGTGGGTGGGAGGCAGGGGTGTAGTTTTCAAAATTACTGGAGCGGTAGAAGAGTAGAGTTTGCTGACTCACTAGATGTGGGTGGAAAGAAGAGGGAGAAGGTAAGGATGACTAAGGTTTCTAGTCAGGCACTTGGGTGGATACACCAGAATTGCACGTTTACATAGTCTGAGGGTTTCTGAGAAACCCAATAATTTTAAAACCTGCTAACTAGATGGAAAACTCTTAAATTAGAAAGGCAGTTTCAATCCCAGATTCATGAATACTTTTTCGTGCAGCTTTGCTTTGATTGCTATCCATATTTATTAAAAAAAAAGGTCAAGATGATGCCTCTTTTCATTTTGTGAAGAAATCAGGGCTGTTAGTAATTTTTGTTTTGACATTTGCACAGTTCAGGCATGCCTCATAACTAGCTTTTTGGGCTTCAATAAGTAACGCAATGACCAGAAGCTCCAAAATGGGATTTAGAAATTTCCCAATGAAACCCAATTAAAAAGTGTTCCAGTCAGAAAAGCAGCAAACCTTGCTTTGAAAGCTATTCACAGTTCCATTTCCCTAAGATAAGGAGGGAGAGGCAACTCCTGGGTCTTCATGTTAACACTACAAGCATTTGACTGCAGCTCTAGCTATGGACAAGCAAACTATGAACCAGAATTAGGATTACTGACAAATTTCTTTGTATGACTCAGGACTTGATGGGTTCAGGGGTTCCTGTCAACTGTTTTGCTTGCGGCACACAGATGCATGGAGTGCCAGGCAACACAACCCAGCACAGGAGATGAGACAGCAAAGCAATTGCTTCCATGAGCTGCTTGGAAATATAAAATTAGGTTTGTCTAAGGACAATTAGTTGATCACTCTGGTTCTTATCATTAAGGTTACATTGAGTAAATGAGAAACTCAGAGTCATAAGATTTTAAGTGAGTATGAACTTTAGAGTTAATTTATTTTAATCATTGTGCTAAGGCAACTCAGACTTGAAGAAGGTCAGAAACTTGTCCATGGTTATATAACTGGTCAGTAATAAAACTGGAACAAAAGGAGTAGACATTTTAGATTGGATGGGCAAGGACAAGCATCATCCAAAAATGGTTTATCCAATTTTATAAAATGCACTTAATGTATATGTGTGTGACTGCTAGTGCCATAGTTCATTATTATGATCATCATGGTAAAAACCATGATATGAGATCTATCCTCTTAATGCAATTTTAAGTATGCAGTACAGCACTGTATTGTTAACTGTATGTACATTGTTGTAGAGCAGTTCTCTAGAAATTTTCATTTGGCATGACTGAAACTCTATACCCACCTCCTCATTTACCCCTCCCTCTGGCCCTTGCCAACCTCCATTCTACTCTGCGTCTATGGGTTTGACTACCTTAGATACCTTGTCTATGTAGAATCATGAAGTCTTTGCCCTTCTGTGACTGGTTTATTTCACTTACCATGCCTTCAAGGCTCATCCATGTTGTAACATATGTCATAACTTCTTTCCTTTTTAAGAATGAAGAATATCCTGAGGTGTGTATATACATCTTCCTTTTCCATTCATCTTGTCATTAGACATTTAGGTTGTTTCTACTTCTTGGCTATTGTGAATAATGAATGCTGTAGTGAACATGGGGGTGCAAATACTTTTTCAAGATTCTGTTTTAAATTATTTTGGGTAAATACCTAAAAGCGGGATTGCTGGATCATATGGTAGTTTTATTTTGAATTTTTTGAGGAATGTCCATACTGTTTTACCTGGCAACTGTACCATTTTGCATTCCCACTAACTGCACAAGGGTTCCAGTTTATTCACATCTTTGCCAACACTTGATATATATATTGTCATATGATGGCATCCTAACAGATACTAGGTAATATTTCATTGTGGTTTAGATTTGTATTTTCTTGAAGATTAGTGATGTTGAGCATCCTTACATATATCTGTTGGGCATTTGCATGTCTTCAGAAAAATGTCTATTCAAGTCCTTTGCTCATTTTTCAGTTAGGCTATTTGACTTTTTTGCAATAAATTATAGGGGTTCCTTATAAATTTTGAAGATTTACACCTTATCAGTTACATGGCTTGCAAATATTTTCTCCTATTCCATAGATTTTTTTTTTTTTAACCTCTATTGGTTGTTTAACTTCACCAAAGCTTTTTAGTTTGGTGTAGCCTTATTTATTTTTGCTTTTGCTGCCTCTCTTTTTGGTGTTAATCTAAGAAATCATTGCTAAGACCAATGTTATAAGTCTTCTTCTAGGGGCTTTATAGTTTCAGGTCTGATGTATCGATTTTTAATCCATTTTGAATTAGTTTTATGTATGGTGTAAGATAAGTGTCCAATTTCATTCTTTTGTATGTGGATATCTAGTTTTACCAACACCAATTGTTGAAGAGAGTATCTTTTCCCTACTCTCTATTCTTGGTACTTTTATGAAAGATCAGTTGTTGGTATGTACATAGCTTTATTTCTAGACTTATTTTGTTTCATTTGTCTATACATCTATGTTTAGACCAGTACTGTTTTAATCACTGCAGCTTTGTAATATGTTTTCAGATCAGGGAGGGAGTTTGATCTTTTTCAAGATTGTTTCACCTATTCAGAGTCCCATGTGGTTCCATATGGCTTTTAGGATTGTTATTTCTATTTCTGCAAAAAATGCCATTGCAATTTTGTTAGAGTTTGCATTGAATCTTAGGTTGTTTTGGGTAGTTTGGACCTTTTAACAATATTGTCTTCCAATCCATGAACATGGGATATCTTTGATTTCTTTGTCTTTAAATTCTTCCAGCAATGTTTTGCAATTTTCAGTGTACAAGTTCTTCATGTCAATGCTTAAATTTATTACTAAGCATTTTATTCTTTTTGATGCTGTTTTAAATGGGATTGTTTTCTTAATTTTCATTTCAAATTATTGTTAGTATATAGAAATGAAACAAATTTTTGTATGTTGTCTTTGTATTCAGCTGCTTTGTTGTATTCATTGATTACTTCTAAACTATTTTTTAGTATAAACTTTAGTATGAGATATGAGACATCAGATCATGGTATCTGTGAATAGAGACAGTTTTCCTTCCTTTTTCTGATTAGGGTGACCTTTATTTCTTTTTCTTGTGGTATTTCTCTAGGATTTCCAATACTGTGTTGAATAGAATTGATAAGGGTGGGTGTCCTTGTCCTGGCCTAATCTTAGGGGAAAATCTTTAAACCTTTCACCACTGAGTATAGATATTAGCTGTTAGATTCTCATATATCATCTTTATTATGTTGAGGTACATTTCTTCTATACTTAGTCTGTTGAGAGTTTTTATCATGAAAGTATTGAGTTTTGTCACATGCTTTTTATACATTTATTGATACGGTTATGAGACTTTTATCCTTCATTCTGCTCATTTTGAATATTACATTGATTGATTTTCATAACTAGAACCATGCTTTTGTCTCAGAGATAAATCCCACTTGGTCATGGTGTATAACCTTTTTAATGTGTTGTTGAATTCAGTTTGCTAGTATTTTGTTGAGATTTTTTTCTGCATCTAAATTCATATAGTGGATTTTTAACAAATCCATTCAGCTACTTTATTTCTTTGGATTGGATGGTTTAATCAATTTACATTTAAAGAAATTACTGAAAGAAAAGCATTTACCATTGCTATTTTATTGATTGCTTTCTGTCTTGTACTTTTTGTCACTTCTTTCCTCTTTTGTCTTCCTTTGTGTTTTGCTGATCTTTTATAGTAACATGCTCTGATTCCTTTCTTATTTACTTTTTTTTTGTGTCTTCTATAGCTTTTTTATTTGTGGTTACCATGGGTCTCATGTAAAAATTCTTATGGATATAACAATCTATTTTAGGATGATGAAAACTTTGATTACAAAAACTCTATTCATTTATTCATTTACTCCCTCCAATCACTTTAGAAAGATTACTTGCTAAATGACTTTCAAAACCTTAGCATAACCCTTTTCTTCTGAGCCATCATCTTTCTCCTGGGCTATTGTCATAGTCTCTTAACTGGGATTTCTCCTTTCCTCTCTGCTCTCCTGTGCCTCTCCACCCTTGCCCAGTTATCCTCTATACATCAGTCAGAGGGGTCCATCTAACACTAAGTCAGATTATGTCATACATTTGCTTATAAACTACCAGTGGCTTTCTATCTCACTGAAGAAAAAAAGCCAAAGTCTCTTTAATGGCTTACAAGTCTCTATATAATCAGCTCCTGACTTATCACCTTTGGGGTCACTGAATCCTAGCTACACTGACTGTTTTGTTATTCCATGATCACACCTAACATGCCTCTTCCTCAAAGTCTCTCTACTTGCTGTTCCTTTACCTGGAAGTAGTCTTTCTATATCCACATGGTTCACTTTCTCACTTCCTTCAGGTCTCTGCTCAGATATTGGCTTTTTTGGATATCTTGTATAAAATTGTATAAATTGCATAAAAAAATATATTTCTTATACACAGCTTTGATTTTCTCTATAGCTAGTATCATTCTCCAGCTTAATATATATTGTTATTCTGTCATCTAACATATTGTTATTATTTTTTGTTTGTTATTTCCCACAGGGAATGTAAGCTTCATGAGGCTTAGAATTTTGTTGAAGACATTCACTACTGTGTCCTCACTACCTAGAGCAGTACTTGTCTTCCAATAAGCATTCAATCACTCAATAAATATTTGCTGAATAACTGAATGACTAAAGGTACCAATTCACGGATGCTGTTGGATATAAACTGAAGGAACTCGGGGGAAAGTAGTTCGGTCAGAGCATAAATAGTAAAAAGTTGTTGATCTTCATTCTAGTTAACTTTCACCTCTTTCCACTCACGACCTATAGTGAATACTGAGTCTGGAGAAGAGGCATGGTGAGTGGCTTTGGATGTTTGCAGGACTAGTTTGTGGAAGAAGAGGTAGAGTTGCATGAGTTCCAAAGACCAGAACCCCAGCTCACAGAAAAGGAGCTACAGGGAAACATGTCTATTAAGCCAAAGGAAGAAAGCACTCTCTAACCATTTGCTTTTATAAAATGCAATGGGCCACTTGCTACTGGTGGTGAGTTCTCACCATCAGAAGAGCTCAAACAGAGGCTGGATGAGTCATTAGTGATGGTGGAGGTAAGATCCACAAGACTTTTGAGATCTCTTTCAACCTTGAAATTCTAGAACTCTGTAAATGTGAGGAGCCTGGAATGTCTCTAACAAAGTACCTTACTATAGTGAGTGACCACTTATTGCATATCATCTACTATAGCATTTTTTTCATAGCTAAAGAGTATTCCATTACATGGAAGAATCACAGACAAAAAATCAGCAAGTATCCAATGTGGGACATTTCAATTTTCCACATTTAAAAAACATCAGACCTGCATTGGCCTCTGCATTGGATGACATCCTAACAGCAGTGGTCTGGTAAACTCTCCAGGACAGCTCCTCAGAGCAGGCGCAGGATGAGGCAGAAATGAGAGTGGGTTTTTAAAAAAACCTTCTTTTTTGGTCAAACCCTTTTTCTGTGTCTAATATTGCACATCCAGTGTCTAAGCTCCAAATCTATCATGATGGGATAATGAGGGGAGGAAGGTATTCAGACCCCTGAGGTTTTCCCATGTCTCCTGGGTCAGTTTCTCATATTTTATGTACAAACAATCACTGGAATTTTTTTGTGAAAATGCAGAAAGTCTTATACAGGAAGTCTGAGTTTATATATTTCTAACAAGTTGTTGAGTAAAGGGGACCAGTTTATGAATAGCGAGACCTAGTGTATATTCCTGAAGGGGGACCATCTGTGAAATTGCCTCTCTTTAAAGTCATAGGCAGCAAATCTCATCCCAAGCCTAAAAACATTCTGATTCATTATGATGTTTACTTTGCATCAAGTAAAGCAATGACAAGCTCTTACTAATGAAAATAAGCTATTGAAGGGAGCTGCCAATTATAAACAATTCAGCTTGCATCTCACTATCAAGGACAAAATTAATCATGCATAGTATTTCCAATAAAAAAAGTGCTCTAAGTAAATTATTTAGTATTTATATTTTGTAGAGGTGTATGTCTAATAAAATGTTAAAGTAGATGGTGAGAGTATGTTCCTGGCATCACCCAGAAAGTAGACCTGCTATCTGGGGGACTTGGTATATGAAAAATCCTCAGCCTCCTATGAAGGAACAAAGACTCTCAATACATTTTCTTTGGGGCTTTCCAAAGTTGAATTTGGCTGTTTGTGATTACTCACATCAGATTTTTAGCTGGTTAAAAGTGCTCTCAGGGAGGCCTCAGCTCACTTCTACTAGCAGTTGACTACAGTATATGGCAATTGCCTCTTTGTCTGTTTCTCCCACTCTGTCATGAGAATGACAGGGACAGTATTTTGTCCACAGAATAGGCAAATATTAGGGTAGTCATGAAATATCTTTTGCACAGAAGAATGAAACCTCATTTAGGAGGAAGCTCCATTAGAGGGCTCCGATCGTGCCCTCAGCTGCCCTGCAGAACCTGTCTAAAGCTTCTCCACTGGTAATTCTTCCTAGACCTGCTTTAGGGCTTCCTCTAACATGAAAGGCCCAAGTTTTTGACTTTTTACCTCATGTGAGATCAAAAGAGAATGGAAATTAAAATACTCTGCGGAACTGAAAGATGAATTTGAGAAAGGTAATGACCATCTTCTGAATATATATATATGTGTATGCATTTTATGTGTTAAGAAAATACTATAAAAGTCTGTAATTAAGATATGTAACTGATACAAGTGAAGAAACAAACCTACATTTGTTTAAAGAGAGTGGATATAGAGAGAATGGATAGTTTATTTATTAGATAGATTAGAAAAAAGGCTATTTGATAAAATGACTAAGAAACAAATAAATAACCCAAATAGGTTATCTAAAGAAATATTAACAAATGAAACAATAAAAGATCTAGAAAAAAGTATGGGTAAATATGTTTTAGATGTCAGGATAAAAAAGAAAGAAAATTAAAGGGAAAAGATGAATAGGCTTGACTACTTAAAAACTGAACATTTAATTAAAGAAATTTGAAACTTATTTTCACATTTGAGACAATGCTGGTAAATTTCTACTATTGATACATATGTAAGAAATAGATATTCTCCTATATTGCTTAATGGATTGTGAAATGTAATGACATTGCTGAAGTGCAATTTGGAGAAAATAGATCAAAAGACTTTAAATTTTACATAGTATTTCATGCAGCAGCTTAATTTCTAGAAACTAGTCTTGAGAAAATTCTTATAGATGTAGGCAAATGTTGATTTTGCAGAAAATAATTAGAAGCAATTAAATTTTCAACAATAAGGGGTTGATCAAACAATCACATGCAGCCACATGATTAGAATATTATTTGGCCATTAAAATAATGGAGAAGAATATTTAATGATAAGGAGAAATGTTGACAATACATTGTCAAATAAGGAAGATCAGAAAGCTGTATAGCAAATGTGGTTCACATTAAAGATGAGAAGGATATATGCCCCAAATTAATAGTGGCTCTGTTCAAGTCTAGGGATTAGGAGTGATTTTCAATTTCTATTTATGCCTTTTGTATTTTCATATGTTCTTCACTAAACATGTTTTACTTTTGGGATCGGAAAGACATGTTAATAAGAGAACAAAACTCTCTTATGGATGAATTTGTGTGATGTGATTACTAGATTTGAGTAGATGGGAACATCAACAATTATACTAATTAAGGTGATATTTACAGTACTATTGTCACCTTTTCTTTTTCTCTGTTAAATTACATTCAATTATTTTTTTAGTAAAGTACACAAAGAAACATTTGAGCAATACTTGAGCAGTCCAGGAGAAATGGCTCTT
Organism: Manis pentadactyla; assembly: GCF_030020395.1. Taxonomy (NCBI): domain Eukaryota; kingdom Metazoa; phylum Chordata; class Mammalia; order Pholidota; family Manidae; genus Manis; species Manis pentadactyla. Next base: position 21,846,306 of record NC_080023.1, read on the forward strand.
TTTGTTAGGTGGGGATAGGCTAAGGTATGCTGTGGTAACAAACAACCTCAAACGTCAGTGTCCCAAAATATAAAGACTTATTTTTCATTCAGGATACATGTCCATTGTGGGTCTTTGGATAGCAAGGGAAGTGAAGATCTGCCGATCTTTGTCTCTTAGCACTATCTTGAATGTAGTCAGAAACCATGATACAGTTAAACAGAATGCAAGAAGAATATCTCACATTGGGTCAGAAGTGATATATGCTTTTGCTTATAACTCATTGGCCAAAATTAGTCATGTGGCTCCACCAGTCACAGGTGGCCAGGGAGACAGAAAATCGGAAATGTTTGGCAAACAGCATTCATGGTTTTCACTCTCTTCTTTCCTGATCTGGGCAAGTAGGTCTACAGCTAAAATATAAAGTTTAAGAAGGTCATGATCTAGCAATTACCATGCTCAAGGGCAAAAGGATTAACATCAGCAAAAGAACAGAGATAAGACAGAGAAATTGTTGAGCACATTTCTAGAGGAGTTTAAAAAATATTCTGCATTTCCCTTTTACCACTATGATTAGCATGCAGTTCTCTAGGCTGCTCTTTGATAATGTGAAAAATTCCATGATTACAATTAAAATTGTAAAGTAGTGTTCTTTGTGTTTTGAAAGATGACCCTATTCCCCTGCTCACCAGCAAGGTTAGATAACCTTTAATCAATCAGTTTCCAATAGAATTTACATGCTTTTTGTGCTGTTAATCTTTTGCAGATATGGCTTGCTACCCCAAAACTTTATCATAGAGTATTATTATAATTCCATTATAGAACTACCCTCCTGTGGTCCATTTTAATTTGGTCCATTCTGAACTCTCTGCAAGGAGCTTTGTTTTAAGAAGAACCTTTCTAGTTAAGAAGGACTGAGCTATGTCAGGTGAAGTACTCTCAAAAATATCTGAAGCAATGAACTGAGCTGCTCTAATGTAATCATCGAATTAGAATAGCCAAAAGCAGCATGCAGCAATTAGGACACAAAGATGGTGTAACTGCATGGCAGCTGGATCAGCAGCTCACCGGTGAGCTCAAGTAAGATTCCAGATGTTCCTGTCCAATCGCAGGATGAGCAATGTCAACTGATGTCAACATTACCCAAAGATGTTATCTCTTCAGTGCAGGAATATCTCTTATCAGCTTCTGATGAAAGTGACTAGTGATTCTCAGTTTGCCATTTTTTCTGTTCTGAACAATCCTGAAAAATGCAAACAAACCAAAATAGGACAACATCTCATTTTTAACAAATAAAATAAAAATTGCTTGGCTTGGCTTGACAAATTTTATTTCCTTTGCCTTCTGATCAACATAAAACCTAATATCAAGATCTATAGACCAGTAACTCTGATAGATATACATGCAAAAGTTCTAAGCAAAATATTAGTAAACTGAATTCAAGAATACACAAAAGGGATTATATACCATCACCAACTAGGATTTATCCCTGGGATGGAAGGATGAATTACAAAAAAAACCTAATATCAATGGAAAATTAAAAAGCTTGTATGGCTTCAGAGATGATTACTTGGAACACTAGCCATAAATGATTTGGAGGTTTTTTTTTTTTTAAGTAGGGATTTCAAAGTTTAGAAGACCAGTCAGATATAGTCAGATAGTATAAAATATCTATATTTTCCTATAAAATACAGGTCATAGTCATTTGAACAAAACATATACTTTCAACCTATATCTTTAGTTCAGATCTTTCCTTTCTCATGAGCTTCAGACCTTCATTATCAACAATTGTCCTGTAGGCAGCACACATTCAGCATGTTCCACATTTGAACGTGGAATTTGTATTTCCCTCCAAACATTTTTTCCTTCTCTTGCTTTTGTTTTTATTCCTCTTCCTACTGTGGTGATAGTGGGAGTGAGCACCTATATGCTGCCCAGTCAGGTACCTGAGCAATAGTCTCTAGATTCTTTCTTGCTATCAAATTAAATCAGTGTTTATGATAAACACAGCTAGTTACCTGCGCATTATCTATTCTTCCCTTCCTCCTTACTCAGAATGCTGATTTTGGTTTAAGTGTGGCAACACGTTCCAATAAAATTATTTACCCCTCCAGACTCCCTTGTCTCTAGGGGTGATTATGTAATCCAGTACTGGCCAGTGGGATAAGAGAGGAAGTCTCTGGAAGTTTGAGAATGCTATTGTTTTCCTGATATAAGAGAACAGACTGAGTTGGCTCATAACTGTTTGCTTTCTCTCTTTCCTATATCCTGGCCTGAGCGTAGACACAGTGCATGCCAGTAGAAGGACCACTTTTCAACCAAGAAGACAAGAGCCTCATGTTAAGGATGGTGGAGCAGGAAACCAGGAAGAATTTAATTTTGATGACTTCCTTGAGTAGATACAGTCTTGGAAAAATAAAACTGAATAGTAGTTAACACTTGTTGGGCATTTAGCAGGCGTAATTGTATATACTTTATGTGTATGCATTTATTTGTCATAGTCATTAGCTATTAGTGCATAACAAAATTATCATGAAACAGAGTTACTTAAAACAATAAACATTTGTTATCTTACAGTTTTTTCGTGGCTCAGGAATCCAGTTACATCTTGGCTGGGTGCCTCTTACTCAATGTCTCTCACAAAACTGCATTCAGGTGTCAGCCGGAACTGTAGTCCGCACAGGGCTTGACTGAGTCCAAGCTCATTCAAGTGGTTGTTAGAAGGACTTAGTTCCTTGCAGATTATTGTACTGAGGGGCTCAGGTCCTCATTGGGTTCTGGCCAGAGGCCTCCCTCAGGTCCTTGCCATGCTCACCTTTCCATGTAGCATCTCTCAACATGGCTTCCATCAGAGAAAGCATGAAAAACAGAGAGGAGACAGAGGCTGTCTGTGTGACATTCCATCACTTTGCTATATTCAATTCATTAAAAGTAAGTCACTAGATCAAGCTCACACTCAATAGGAAGGGATTATAAAGGGCATGAACAGCAGAAAGTGGGGGTAGGGGCTGCCAATCATGGTTGAGCGAACAGAGGCATAGAAATGGCAAATAACTTACCCCAAATCACACAGCCAGTAAGTGGCAGAGTCAGAATTTGAACCCAAGTAGAGATGACTAAGGCCTATGCTTTTAGGCTTTATATGGCAATATTTATATCTGCATAACAGATAAAGTGCTATCAGCAAATATGTCTTAAAGCTTCTTTGTACTGACGGCAGTAGGCAAAATCCAAAGTCGTGCTGGACTATCCAAAAGTCAGTTACAGTGTTCTGGGGCTGTGGGTTCTGCTATCTATGTCAGGGGTCAACAAAATATTGTTTTGTAAAGAGCCACACAGTGTTTTCAGCATGGTGGGCCATGTGGTTTCTGTCACAACTATTCCACTCTGCTGTTGTAGCATGAAAGCAGCAACAGACAGCAGTTAAACCGATGGGCATGGCTGTGTTCTAATACAATTTTATTCATAAAAGCAGGCAGCAGGCTGTATTTAGCCTGCATACTGTTGTGTGCTAACCCTTGGTCTGAATCACTGTGGACATGCAGATATACCAAGGGATTCTTAATGTTGTAAAAGGTAAAGTTAGGTGCTTTATTGAAATCTCATGAGTTGCTGCACCAAAAAGTGGAGCAGAAACCATTCTGAAGCAATAGAAACAGAAAAGGTTGATGTATTTGTCTGTGGTTCCTATGTCCTCAAGGCACCCTTTGAATGCATTCAGCCCCATCCACTCCTTGTGCCTTAGACAGCTTGCTTGAACTTGGTGGAAGGGGCAGTTTCTTACCTTTCCCTTTGGTCTTTCCTTCTGTTGTACTCTGGCCAGTGTTTCTTTTTTTCTGCCTAAGTCCTTTTGGCTTCTCTGGCTCCAGGGGGAAGGGTGTTCCCAGCTCCAGGTGGGTTGGCTGTGAATCGGCTGAAGCTGAAGTAAGCCAAGGGACAGGGCAGGTTGGAGGAAAGACTTCTATTTCTTACAGTTTCCATCCAGGCTCCCGTCCATCTGTGACCTCCAGCCTGGCCTGCACTCTCTTTCTCCTGTGCATCTCTTCCAGCAGGAACTCCTCGGGCAGTTCTGTGGTGACTGACTGGCACCAGACCAATTAGGTACCACGAATGGAGGGGAGGAGGGAATGGCCGTTTTCTCTGCACCCCTTGCCCCAGTTGTCCCCACCAGAGTCTCTGAAACATCCGTTGGTATGTAAAAGGACTAAGGCTAGGCAGGAGATTCTGGAAATTCTTCTGTTTACCCCACACCTTCTTATTGACTTCCTTGCTGTAGACCTATTATTTTTCAGGTTTTTAACAACTTTGCATGATATCCAAGGTTTCTTTTGCAGTTCCTATTATGCTCTCTTAGGTGAAAGGGGTCCACAGCCCCTGGAAGTTTCATAAACTTGTAAGTTCCCTCATTTCTGAATCTGAATGCTTGCAAATTCCAGGAGACACCTTGGGCAAGAGCTCATCACAGAGCTTTCCTAAAGTTAAGAGTGAACCCTGTTTCCCAGTGAGTTTTAATTTTGGAAAGATGTCATTATTGAGACAGACCTGATATAGGAAGCAAGGAGGTGGAGTGCTTTGTCTCATTCAGGGAGCAGACCCAAGAATGTGCCACCTGGTGACAATGTACAGCCTTTCAAATGATTTCCATAGACTTTTAACACGCAGTTAAAAAATGTTAAGTATTTAAGTCAGGATCTCATCAGATAGCCAAATAGCAACTCTATTTCTAGAAAGAATGCTTTCTTTCTCACAAAGAAAATGATATGCTAAGAAAAAAATGAATATTTGCAGCTTCTCCCTCAGCCTTTCTATTCTAGTGCTGGTAATGGCTTCAGAAGTAATATAATCAAGTTTCTTAGCTCTTTGCCTAGGGGCATTGTTGGTCTTCTATACATATTTGTTTTATTTTAGTTGTGTCTTAGACCTTCTGACACTTAATAATATAATTTACGTTGATTACACTGCAGATGAGACTCTCCTCAAGTCAATTTAAAAAGTTAATGCATTTAATTTTAGTACAAGTGTGCAAAAAGACACCAGGTGACTCAGCTAAGTAAAACAAGGGTTCCTAATTGCACTCCTAAATCAAATTGTGCTTTGAGAGCCCCACTGGGCTAAATCCTGCAGAAGTCTAGGGCAATTAAAGATTGCTGACTCAATTTTCCCAAACTAAAATGGAAGGGGGGTGGTTGTAATCTGTATTCAACACACCCTGAGGTTTCTAAATATTTAAAATTAATATTCACTACTCTTCCTAAAGTATAGTGTTTAGGGATTTTCAGTAATGAATGAATCTCTTTTTTCTTCCCTTAGGCAGTTTTCTGAATTCCATTCAGCACTACCTGCTGCTTTATTACACATTTTCCCATAATTGCTTTTGTGTAATCAGGGTTTGTGGGATAAAGAAAAAAATAATTAGTCATGGCTCCAGATGTGGAATTCAGGGTGCACCTCAGCATCGTTTTACAATAATTTAAAAATGGGTAACCGCATGCTTTTCTTCTTTCTCATAATAATATTTTATCATTAGAATGGATATATTTATCACATTTCTCTTCATGTTATAGTTGTGACATAAGAATGAATTATAGACCTTTTCAGAGAGACTTTTTAAAAATGCCTAGATGATCCTTTCTCCGATGTGCCATTTGTTAGTGTCATAGGGATGGAAAAAACAATTTTTTAATGATTTTTCTGAGATACATTCTTGGGATGGGTGTGCGTCATGCTGTATGGGGCCAGGTCTGATTTTCAAACTGTTTATTTGAGGTGAAGCCTTGAGTTAATATATTTTGGTGGAGATGGTGATTTGGAGGCAGTTGACCTGGTTCATGAGCATGTTTCAGAAACCCTCTGGTCACTTGGTTTGATTTGGTCGGAACGAATTTGATTGGAACTAGGTTGGGAATCTTTAAATTCTGGAGTTCTGGCCAGGGAAATAAGAGTGAATAAATTCAGAAATAGACACGAGTTGATCATAAGAGTACTATACTCACAAAGTAAAAAAGCTTTCACCTAAAAATTTCAAAGCAGCTTCCTGACTTAAAAAGTAGCCCTGAGTAAGTGATTAACCTTGTTTTGTAGGAAGTTGAAAATGGAAAACAGAGATCATAAGGAATTTTCTAAATAGAAGCCTTAAGAGTGGTGGAAATAGGAATTCAAGAGAAGAAGACAGTAGTGGATTTTGAAACACCAGAAGTGTTGATGAAAGTTGAAAAGGTATAAAAAGAGAGTCCAGTAGCAGCTTGATGCCCAGATATGATCCATGGACCAGCACCATTGACATTACAGGGAGCTTTTTAGAAATGCATAGTCTTGGAGTTCATCTGAGACTGACTAGATTTTAATAAGATCCTGGGGTGATTTGTGTGAAAATTCAGGTTTGAGAAGCACTGTAAGCATCTTACTTCTAAAGCAGGACACTGAGAAGTTTTCCTTTTATCAACCATGCTTTGGTAGCACAGGGTTACATTTCCTTCTCCATGCTTGGAACCACCCTATTTGATTCTACATTGAGTAGTATGCATCATAGTGAAAAGGCTGTTTTATAATTTTTGGTTTGTGCATTAATATATAGGCAAAGTCTACTACATTTGAGATTAGAGTTAGAGAACAGACCATAAAGGTTATAAACCTTAATGATTTAAAGTAATGACAGCCAAAAAAGAAGGGCAGGGAAGGGAAAGAGAGATGAAAACAGAATATGTAAAGGGAGTACTTTTCCCATATTTCATAGCAAAGACTCAACAGATACTTGTTAAAGTTGAAAATTCCAGGAACAGAGTTTATTTGTCATATTTCAAGTCAAAATAAATAAATATAATAATATAATCAACAAAATCTTGGGAGTAAGGCAGGGAGGGAAGGTGGAAGGCAGTGTAAATGACCCAATCCTTCATTCTTCACATTAAGGAGCTAGTAGGTGCTCTTCAGGATTGATAAATCACAGACTAAAGGCATATAGTGAACATGGATCATATTCCCCAAATCCAGGTGTGTGAGAAGAGTCACATTTCTTTATTTCATCAAATTGAATTAACTCAAACTATAATCTTTACCCTGCCAATTTGGCACAAATACAATCTCAGGTAGCATGAGAGATTCCACTCTCCACCTATCCGTGAGTTGGCTTCCTCTTCCTCTGGGACACATATTTAGGCTGAATTGCTCAGGCTCCCTAGCAAGTGGTTACTGCTGGGATTTGGCTACTGGAGCATGAGTGGAAGTAATGTGTGTCCCTTCCAGGATAGGTTTTTCCATTCCTCCTCCCTCTATGCTGATTGAATCAAGGGGCCCTGAGGTCTGAGAAGAGTGGAGCCACAAGACACAAGAAGCCTGGGTCCCTGAGGAACCATGTGGAATGTTGATTGGGGCCATCTAGATAGACTTCACTCGAGCAAGACATAAGCTATTTTTTGACCTCAGAATCATAAAATTCTTTTGTCATTAGATTAGCCTATTTAAATAACACCAAGATCATGGGAGATTTACATCAAACTGAATTTTTGAGGAGCCCCCTTTAGCCTCAGTCCACAAGTCACTGTGGCCCCTTGATGTCTGGCATTTCACTATTTTTATGCCATGTTAGGATAGAGGAATTTTTGCTGAGGTTGAGAAACTCAGGGACTGGGGTCTAATCTACTAAAGGAAGAACTGAAAACTGAAATGGCTACTCTGGGCAGTGTAGATGCGAAGTGGAGAATTTACCCTTCACTCTGTGCTTTGATAATTGCTTGCATTTTGTAAAAAAATCATATGCATGTGTACAGCACAGAGAAGACAATTATGACTGTATAACATCTTAACTAAGTTGATGTAAAGTGACTGCAATGGAGTGTGTGAGGACTTGATAGTATGGGTGAATGTTGAAACCACTGTGTTGTTTATGTGAAACCATCATAAGATTGTATATCAATGATACTTTAATAAAAAAATCAAGTGAATGTGATATTTTATAAGTTATCACTAAAAATACTTGTCCCCAGTCATTGTATTACTTTAAAGTTTAGAGAAACCCTACAAGGACTTAGATTAAGATTCTGATCTTGTTTAAAGGGTTCTCCTGGAAGAGGTTACATAACAAGAGTGAAATAAGCAAATTGCAATTTGTATAAGAAAAATTGTGTAAGGAGGGGTTTTCACTTTACTTCTCTGAGTCTTGCTTCTTAATCAGTCTGATAGTCATGCTATTACTGGCTTTGTCTTGTCTTTCCCTCCTGGCTGCCTATCAGGATCAAATTCAATTAAGTTTACAGAATTTCTGGTTAGGACTTAACAACACATTGCTATAAAAATACAGGCACAGAAATAAATACTTCAGTGCTCCTATTCACATGGAGCATTAACTCTAGTGGATGGGGTAGGAAGACATGTATAGAAACAAATGAGTCTAAGTTAGTGAGAAAACTTTGGAAGCTGTGAAGAATGATTGTTAGGATGTTATTAAGTTTCTCAGACATCATCTAGCTGCAGACTTTCTAGCTGTTAAGGAGATAGAAATCCATTCTTAATCATGGGTCCCTGTAAATCACTTAGTTCATAATCAGAAGTAAAAAACTGCTGCAAAGTCTGGCTGCTCCTGGAATGAACAAACAGTTCAGGAATGAATTTCTCTTGAGGATAAAGGGAGAGACATGTTGGTCACATTTTTAAAATCCATGTGTTCAAAATGCCTGTACTTTACTTCTAAAGTAGAGTGTCCCCCTCTAGTCTACTCAGTTCGGAATTCATATTTTTCCCCTTTCATTTAGGACAGTAGACTCAATCTTGAAATTCTGTTCTCATTTACTTACTGAAGGAGACAGGAGAAAAAAAAAGACACCATCTATTTACCTTTTTAGGGCATCAGCTTCCTCAAGTTAGTATCTTTTTTTTTTTTGTTAATGTACCAGGCCTGTCCTGGGTCTTCATGAGCATTAACTCATTCAGTGTCACTCACACGGGGCTGGGAATGTAGAATGGTGCGAGATGGAGTCGGCAGTGCAGGGCCCTGTGTGCTGTGTTGGGCGACATGCACTTTATTTTCTAGGCATTGAAGGGCATGGAAAGTTTTGGAAACAGAAAAACAGATATTAGGGCAGATGCAAGGTTCTGTCCCAAACAGACCCTGAGAGTAGTGACTTACAGGTGGTGGGTGACGATTTCCTCTCATTTTACACATCTAGGTGGGCAGCTTGTTCTATGAACATTTCGGGTTTCAGCTCTTGCTAAGCTGTTCCTTTTTCACTGACCCTGAGCATTGTCTTCCACATGCTCAGAGCCACATCAGCAGCTGCAGTCTGGGTCCCAGTGAAGAAGAAGGGGAAAGAGAATGTGGGGAAACTAGTCTTGTTGTCTGAGTCCCAGACATAGGTGGCACATGTCCCTGCTACTAACTTTCCTTTGACAACAAGTTCATCTCATGGTCACAGCTAACTGCATTCTGGCCGGAGAGGCAAGACATGGCTGCAAATCTATTATAAGGAGTAGACATTGGTGGACACCTAGTCATCTCTAACATAATCCAGAAATAATTAGATAAATGTTTTAGAAAGAAATTTATGATTATTCTTTTGGTATTCTCTATAGCACCTAGCTCAGAGCTGTCTATGTGGTATGCATTCCATCAATAATTGGCTCATTAACTGACAGATCGATAAACGCAGGATGAGGCTAGGAGGCTGACTCATTTACGTATGGTGGCAGGTAAAGATCCACTGATGGCACCTGCCCAGTGATACCTTCCTCAACACAATGTAGGAAGAGGCTACAGAAAGTCTGTTTTATTCTGTTGATGGTGTGTCTGGGAAATTTATAGCCCTCATGAGACGAGTGGGAATGATTCAAGACCCCAAATCAGAGGTTGGGAAATGATCCAACGTGCCATCCTACCTACTGCCAGGAAGGCACTAACAACAGTTGTCACATTGCATTTACACAACCACAATTTGTAGAGAAGGATTTTATGTGGAAGTCAAAGTAAGGTTTTTTGTTTTTTTTTAAGCACTCCTTTCCTCCTCTAATGGTGAACCAAAAGGGTGGTGGTGGTGAGAAGCCTGCTCTAATAGGTAGGAGTATTTTATTGCCGATGTTGTTTAGAACAGCTGTCCCATGGGAATAATAAAAAGAAGACTGACTTGTAATTTATTTTTTATTTGAAAAAAATTCTCTGTAGGTAATGCATTACTTATTGTTTGCACCAGGGCAGACTCCTCCCATGCCCCCTATTTCTTGGCATGCCCCTCACTTCCTTCTTCCTTCCTTCTTCTTTTCCTGTTCTTCTTCCTTTACAGTAAAACTCTTCAGCAGACTTGTCTATTCTCACCCTCTCCTACTTGTCTCTTCCCATTCTCTCCACCACGCGAACTTTTGTCCCAGCCCGTTCATCCAGTCAGCTCTTGTCATAGTCCTCCCTGTTGCTAGAGCTGACTGTTTTCTCTCAGTTCTTGTCTTACTCGATGGTCAGTATCATTTATATTCTTGCTCACTTTCTTCCTGGAAACTTGCTCCTCTTGGCTTCCAGGGCACCACCCTCTCCCGGAGGATCTACTGGTTCTCTTCCTCATCTTTGTTTCTTTTTGATTCCCAAATGTTGGTGTGTCCCAGGACTCTGTTCTTGGTCCGTTTCTCTTGCCCATCTACACTCATTTCCTTGGTGATCTTCATCAGTCTCAGAACTCTTTTTCTTTTTTTCTCAGTCTCAGAACTTTAAATGTCACAGATAAACTGATGACTTCTAAATTTCTGCCTTTAATCAGGACTTCTCTCTTGTACAACAGATTTGTGCATCCAACTTGCATCTCCACTGACTAGGCACCTCAAATATTACATGTGGACACCCAACATCTCAGCTTTCTTTCACAATTGCTCCCTTGGCATCTTCCTGTCTGAGTTAATGGTAATTCTAATTGCCTGGGTCAACAATATAAACATCATCTATGACTGTTTTTTTTCATACACCTATCCAGATGGTTTGGAAATTCTGGAGGTTCTTTTTTGAAAATGCACCAAAAATGGAACAGTTATCACCATCTACATTGCCATCACCAAACCAACATTATCTTCTGCCTTCAACAATAAGTTATAGTAACTTCTAGACAGTCTCTGGGTCCCATCCTTCTCTCCTACGTCGTGTCTACACACAGAAGTCAGGGTGTGGAAGTCAGACCAAACCAATCTTCTGCTCAAAACCTTCCCTTGGTTTTCCTTTTTAACTCATTAGACTTGGCACAGCCCTCTGATCTGCTCTCCACCCTAACCTTTCCAATCTCATTTCCCAAACCATTTTCCCTCTGTCACTGTTTCAACCACATGAGCCTCCTACACATTCCTCTAGTGCTCCGGGCATTGCAGAGGCTGTTCTCACTGACTTCCATTATCTCCCTCCAGATAGCTTCATCACTCGCTCCCGCAAGCTGTTCCAGACCTTGCCCAGATATGTCAGTGAAGAGTTCCGTCACCACAATCAACATTTCCCATCTTCCTTGCTTCTTCTTTCCCTCTGTAGCACTTACCACCTTTTAAAGTGTTACCTACTCGACTCGGTTTTTATATTATTGATTATCTCTTCCCCACTAGAATATAATCTCCAAGAAGGCAGGGATTTTTGATTCTGTATCCCCAGTGCTTAGACAGTGCCTGGCATATGGTGGGAGCTCAGCAAATACTTGTTGAGTAAATGAATGGGGCTCGTGCTTCCTGTCCTCCTTTCTAGTTCTTTGCTTTCCTCCAACATTTTCCCTCCCATGATGACTTTTGGTAATTTTTCTCTTATCAAAAGTTTAATACTTTCTAATCACTATCTGTTCACCTATCCATCTCTACAACAAATATGTACTGAGTGTATTCTTTGTGTACTGAACTAAAGTGAGTAAGAAATAGTTTCCTTCTTCAAGCTCATTTCCTGTAGTGGCCTGCAGACATCTTGGATTTAGCCTTGGTGGCTAATGAGTGTGTCTGTCAGATAATAGACTGAATCTCTCATTTCTTTATCACTTTCTGTGAGTCACCATCACTAATGGGATGTGTTGAGTTGGGAAAAAGGGTTCAGAACCATTTGTTTACAACAGTGATCCTCCTTCAGGAGATGTATGATCTGTTTATTTGGAGTCTCATATTCATCATCTACTACCTTGGCCTGAGTGGGAGAGGTGACAGGGGCTCCCTTACCTTTTTGGCCAGGCCGGGTTATCATGTGTGTGTGTCCCTGCTGGTTGTGTGGCTTTTAGGAAGCAACGTGAAAAGGCTTTCATTCTCATAAGAGGACATGGCTGTTTCCTGAGCCTCAGGTGCAGTGGAGTTTGATAAAGTCTATGCTGGAGATGGGATACTTCTGCTCCTCACTCAGGTTATTAGTCCTCCTATCATACCTGCCCAGATATGATTCATCCCTGGAGGCCAAGGAGCCTGCAATGTATGAACTAAAATAGAGAACTTCATGCAGGGTAAATCAGCACCCCCACCTCTTTACCTGAGCGCCCCTCCAAAGGCAAGCTCCTGATTTCTAGGGGAAAGAACATAAACTTTGGGATCAAATTCACTTAGCATTGCATCCTGGCTTTACCACTTTCTGGCTCTTTGGTCTTGGGCAAGTTAATTTGTTCTCTTTGAACAATGGGGGTAAAACAACTGTTTTACTTTATTGCCGAGAGGACTCAGTGATTGAATGCTCATTGTCAGTGTTCTCATTGACATCAGTCATCTTGAAGCAAAGCACTTATTAGATGATGATTCAAGAGGTTACTATTTTTTACTTATAAGAAAAGTTCATTGTCTTTGTTGTGCTAATTGTCAGGTATTTATTCTCAGAGGCATAGGTTTGAAAATATTAGTGTTGCTGCAAAACAAAGCAAAACAACAACAAACTCACCTAACAGGCACCCAGGGCTGATGCTGGTTTTCAGTCACAGGGCTATGAAAAGGGCCGCTGCTCCTCCTCTGCCCTCATCACCGGGGAAGCTCCTCTCTAGGACAAGACGAAGGACCACGCTCCCTGCCCTCTGTCTTCCTGCACTACCGTTACTCCGCAGACACCTCAACTGCCCTGCACGTGTAGGAGATAGTTTCTGGGCATCTTGCTCTATTCTAATGCCAGTCCAAGAATGGGCCCAGATACTTAATTAGAGGTCAGTCTGCAAAAACATCCTGTTTTTCTCATTGCTAAGCTGATATCAGGAATAGAGTGAAGATTGTCATGACTTTGGAAGCACAGGAGCCAGTTTGCCCTCACTTTGCCTGTCCCCAGCCCTGAGGGGCTTAGTGCCCAGGAATCCTGTGCCCCGGCCTCAGAGGGCAAGGGGGAGAAGGGCCTTAGGGATGCTTCCCCTTGCTTCACCTCACCACTTCCCCACACCTACCCTTCTCTTCAGGTACCAGAATTTTGCATTCCAGTTTACAGCAACATTGGCTTTGAAATGATGCAGTTATTTGCCAGAGACCAGGAATTTTTGGGTTTTGTTTTACTCACCCTGAACAATCATTAGAGTTAGTATGATATGGTAGAATGCCTTATACTGTAGCACGCTTGGGCATTGGCACAAATCCTAGCTCTTTTACTTTCTAGCTGTATTTCCTCAGGCAAGATACTCAACATCTTAGAGCTCCAGTGATCACATGTGCCCTCAGGATTGTTTAAGGATTAAATAAGATGGCTTGTGAAAGATCTCAAGAAATAGTAGTTACTTTCCCTATGACCTTCTGTAAAAACAAATTCCTTAGAAGAGGAGGGAGCATGGGCAGGCTGGAATGACTGGGGAAGTGAGTACTGAATCAGACAGGCGCTGTGTTATTTTCCTAGGGCTGCTCTGTAACAAAGTGCCATAAACTGAGTGTCTTTAAACAGCAGACATTTATTGTTTCCCAGGATGGGGGGCTAGAAGTTCAAGATCAAGGTGTCAGCAGGGCCCTGCTGTCTCTGGAGGCTCTAGGGGAGAATTTTCCATTGCTTCTTCTAGTTTCTGGTGTCTGCTGACAATCCTTGGTGTTCATTGGCTTGTAGATGCATAACTTATTCACACAGCTGTCTTCTCCCTGTGGGTCTTCACATCATCTTCCTACTGAGTGTGTCTATTTCTGTGTCCGGATTTCCCTTTTTTAGAAGGATACCAGTCATACTGGATCGGGATCCTACTCTAATCACCTTATCATAATTTGATTGTCTGCAAAGGCCCAAATAAGGTCACATTTATAGGTACTTCATTATATCTTTTCAGGGGACACAACTCAACCCTTAACAGGCACTGATATATTGTTATACAGAATCCCCTCTTATCCACACTTTTGCTTTCTGTGGTTTCAGTTACGCACGGTCAACATCGGTCCAGAAGCAGATGATCCACGAGGTATTCTCAGGTCAATGGCAGCCTAATATACTATATCACAGTGCCTATGTCCTTCACCTCACTTCTTCTCACCATTATGCATTTTATCATCTCACATCATCACAGGAAGAAGAAGGGTGAGTATGGTACAATAAGATATTTTGAGAGAGAAAACCACATAATTTTTATTACAGTATACTGTTATAATTGTTCTATTTCATTGTTAGTTATTATTGTTAATCTCTGACTGTGACTGATTTATACATTAACCTTTATCATAGGTATGTACGGATAGGAAAGAACATAGTCTATATAGGGTTTAGTGTTATCCAGCTTCAGGCTTCCACTGGGCTACTTAGAACATATATCCCCTGCAGACAAGAGGGAACTGCTGTATTTTATTTTTTCTGCTTTTGTTTCCAGAGTACTGCCTCCTTTTCTTTTTGCCTACTCTCTTCCTTGTGGTTCTCATTTGTTCCTTTTGGGAGTTAAAAAGATTAACCCCTTAACTAGACTGTTCTACTCATATTTTATAGTATCTCTGTCTCTGTCTCTGTCTCACACACACCACACACATGCATCTATTTACCTATATATATCTATCATTATCTATCTACCTGTCCATAACTCTGGGGGTAAAATATGTTCCCAGCCTAGGGCAAATAAACCTTTGAAGCTGAAATCAGTTGAAGGGAGAAATAAAGTGGGAGAAACCCGTTTATTGCTTACAAGCAGTTGTCTACTCCTGCTCACCTGCATCTCTCACTACCTGGCTGCAAAAGGCCCCACCAAACCTCTCCCATCTGGTGCTCCCTGGCTCTCCACCCACCCTGTAATCACCTATTGATACGGAGATGGACTACTTCTCTCTACCCCTTGAAAACACATACTGATGTGGAGGTGGACTAAGGCCAGGTGAAAGATTCTGGAAATACTACAATTTTCCCCACCCTCTATATGTCTATATATCTATCTACCAATATGTATCTACCCATCTAAACACAAAATTCTTTTTTCACTTGGAACTTTCCTTTTCTTCACTGGTGACAGATACATGTATGAACTCTATGAAGGATTAACATACATTAGACTCTTTACTTATTGGAGGTGTAAAGATACTAGAAGTAATAATGACAGTTATTCCACTGGAGAAAAATAGGCCTTCCTTAAATAGTGAAAGATTCTTTCACTTAAGATATTGTTTCCTAGTGAAAGCAACAGCTCTATCAGTTGAAACAACGTCGTTTGTGAACAAATTGTTTAGCAACATTTCCTGGGCCAGCCAATAGCACTGGTATATATACAGCAAATCATTTCAATTTACCAACTGTTCTGAAATTATCTCACCAAGCAGAAAGCATTAATCTGAATCCTGTTACAAATGGACATTGAAATAGGGGCATGAACCTTGGAGGCGATGAGGAAGAATCATCTTCTCTCTGATTTGGAATGGTCTCTTTTATCATTGTTCAGTGTTTTTCCTCTTTTTATTTGTAACTAATGGCATACTGCAGTTCAGGTCTGCTGGTCTTAATCTACAAACTAGGCCATTAGCAGCCCCAGTCTGCATGATGGCATACCAATTAAAATTAGGAGATTAAAGAGTAATGTTCCTTGCCTGAGATCAGTTTGCATACCAACAATTTCCCCAGCTTTTGAATAAAGAAAGACTTAACTGGCAGTGAGCTGATATCATTACCTTTAGGGGGCATTGAACAGTGGGAGGGGGTCCTGTCTGCTAGAGGACTGGGAATTAAAAGGCAGAGGTAGAAGTTTTAATACTCATTCTACTATTTACTATTTATCGATTTATTTTTACTTTCAACAAATATTTAAACTCCATCTAAAGGAAGAGGAGGTCAGGCTGAGGGAAAAGGTAGATTCCATTCTCCATTCCAAATACAACTTTAGAGTTCCAGTTTTCCTCTCTGCAAAATAAGAACAAGGATGCCTAGTACTATATATTGCAAAGGATAGAGAGATGGTATGAAAAAATGAGATGGATGCATGATTCAATCATAGACTTTTGAAGAAATCATTGAAAGAAGTGTTCAGAATGAAGAAATAGAAATCTGCTCAATTTAGCCTAAAGAATGGAAAATTTAATGCAGGTAATGTTGGCTGAGCAACCCACAGAAATTTAGGGCCCTCATGTGCTGTGTCCCAGTGTCCCATCACTTCTGTGCCAGCATAGTCCAGCAGCCAAAATACATTAAATAAGAACATTATTTTCTTGGGTCTTTTGGTATGATTTAAAATAACAATTCATAAATGATAACAACATTTTCACAAATCCCCTTCCTATTTCTCTTGACCCTCAGACCTCCCCAGTGATTTTCACTGAAACAAATCACCTCTCAAACTCTTCTTGAAACAGTGCTCACAGAATTTTTTTCTATCTTGGTCCATGTTCTCTGGTCTTTTTCCTCCATCCAAGCAAAAATTCTTCCCAGTTTCCTCCCATCTTGCCAGAATTTTACCTATGCTTCCAATTAAAAAAAATAGCCAAGAGGTAAACTTCCTTGAAGTAGCAAAGAGGGAAGATGATCAGAAGAGAGGGGATTTGAAAGAGGAATGTGAATACTTCTTGTCCCTGCTGCCCTTGAGTCATTGGTAAGCTCTCAGGAACTGGAGCAATGTCAGACACTCACTGCTTCAACTTCTCTTGTTCTTGGGCATAAGGCCTATCATTTGTGCTGTAGAGCTGCTTGGTTTTCCTCTGATGGAAGTCTAGCTTCTCTGTCATTTATCTGTCTGCACGTGGTTCTTCACAACAGCCTACCTTGAAATGGAAGCGTCAGACCTCAAGTTTTTATGACCTTCTAGAATGAATTGCCTTAATTAAGTGATTCCAAAAATTGAGAATTCCCAAGACAGAGACTAACAGCTTAATTTGGTTCAGGTATTTACTTCTGGTCCAATCAGGTATGGTCAGTGTGGCTTGTGCATTAGGACATAACATTGCCAGTAGGCTTGGCAAGGTGGAGGAGGGTGTGTGGGAAAGTAAACAATGTGATATAGCCAGTCCAGAAGATTCTTAAATTTCTGTAAAGTAGTATAGTTATTTGAAACTCATTTTAGACATCAGTCCATAGGGCTTTGTACTAGGTCCCAAATCTATACTGGGTGCCTTTGGACACAGACACCTTGCTCAGTTGGACTCAACCTAAAACCCTATTTTCAAGCTTCCCACACATGGGAATCAAGACCTGCTACTACCCTACAAGATTATGAAAAATCCTTGTGATAGTTGTGATGTAGGGCAGAGACATTGGACAAGCATCATAAATAACTTTTCCTGTCTGTGATGAAAGATGCCAAGATACAAACAGTATAGTAAGAACAGGAAGAACTCCATCCTAAGGCTAAGATTCCATTTTAAAAATCAGAGAGTTAAGAAGTAAGATTCCTAATATAGTCTTTGGTAATCAGACAATAACCCACCCTATCTTAGGGGCAAGCAGTCTTAAATGACATGTTCCCAGTGCTTGAGGGAAACCACTATCTTAGGAACTGGGTCAATAAATTCCTTGTGTTAAGTTTATCTTACAGAATTATTTAGAGGACTGACTGTGGATAGTGATAGAATGTCTCTTACTGGAGAGAGACATCATGAAACCACAAGTCAAGCTCATGCCCAGCCCTCCTCTCTGACCTTTTTCCCATTCAGCCTTAAAATACAGAATCCTAAGCCCTTAAGTGAGCCTATTCTCTGAGGCTGCCCACACTCCTCCTTTTTTTGAGTGTGTTCTTTCTAAATAAAGACTTCTCATTGTTCAACCTCCTGCATTTTGTCTCTGTACTCTTCCAGTAGTAAGTGTCTTTGTTACTTTGCTATTTCATTCTATTTTCCAGATTTAAGCACAAGTTCTCACTTTGTCTCTGTCCTACTCCAGATAAGTAGGAGAGGCTACTGACAGCTCTGATTTGGGCCTGCAAGTTCCCACCACCTGGGTGACCCAGACAGGATTGTGGCTGTACAATCATGCTCTTTAGTAGCCTGCCTGAAAAATCTCCTTTCTTTGCCTTTGGGAAATTCTCAGAACATAATCAACTCCATCCAGCGCTCTGTGGCTCCCCTAAATCCTGGGGTGGTAGGGGCTTAGTCCCCATGCTGTGCAGATACAAGCAGACACCGGACACCAGGTGACCCTGGCTTTAGGAGTTGACCTCTGCTGAGCAGGAGTTCGAGGAGCTTCCCTTTTCTCCCTCTGTTATTGCTTGCTCTCTGCTGCCTGCAAGGCAACTGCCATTCTCTGCTATTCTCTCTTTAATGAATTCCTTCCCTACCTATACTTGTTTGACCTGCTTGAGAATTCTTTCTTCTCCAGTCAAGAACCTGCCCTGTCCAGGTTGAAGTTTCATCCCAGTGCTTCACCTAGTGTGCAGGTAGAGACCTCCCCAGACGCAGCTGCCTAGCAACAGTTGCAGGGAATTTATCCTTGGAGGAAACCTTCACAGGGCAAAGAGTGTTAGTATAGTTGAAGTACTATCCCAAATCAGGGTAAGTTCTAAGCCCCCAGTGGTATGTGCTCCAGAAAAACGTATGGCTTGATTTCTCTTGGTCTAACAAACATTTCCATTAAGCCTGGCAGGAAGGCATAGTTCTCAAACTGTAATCATCCACATATTGAACTAACTTCAACTTAGTTATGATATAGGTACATCAAATTCAATATGCCACAAGTATGCTCTGAATTCCCTTCCACACCCAAACCAAAACAGAAAACACTGACTATTGTACATTTCTCAATATGATTAATGCCATCTACTTAGCCAAGATAGAAAGTGATAAAAACAATTAGTAATTATCCAAGATCAAGTGATAATGAGGAGGAGGAGAAGAAGTGTTACTTGGAACACTGCAATAGCCCCTTAGGTCTTTCATCTACTGAAAGTATTCTTTTTCTAATATATTTATAATGTGGACCAGAATTATCTCTCTGAAATTAAAAAGTAAAAATTCATTAGCTCTCTATATTCTAAAGGACAGTGTTAAAACTGCTTTATGAAAAGTCCTTCATTGATTTTATCCTAACCTATCTTCGGATTCTCTTAAATCTCATCACTTATCACCACTTTTCTGTTGTATTTCTTATTCACTGCAATATCCCAAGGGCTTAAAAAATGTCTGGGACATAATAGGAACTCAATACATTTTGTTTAATAAATTCCTTTTTACCTATTCTTACCCATTTTCCTTTTGAAAATTGATCTTCCTCATTTTTTTCCTTACATCAGTTTCTAAGTATTTTTTTTCTTCTCTTAATTCCAACTATGTTTGTGCATGTTCTTCATGTTTTTCAAATCTACATATATATGCACCTTTACCTCTGACATCATGCTAGAACCCCAATAAGAAAGTATTTGAATCTTCCTTTAATTGTCCTTGTGCTGACTTTGGTCAAGGAAAATAAGGAGTGTGTTCACCTGTAAGATCAGAAATATGGCCACATACTAATATCAGTAGGAATGACCCTGAGGCTCAGACTAGGAAGGTTGGGCTGCACCACTGATTGATGCAACAGTGGATTCTTTGCCTACTTATTCTGTGTCATGATCTGACATCTACTAAAGTTCTGCTGCAGTTACCCCAGCTAGTCTCCATTCACCTGTCTAGTTTTTGATCTGTTACTGTGGCTACTAAAGTTGTTTTTAACATTGTGGTCATCTTGCTGGTATGAGGAGGATGATTTCCCCCTCCCTCAGTGTTAACTTTATTATCTCAGTTTCTTGTAGGTCTCAAAGTGTGGCAGGAATTTTACTTGACTACCAAGAGACTGGGCTTAGTTTTTCATTTCCTTAGAGCCCCTACTATAAGAATTCAGATCTGTGTCTTTTGAGCTGGGGTAGAGATGCAAAAAGTCTCTCCTTGACCACCTAACCCTTGCCCTTTGGACTTCTGAGTTCATCTTTGTATCATCCAATTTAGCAAAAATCCTGCTGAGTTTAGAGAGAATCCCCTACCCTTGAATATTTGATCATATGATCAAATGCTCATCCTGCATAATTCACCAGGTGATATCTGATCACTCTGGTCTGCCTTTAGCTAGAATCCCATGTCTGTTTAACCAAAACCCCGTCCCCCCCCATCCCTGATGTTTCCTCTTGGTAATTTTCCATTCACTGACCCCCCTCACCATGGTATTTGGCTACAAATTTATACTTGTCTTTGTCATGTTTGGAGTTGAGCCCAATTCTATACTGAGGTCTTCTTTCCCTATTGCAGTAATTCTTGAATAAAATAGGTCTTTGCCACTTTACCAATTGTCCAGTTCTACTTTTTCACAGAGCTACTTGTATAATTCATTACATGGTTGTATCCAAAGGTATCTTCTACATTTAGTCAATCAGAATGGAGAGGAAGTCTCTTGATTATCTCAGGGTAATTTCCCAACCCTGAGACACACCCCCACTGTTCATCTTTCTTTCTCCTACAGCTTGTGATTGGTACACCGAATCTTATTGATTCAGGCCCAGTGACTCTTGTGGTTGCAGGAAATAGAAACCACTGTGGCTAGTTTCAGCAGAAAGAGGTTTACTGTAAGGATCTCATGCTTGAAGAACCTTTGGAAGGGCTGTAGGTTTCTGATGTGGGCCAGGCCTATGGGAATGATCTCTACAGCAAGCCTGCTGGACTGGCTATCAGGGAATGGCTGCCTTTGCCAGAAATGTGGGGAATCAGGAGGCTGCCCATGGAACTGTGTCCTCAGGAATACCTCACCTTGGCTGTGACTCAGGGACAGCTTCCTGGCTTCCTCCACCTGCTCAGCTGACGATAGGTTGCTGGACATCAAACGGAGCTATAGTAAAGCCTAATATTTCCATGACTTTGTTTGCAATAGCAAAACCAAAGGAGAAGGAAGGCCTCCACCTCATGCTCATCTTCTAAAACCTTGTGAGAGTGCCTCTAATTCAGTGGAAACTAGTTTATATCTAAAGTTCCTGTTTAAGGGAGTCTAGGAAATGCAGCTTTTAGCTGTCTGCAGTATTAAGATGGAAGCTGCAACAGATGGTGAGTGAACTGACCCAACAGAACACCTCACAAGCCCTCGTCAAACATCAGCATTGTTACACTGCTGGCTTTCACTCAGATTCCAAAATCCCAAAGTTGTGGCTGAAGAGTAAGCTACATTCTTTGCAACTGGAAGCATTATGCCCCATGGGACCCCATCTCCTCGCTATGGCTGAATAGGTAAGAGAAGAATTCCTAACCCCAGGCCAGTGAATCCATTGTTTCACCAATAGCTAATCAGAATCTTTCTTGGAATTTGAACTAAGACACCTAAAATGAGGCTTGACCAAGGGGACCCAGTCTGAAAGATCAGAGGCTGAGTTCCCCAGTACAGACCATGTGTAAGATGAGTAAACAGAGGAGCTTAGGAAGAGAAACCAGAAAAATAGAGCACATAAGGAGAGATAGAGCTAAGCCCCTGAGAAGCAGAAAGAGAAGACTCAGTTTCTGAATTTATAATTTCTAGAGCGGCCCAACTACATTTAATTTCCTGCCTCGGGATACTCAAAGAATGCCTATAGTATCCTTGTAGTAACCTTCCCCCACCTTTTTTCTTGAGCTAGTTTGGGTAAGTTTCTGTTCCTTATAATAGAAAGTTGATTAGAATAAAAATTTGTAACTTTTGGATGATATTTGTTTAAATATTAGCATTGCATTGGGGAAAAACTGCTTACATATATTAATATCCTCAAATTTGCAGCTTCTCCTCTGTCTAATAGTCCCAAAGAAAAGGGAGATTATTGTTGGCTGAGAGAGAGATTAGGTCACTCTACATTTGTAATATATGTAGATGACTTAGAGGTTGTATGAGGGAGAAAGTTTTGGGCCAGCTGAGAAAAATCACTCTTGTAGCAGATGCAGGTGGGAGAAAAGAATAGAGAAAGGCAGAGGAAATAAAAGTGTTTTGGTGGATGATAGTGAGTTTGAAGTACTTTTTAACCACTTTGGTAGTTGTGCTGTTTTTCTTTGAATAGAGTATTCTGATTGAACCACATGAATCCACAGATTTATAAGGGCTACATCCACAAAGACCACATACTTTTATGGAAATAATTCTGATATTTTGGCTACAGGTTGAAATATGAAAGATTCTAACAATATTGGGATGTTTTATATTCACACACACACACACACACACACACACACACACACACACACACACGTCTCAGTGTTCCCTTGAGGGGAATAAGAATATTTGGGAAGTCCCCCTAACCCTCTCCTTCATCCATAGAACACTGACTTCACATTGCCTTGGTGACAGGTTGTAGGGAGCATGTGTTGAGAAGGTATTTTGTGGTCTGTCCATAATGATTGTACACTGTTCTGCAAGAAATGCCCGGTTCAATGGACTAAACTGGCTTTGTCTATAAACACGATTAAGTTCTATAATAATCATGAAAACAAAATGTTCAGTAGGAGTGAACTGTGGCTCAGGTAGGTATAAATGTTAGGGACTGGAACAGATAACCATATCCTTTTAAAATAAATGCTGTGCGAACAATGAATAAGTACATCTAAAAGCAATTTCGTGGGGAATTTTTTCCACTGACTCGTTGCCTGGTTTTAACTACATGCAAAAAAAATACTTTAACCCTGCACCTTGCAAATAGTCATTGAGAATACTTCATTTTTCTTTTCTTGGCGGAGAGACAGTGTGCACCAAAGTAGAAAAACCTGATCCTTGTCTCTTCCGTGTGGAGCACATTGTATTTCTAAAAAGGCAAACCCTTCTTTGTTTTCAGGGCCGATCACATATGTAGGCCCATTTGTGGTGTCAATTGCAAAGAAACCTCTGTTGGGAGAAGGCTTTTAGAGCTTCTAGAAGGCTAACAGTAGAGGTACTTTACATTCCCTGGTTGAAGATCTGGCCTTTCCCAACTTTGGTTGCTGTTGGGTTTGGTTCAAGAACTAGGAAAGTCCAGTGTTTGTAAACAAACCTTTGTATGGATAGTTAGTTCTCTTGAAATGACAATGGAAACAGCATAGCAAGAAGGTATTTTTTTTTTTTTACCTTCATTTTTATTTTTTAACATAGAGAATGTCATTAGCAGCTGAATTCCCAGGGGCAGGGGAAGAGTCCATTGACAAATATTCTGCATCTCTCCTCAGCCTGCATAATCCATTAAGATGTGTCTCTGATGTTATGGTGGGTTACAAATGGCTCTGAACTACTTTTTAATCACCTCCGTGGCTGTGTTATTGTGTTCTGATTGAAAGACACATGTCTTGCCAATGGTTTCAGCCCCAGACAAGTTCACTGTGGATTCAGTGTGACCAAAGAAATGATAGTAGAACATTCTCAGGATGAAAGGGTTATACCCAACTTCATTTCCACAGTGGCAGGTCAGTCACTAAAATCCCGTTCACTCAGAGCGAGTCTGCACACAGCAAGCCAGTCTCTGCCTCTGGGCCTCTAGGCCTGCACAGCTGTCCTCTGGGCCTCTTTACCTGCACAGCTGTCCTCTGGGTCTCTGTCCTCGGCGCTGCCACCACTCCAGCCTCTGCTCTGCTCTTCCGCAGCCTTGCAGCCCTGCCACGGTGTCATCCAGAGCACTGGGCGGAGCTCTTTATATAGAGTCAGTAGCAACGTATTCCCCACACGTGTGTAGTGAGCTGGCCAACCAGGGCCAGGTGAGGATCCTGGCCACAGGAACCTTCATTTTATCCACACCACTAGTCTACAGATTTATAATGGCCAAATCTACAAAGGCCATCATGCTTCCATTGTTTCTTTCTTTTCTTTTTCTTCCTATTCTTCTTCTTTTTTTTAGCCAAATTCCTGGAGAAAACAACAAAAAAAACATCAGTTTGTATTCTGAAGATGATTTAATGATGGGGCTATTTACAGATATGTGGGAAGGGTTAAGGGTCCCAACAGGAGGGACTGAAAGCCCTCTGAACTAACAAGATGCAGCTGGGCTCCTGGTCCTCACAGCCAGGCCTAAGTTCCCAAATCTGGGACTGGCTGTAGAGTCTGGACCACATGCTGTGGAGCCTGGGGCCCAAGACTTAA
This sequence comes from Manis pentadactyla, assembly GCF_030020395.1. Classification (NCBI taxonomy): domain Eukaryota; kingdom Metazoa; phylum Chordata; class Mammalia; order Pholidota; family Manidae; genus Manis; species Manis pentadactyla. The sequence continues at coordinate 21,870,607 of NC_080023.1, forward strand.
AGCGGCAGTGCTTCCAGAAGAAACCAAAATCAAGAGCTAGAGTTAGAAGAGAGTTAAAAACAAGGTAGGCCGTAAAGGGATAGAACTTGGACATTTTACCTCAGTTGGAGGGTGGGAGGAGTCCTGGGGAAATTTATTTAATCTTGTAGACTAGAAATGGTAAATGTTTATAGGATGCTGTAGCCAGTCTGTTGTTATGAGTTACTGAAAGAATCAGGCAGATTTGAGTGTGAAGTGAGTGAAGCTAACTGCGCCTTACTGAAAATGATTTGGTTGAGCAGCATGTTGTACATCTTGTTCTACAGTGTCCTGTTTGTCTTACATCTCCCTATGATTTCCTGTTCTTGATGCATTTTGACGGCCTGGCTTTTTTTCCAGTATTGTCTCACATTTACAATGAATTAAAAGAGTTTCTCACTTTATGCTCCCGATTTTTTGGATATCTCACCACAGGGCCTGTGTATCATAAGGTAGAATTGAAATGAGTTACCAGTGCCACTTGCTGTAACAGCAAACCCTTTAATTTCAGGGATTGAACAGCATATAAGTTTATTTCTTACTTCTACAATGGTCCCATGTAGATAGGGTGTCTCTCTTCATCTTTCAGCTCTACCTTCTAGAACAGGTGGCCACCAATATCACCAATATGGGGCATCATGTGAGAGATTTTTAAGTATCAGGTAGGGAAGACGGTTATATTATTCCCATAACTGTTACACTGAATGGAACTCAGTTGAATGACCTCAACCCAACTACAAAGGAGGTTGGAAAATGTAATTTTTCTGGGTGTTCTGGAAGAGGAAACAGTGGGTCACTGTCATAATCACAGGCAGAGAGAGCTCAGGAATCAGAAAAACTCATGAAGAGGGTGTCGGTCTCGGAAAGCTACCATGTTTGCGGCTTTGACATCTTTGACCCCTTAATCCATTGATGGGGTCCCTTTGGAGTCAGGGGTTAGAGATGAGCAAGTGGCAATTGCAATAATTTAGGTTTAATAAAATAATAGCTAGGACTACAGTGTTGGCTAACTGCCAAAAAGGAAGAAATGAATTAAGAAAAATCACACTGCTGAGAATCTGTTGTATTTGCAAACTAATTTGTAGATAAGAGAGGTAAATGAAGAATTATTTTCAAGAATCCCAAACTAGGTAGACATAAAGATGATGATTTCTATGTCAATAGTAGGAAATATGAGAAGAGGCTGGATTCACTGGAATGGAAGATGATGAGGTTGGTTTTTGATATGTTGGCATGAGTTTCAAGCAGAACTGTCTCGGGGATGCCTGGAGAAATGTCTGGGGGGTTATAGCATTAGTAATTTAAGCCATAGAAGCAAGTGAATACCATAGAACCAGACAGAGAAAGAAGAGATCTAGGAGTTGGTTTGGGGGAATATTTTTGGGCAGTGCAAAAACACGTATCGTATATCTTAGGTTTAAAGGAGAATCAGAAATAAAAATGACAATGGTTTCAATAAATTAAAATTTAAAAAATCTATATGTTTTTTTCTGCCATTTTAATCCTATCTCTCTTTTAACATTTGGGAGATGTGATTCATGATATCCCTTTTTCAGGGCAAAGCAGTTGTATTTAATTTATGAAATAATTTGATATATTCAGTAAAGTAATGATTTGCTCAATTATTTTATCCTAATACAAATAGCTGTTGTAAGAGCCTGCATCTATAACCTATGCTTCTGTCTATATGTCTATACAAAATTACAGCTACCTAATACTAAGGAAATCACATTTCTCATACTTCTTTAATGTACTATTAATGGAACTATTTTTAATTTTCCCAAAGTTACTTGGTTGTTTCTAACTAGTGCTTCAAGTAACCATCATTTTATTAAAAATAATTAGATAAGTTATGACAATGAAGTAGGCTTGTGAAATACATTTCCTGCCTTGAGATGTTCATTTGCTTGCATGACTTTAATCTGTCTTGAAGGAAGATTAACAAAAATTAACAATCTCAAAGAAAGGTAAAATAATAAAGAATTTAAACAGTTGGTACTATAGCTAAAATGTGTGCAGTGGAAAGCAAAAGGGATTGGTACCCAAGAGGTGATAATTTTGAGACATTTCTCTTGGTATGTTGCATAACTGAAGGGCTCTTTCATGATATGCTTTGATGAAATCCTCTTAGTTTAAAACCTCCGATAGAATGTACACATAGGCTTTTTTAACCACAGACTCTAAGTTGCATCTTTTGGTTTTTCTATAGAAAAATATCAGTGAGGATTTAATAAAAAAGAAGATTAAGAAAAGTACTTTCTGACACAAGTTGTTTTAAGAGAATGTGGAGAAACTGGGTTCAGACTGAGGAAGACCAACCTTTTATCACTCTCACAAATTTGAAGTTTCCCGAGGTAACCTGAAGCATGAATAGAACTACTGTATTTTTGTTTGTGAGTCATTGTTTAGTAAGGAAAGCAGATGTGTTCAAATATGTTGTGATAAGTAGCTGGAAATTTCTCACGGAAGTTTGTCTGGGGTGTGTGTGTGTGTGTGTGTGTGTGTGTGTGTCAAGAGTTTAAGACTGGAATTTAGGCAGCATTATTGAATTAAAAATTATAAAAAAAGATAACATACTTTGTTTACTAGTGAAGACAACATAATTTCTTCTTTTGATTCTTTATTTGCTCCAAAATATATCAGAGAACAATGGGAGAGGCTCAGGTAATGTGGTTGGAAACATAGATGCAGTAGGTGCAGAATATCATTCTATGATTTGCTTTTTAGTTTAACAAGTGTTTAACAATTCCTGAGTGTGACTCCAGCTCCATTTCTGAGAGTCCAAAACTTACATAAGAGTTCCAGTTTTATTAACCATGAAAGAAAAGAGAGCTGAAAATATTTAATGTGAACTGATTTTAAAAGTGTGCTGGGCAATATCTTCTAATAATGAGTTAGAAGGAGGCATAGTATCTATATTTTAGACCTCAGGTGAAAGCAGTTTAGATTCACACTCCTTCTTCCTCTTTTTTCTTTGGGCCCTGGAAACATTTGGGGAATTAATAGAGAAACTTTTCAGTCTTCTCTGAATGCGACAGAATCTGTATTTCAGTTGATTAGAAAGTTGAGCTGTGCTGACAAGCGGGGCAACCTTGGCAAAGGTGATTTGCACAGAGACCTCTGGAGGTTAGTACAAGTCTCAGGGTGGGGAACCATTTACGTTTGTGAAAGCTGATTCTAAGACATCTTTGAGGAAAGGAGATTGAAGGATCCAGGCAGAGCTAGAAGGCTGTTGGGTCAAGTGAGCACACGCAAAAGGAGAAATGGGCTTTAGATCTCACACATGTTACTCAGGGAACTGGCATCTGGCTTCATAAGTACCTAAAGGTTCAGAGATAAAAAACTAGGAAAAGCCATATGTGACTAGATTTTGTGTAGTATACTTATGTAAATTCAGGAAGGCTTTTGAGAGTATTGCAGCCTATTTTATCACCTCACAGATCATGAGATGGAGGAATGTGGCAGAAAATCGATATCCTAAGGTTTGCTTTGATGCCTACTTTGGGAAAATTATCCTCTGGCCCACTGTGTGGGTGTGGGTCAAGATAGATTGCAAGATGGTGACTGGAAAGAAATGTCAACTGGTTTTCTGACAACATTGTTTCATTCAGACAACAAATATTAATTGAGCACCAATATTAATACTGACACCAATTTTGTGTCAGGCACTGGAGATACAATTGTGGACGTGACAGATGGAGTCTCTGTCTTAATTATGCTTATTAGATTCAGGAAAAGGCAATAAGCAAGTAGATACATGAATAAAAGTAAGTATAAATGTGCTATGAAAGAAAGAAATTATAGGATATCACATGATAGAGGAGAATCTTTAAAGTAGATGGTTTGGGAAGACCTATGTGATAAGATGGTGTTTAAACTGACTATGAATATTTATCAATTTGGAGAACTCACTTTTCATTTTTGATGAAAAGCACTGTAGGTATAGGAAAGAGCAGATTAGAAGGAACTGAGGAAAGATATATTTCAGAGTGTTCTAGCAACTGTCAGAAAACTGTTACTAGAACGTAGTTTGCGTAAGAGTGAGGCAGGGAGGAGGTAATGTTGGGCATTATGTGTCCTGGTGAGCATGGCAGGGAGCCTCCAGGGTGGCTCCTGGTGACACTCTCGTATGGTCCTTTCACACAGTGTACCTGGGTTGGTCTCTGTGAGCAATAGGATATGGCGACAGTTGTATGTGACCTCTGAGATTAGGTTATCAAAGACACCATGGTCTCCACTGTGGCTGTGTGCCCTTGCTCTCCACCTTCTCCCCTTGTTGGATTGCTTGGTCTGTGGGAAAATGGTGACCATCTTGAAAACAACCTTAAGGTGAGGTTCACATGGTGAGCAAATGTAGTCTTCTGTCAACAGCCACATGAGGAAGCTGGCAAGTGGACCCTCCAGCACAAATCAGGATGTCAGATCGCTGCAGCTCTAGCCAATAACTTGACTGCAACCTCATGAAGGACCCTGAGCTGGAAGTACCCATTCAAACCACTTCCAGATTCCCCATCTGTAAAAACTGTGTAAGATAAATGTCGCTTTAAGTTGCTAAATCTGGGGTTATTTGTTATGAGCAATTGTACTTAATATAGTAAAGGATATGGATTTTATCTAAGTACAATGCCTTTATGAGCCTAAGGTGTGGTGGGTTGTGAGTATCTTGGCAACTATCAGTGATTTAAAAGTTGACCAAGTAACCTCTTGAGATTGCTTCTCAATGACTATTTGGGGGACCCTTCCCTCTAAACACTGGTATGTTCAATCTCCTTGTGTTTAGGATTCAAGTACCAATAGAATAAAGAAGTCATTCTATTTGTAGTCACCTTGTAAACAAAAACAGGACCACATTTAGAACTTACAAAATAACATTACTCCTTCAGTTCCAAACTAAGAAAAGATCATTTAACGTATTGATGTTTACTCTCATTCAATCTAATAAACATTTATAGACTAACAGTTCTGTGCTCAGAATTGTGAGGCAAAAGCTATGACCAGAGTAACAGTTCCTGTCCTCTAGATACTCATGATTTAGGGTGGAGGTGGATTAACCAGTTAATATGTGGGTTTTTCCCTTCCTTTGTTTCCTAACAAAAAATATAAGTATGATTTGTGTTGTTTCTAGCGTCTTGCCAATAGATTTCACCCCCGGGCAAGTTTTCTATGGATTCTTGTGTGACCAAAGAAAATGACAGCAAACATTCTTTGGGGTGAAAGGGTTTATTACCTGGCTTGTTCTCCCAGCAGTAGGTGCAGTACTAGTGTCTCTGCCTCCTTCCAGAGCACTGGGCCAAGCTCTCTATATAGTACAATAATAGCTTATTGTCTAAAGGTGTGGAAGAGGTAGCCTAGCAACAGGCCAGTTACATCATCAGGTAGTTTAAGTTCAGTGAGGATCCTGGCCATAGGAACCCACTTCCTCACTCTCCACCCCTCAAGGATTCTCACCTTACAATTTACATGCTCTCAATCTTCCTCAATGGTCCCTGTGAGAGAAAGCCGGAGCACTGTAACCAGATTCCACAACAGCAACAGAGGATAACATCAACTTAGAGATAATAACAAAAATTAAGATACAACAAGATTTTGATATAGGTAACAAGAATTATAATAATGCTCAAGCCAGAGGAGGTTCCTAATAACAAAAATTATAATAATCCTTAAGCCTGAGGAAGTTCCCAATCCACAAAGACCTTAGGGGTGATAAGATACATGTTTTAATGAGACCAGCATAGGCAAACCTTGTCCATCAGGTAAGATGCATGAAAGAGAGTGGTCCTGTGTTAGGACTGTAGCAGGAAGAGGGTCCCTTCCAGGTCTGGTATACCATACTTTTACTCCTTTCCCCGTGGGGCTTACTAAAGGGTCTATATATAGTGCTACTGGAGGTGCATGCACTGGCCATAATGATAAGACAAACCTCCCTGGTAAGAGGCTCCTACCTTCTGGCCATTCCGGATATACTACTGTGATCTTTGGGGGCCACTCTGCTATTATTCCAGGACTACACAGGAGGCCAGCTTCCAGGCCTTGTCCCCAAGGTACCAGGAGAGCCAGCCATCATTGGTCCATGTGTCAAAACATCCAAGGCCATGTCCACTCAATGGAGTCTTTGGGGTTCAGTGCAGTTGGTGTTGGCAGCAAGATGTTATTCTGGTGGCCAAACCTCAGCTTCACTGATTCTACCTTGGTTTGTACTTGCAGTTGTATAGGGGAGGGAGCTATATGTGTTAACATGTCTACAGGACTCAGGGCTCCCTTTCAGGGTCTCTCATTCAAACACCGTAGCACGGTCTTTAAGTGGACTGACCATCCCTGCAGACTATTGGTATCTGACTTTAGTCTGGATTTTAACAAGCCATTATGCCTCTCTATCATGTCTGCTTCCGTAGGATTGTATGGCACATGAAACTTCCATTTGATTCCTAGCTGTCACACCCATTCTTGCAGTGTATGTCCAGTAAAATGGGTGCCCTGATCACTCTCAATTACCTGTGGTCGGCCATAGGGGGCAAAGAGATGCTCCAGGCCTCTTTTCATCACCTGCTGGTCTGCACAAAAGGTAGGAAAAGCAACCAGAAGTCCAGTAGCTGTGTCCACACAAGTCATGGCATACCGATATCCTTATGACACAAGAAGAGGCCCAATATAGTCTATCTGCCACCTGATGAGGGGTATAGGCCCCTTAGGTATTATCCCATGTTGCTGTGGAACTCGGTGTAAGTCCCTTTTGGAGCACATGACACACCCATGCTGGCCTCTACTAACTTCTTTGAAAGTCAAAGGCAATCCCCACTGACAGGCTACAGCCCACATTGTCTTTTGCCCTGCATGAAACAAACTCTGATGTAGCCATTGGTCTACATCAGAGGCAGCTTTCCTTCTAACCAACGTATCTGGGCCAATTTATCTGCTTCATCATTTCTTGGGGATGTCAGTGGCAAATGACCTGTCACATGGTATACTGTAATTATTTTGGTCTGACCACAGGCCCATAAGTTGTTGGAACCAGTCAGTTGGCATGGTTCCAGGTTGGTAGCCACAGGGTCAAGCCCTGACAGACAGTCCAGCTGTCAGTGCAGACACTATAGAGGAGGGCTTCTGGTTGATTACAAGCCACACAGCCAGCAACTCTGCCCAGTGGCTGTTCTTCCCCTCACCATCTTCCATCCTTATTATCTCAGTCTTAGGATGGAAAGCTATGGCCCTCCATTTTGGGGGCTGCCCATGGCTGGAGCCGTCTGTGTACCATGCATCTTCGGGTATAGGGACTCTTCCCTCACAATAGGGACTCTCTGCTCCTAATTGTTCAAAAGCAAGTTCTTCCTGCTTTTCACTAGTATATGTCATCGGCCCCAACAAGCGTTGGAATTCTTCACTCAAGGGGCTACTAGAGAGGGTACTACGCTGCTATAGGTAAGCGCCCCACTTGGCCACTGTGGGCGTTTGTGCCACACCACTCTTTGGCTTTTGAGTCCAGTCTTGCACCCACCCCAAGACGGAATCGGCGATTATTTCCTTTATCAGGGCCATTCCAGTGATGGGTTCTGTAGCCAGCAAGATGTCATATACCATAGTGAGTTGTTTTTCTGTCAAAGTATATCATACCTCTGCCCCTTTTCAGAGTTGTGACCAGAATCCAACAAGTTGGTGAGTTTGTTCAAGCCTCTGCCAGAGACCCCAGCCATAACCGTCTTCAGTGACATGAATGTCCAGCTCACAGGGCCTTGAAGGGTCTATCACACTCAAGGCCTGCATGGCCTTGACTGCCCATTTTGCTATAGTAAAGGCAGATGCACATGTCTCATTATCCCAGTCCCACCTGATGTCCTTTCGTACCAACTGGTCTAAGGGCTTCAGAATTTGTGTGAAGTGTGGGGTAAACACTCTCCAGTAGCCAGAAGACCCAAAAACTCCTGAAGCAATGCTACAGTTGTAGGGATATGAAAGGCCTAGACTTTGTCTATTAACTGATTCTGGTATAACTATGGTCTTACCAGACCAGATGACCCCCAAGAATTTGACAGACAAACTGGGTCCTGAACCTTGATACTCTTCACAGCCCATCCTTTCTCCTGTAAATGTTGCAGCAGTCTAGGTGCTGCACCTTCTAGATCTGAAGGAGAATCAGATGTGAGCATGACATCAATACAATGGTACAGCCACACCATTGGTGGTTTCTCCCATGTAGCCAAGTCCTGGGCTACAAGTCCATGACATTTGGTGGGGCTGTGGAGGTATCCCTGTGGAAGGATGATGAAAGTCCATTGCCGTCCTTTCCACATGAAGGCAAACTGTTCCTGACTTTCCTGTTCAATGTCAATGGAAAAGAAGGTATTAGCAAGATCTACCACATAATGGTATGTTCCTAGTTCATGGCTGAGGGTATCCATCAAGCCTGCAATAGAGGGGACAGCAGCATGCATAGGGGGTATGACTTTATTCAGTTCTCTGTAATCCACAGTCATACACCAGGAGCCATCTGGCTTTTTTACTGGCCACACTGGGGAATTGAAAGGACTATGGGTGGGCTTTATAATACCCACCTTTTCCAGCTCCTGGAGAGTTTCTCCAATCTCTTTATGCACTCCAGGCAGTTTGTATTGTTTGTTATTAGTCACCCACCGAGGCACAGGCAAAGCTATGGGTGGGTGCCTAGCATGTCCCCTCAGAACTGCCTTCACCACATGTACTCAGTCTGAACTCACCTGCAGTGGTCTGCAACCATAGACCCTGCAGGATATTAATCCCCAAAATACTCTCAGGGATGTGAGATATATACACAGTATACACTTTTGTGGGTAGACTCCCTATTACCAAAGGTATTTGGGCTTGTTTCACTCTGATAGCCTTACCCCCATATCCATCTATGATAGTGGGGGTCCCGGGGAACCACTCAGGGTTACCATGAATCAGTGAACATTCAGCCCCTGTGTCCACCAGAGCCAGGACATGTTGTATGTTCACTGCAAACCAATGGATGGCTATTTCAACGTGTGGCCTCCTCCAGTAACCCCCTGGTCCCTCAGGGCAGATAGCTTGACCTTCCCCTCAGGTCAAACTGTGTGCTCAAGTGAGGTTGGCTCGCTCTCCAGCAGGAAGTCTTGCAAACACATAGGCCAGACTTGTGGCTCTGTCTCTGACCTCTGCCTTTTTGGTTTTAATGGTTGGAACTGCTTCTCTGGTTTCAGTTGTTGTCATAGCTCTAGTAAGATCCTATTTGACTTCCCATCTAATTTCCTTCCATCTGCTCCTGCCCATATTAAATCAACCCACATCCGGGTCCTCATAATCTTCATGGGGCCCTTTAAATTCTTCTTGTGAGTAATAGACCTTATGACATTTGGTCTGTTTCTGGGTTCTCATTGCTTCTGCCTCTCCTAAGTCTGCTACTGTACGTGTCACCTCGCTTATGGGATGCCCTAAGTGAGGGGAAAGAATGGCCACTAGAGACCCAAAGAGGGATGTGGGAGTTATTTGAAGCACAGTATTTCTCATCCCAGTAGTGAAAATCTCTTCATCTGGGCCATAATTCTCTGGACTATAGATGGCATTTCTTATGCCTAGCTCTCATAGCACCTGTTGGAGCTCAGCATACATCTGCCATCCAACAGGAGAGGATGGCAGATCACCTGGACTGGGCCAGACAGCACGAAGTACAGCCATAAGCCAATTAAGAAGGGAGTGACTCCCTGGGGTTTGATGTGCATTTTGTAATCACTGCCTCAAGGCAGGCTGCACTGACAGGGAAGACAGCTTTCCCATCTCTGATCCCTAACAGAACAATTTCATCCACTGCCCACCGCTAAGTCCCACAGATGCAGGAGCCAAGCTGATATTGACTCTGAGGGCTTCTGCCTAAACCGGGAGCCCAAATCCCCCAGCTCAGCCTGAGTATAGGGGTGGAGCATAGAGTGCTCCCCAACCTGGGGAGGGAGCTGCTCCTCTCCTTGGGGAGCTCTCGGCTGCTGAGTCTTTATTTTCTTTACAACCACTGGGCATGCTTTCAACAGAGGAGGGGCCAGTGCCTCCGGCACCACCCCTTCATCCCTCCCCAGCTCCTCCATTTCCAGGGCTGATGGCACCTTTCTCTCCTGTCCCCCGAGTGTCTCCTCTGCTACAACCTTTACCTTTTCTACCATGCCTCGCAGCAATGCCAGCTCAGTCTTCAGCAGCTCTCTTCCCTTCACCTCAATGCTTCGCAGCTGGCGTTCTTGTGCCACCTCTGCCTGTGCTTCTCTCAGGAATTTGTCTTTTTCTTTGATGACCTTTTCCTCCTACAGAGCACCTGGCAGCACTGCCATCTCGTTCTGTATGGAATCTTTTACCTCTTCAATGGCACCTCGCTGCCAGCTTTCTCATGTTGCCTCCTTTGGCATCAATGCCAATTCCTTCTTCAGGGAATCCACATAAGTTGGCAGCTCATGTTCTCATGCTGCCATTTCTTGGGTCTTTTTCAGGAGCATGTCCTTCTCTTCTGTAGATTTTTCAGTACTGTGAGAAGCAGCCAACCCACAGTCCCTGCTGCCTCACGGGCATTCTGTCTCTCAAAAGACCTACTTACTCTACCAAAGGCCACCCCTATGGCCTCAAGTATCACCTCTACTTGCCTCCAGTTCTGTGGTGGGGCCCAGTCCTCTAGGATGCAAGCCACCTCAGACCCCATACACATTGTGGGACAATCCACTGTCTCCCCATTCACAGGGGCAGCCCGCTTAAGCACCCCTCCCATAAGGGCAGCCTGTCTTTTCCCTTGGTCAACAATGAACCCTGCCATCTTCGCCAATTGTCTTTTGTCAGTGGGTGTCAGCCCTGGGAAAGTTCACTATGGATTCAATGTGACCAAAGAAAATGACAGCAAACGTTCTTTGGGGTGAAAGGGTTTATTACCCGGCTTGTTCTCCCAGTGGTAGGTCGAGCACTAGCGTCTCTGCCTCTGCCCAGAGTACTGGGCTGAGCTCTCTATGCAGTGCAATAATAACTTATTGCCTGAAGATGTGGAAGCGGTAGCATAGCAACAGGCCAATTACATCATCAGGTGGTTTAAGTTCAGTGAGTATCTTGGCCATAGGAACCCCAACTTCCCCACGCTAGACATATGGAAACTAGGACATTTTTAGTCTGAACAGTGTTGGGCCCAGGAGTTGATAAGAGTTTCTTGTTAAGATGGGTACTTAAGGTGTTAGTCTGAAGCTTCTAACCAAGACTTTGTAGGGGCAACTGGACCTTTATTTAATACCCCATTTATTGCATGGAAACTTTGGATCCACTGTGACGTCCAGTCACTGTTTTATATGATCATATTTAGGACATTAAGAGACAAGCTTTCCCCTAATTTTATATATCCATAAACAGCAAGCAGTCATGGGTCAAAAACAAAGGGACTTTAAGCATTTCCAAGCATCTTTTTTTGTGGTGGATAGTCTATTTCTAAATGGTGTACAGAGGTCTTTGCTTATCTTCCTTCATAAAAATGGACAATGGACATTGTACTTTAATTCTTTCTGATTTCCAGGAGCAGCACAACCATTACCTGTCAATGACAGGGAAGCATCAGGCTAATTGCAGGAATTTTTTCCTCAAGGGCCTCCTAAAGCACAAACACACCCAGAACATACACTGATATAAGATAAATCCTAATAGGTATGTCATTAGAGATGCTTATGTCAAGGTGCCTTTGAATTGGGGACCTCATTTTGGAATTTGGAGGAGTTTTAATAAGCAGGTCCATCATCTCAGTGAAGGTCAGCTGGGTGCACCGAGGTGGAACTGATTGGCTAAATTGCCAATGGCTGTAGAACGATTCAGCAACAGTCTGGCACCAGGAGGGCAGAAACAGCTGTATCTAAACTGCACTGAAATCTGTCTCTAATTATATCCACCCAATAAAAACTTGGTTATTTACCTTTGGACAGGGGTTCATAATGGCACTTTCATCTTTCATCCTTCCAAATAATTTTGCCAGGTTTTTTTCTTCCCCTAGGTTTGAGGTGCCAAATGTTAAGAAAGGACTTTTCCAGGATGTAGTATTTCTTGCCTTATACAATGTAAAATCATCTACTAATTGCAAATGCTGAAGGAGTGTCTACTTGTAAAAGAGAGCCAGTCAGTTCACCTGGGTGCTACTGTATCTGTGCTGTTGCTCTAAGAAGATTAACCAGCCGAAGTTCTGCATTTTTCTGAAGGCAGCCAACCCAGGTTAACTGTATGTTTTTGAGTTAGTCCTAGCGATTGCCGTTGGATACAGGTTTCCACAGTTTCATTGTGTATAATGTACTATTTCACTGGCTCTGAGAGTGACATTGACAGGTCAGTAAAGGTCTCATAAGGGCTTTATATGCTATTGTCAACTGGTACATATCAGGACATTGGTAGTCATTAAACAGGTTGGGTATGCTGAATGGTGTTTATTTTTGGAGACTTGTCAGTGTTGTGTTCATAAACAGAAGTGTTACTGTGACACAGGGGGACTGTACTGTTTTTTAAAGCCTCAGTCTTAGCCTAACTGCCTGGCTGTAAGTTGAAAAATGACATTTAGCAGTTTGGAACCAGACAGACTTTGTTCCTTACATGATATGAGCAGGCTCTTAATCATACTGAGCCTTGGTTTCTGACGTAAGCCAAAGGGGTGTAATGATACAAATTAAGTGAAAGGGAATGCCTTTGCACCATTCCTAGTTCCAAAGGAGATATACTCTTGGCTTTGATAATATATGCAAAGGGCTTAGAATATTGTCCAGTACACACTGTGTATTCAGTAAGTAGTTGTTATCATTTTTGGAAGTAATTCTGACTCCCTGTCTACTAACAGGGAAATTGAGGGGTGACTGATACTATCACTGGTGACTCTATGAATTCTTTGTGAGAGCAGGGTTAGAGGTTCTAGTTCTTGCTTTTTGGTTTGATGTAGTTTTCATAGCCCTTTGTATTGAAAAGATGTGTGTGGGAGGCATCATTGCAGATTATATATTAACAAAACAAATAGGACAGATTTCCTTCTCTCTTGAAATAAGCACTGTGCATAGGCCAACTCACCTTACAACCTTTTCTAACCCACACAGGCCTACTTACTCTTCACTGTTACTCCTCTTGAGTCTCGAGACCTGTCAGCCAGCATTTGCTGACCTCAAATGCTTTAGTTTTCCTTCATAGGACAGAGTCCCAAGACACATCATTAAAAGGAGAGTAGGAATAAAACATAGCATATAGTTCCTTCTGTTCCAGTTTGCTGCTGGATTTCTTTCAAACTCATTAAATATATTGGTAAGTCTGAGAAGTAGGCAACTGGATCCATTTCCTTTGCCAGTTTGATCAGTGGGCAATAGCTTTCTGGAGCACTGTCTTCTGAGATCATTTAATGATTTATCTAGTAAAACAATGAAAAATTATGGTGGTCAATTTATGATGACTTCTAGAATCAGAAAATGAATAGGAGGGAGTGATATTTGTGCTAAGTATTTGCCATCCACGCCTTAAGATTTGCGGTCAACAGCGATGCTGGGAACCCTTTCAGAGCAAGAGTCTTTGTTGTTATGACTTGACCCATCCCAGCATACATTCACTGCTTTGCATTTGTTTCTCAAACTTATTTATCCAGAAAATATTTATTGAGTGCTAAAACATTCTAAGAACCTAACTTCCACCAGACAAGTGGGTGCCACTGACAGTATACAAGGTGTACTGTACTTTTCTGTCAATTGTCCTATCTCTTTCTCTTCCTTTCATTGCCATTGTCTCTATTTAGGCCCTCATTATCTTGATCAGGACTATTATCACCATGGTTTTCTACGGTAAGGGGAAAATATTCTACTCTACCAACTTCACAACTGCCCAAGGTCTTGAAACATACTTATGAGTTATATCAAGGGAAGGATGATATGATGATAAAGGAAAAGAGAGAGATCGAGTGGAGACAAATGGTAGAGGCAGGTGGATAAGTACTTCCACTGAGAGATTACTGGGAGAAAACAAAGGGATTTTATTTAAAAATAGTTTTCAAATACCTACAGACACCAAGAAAGACAAATTCTTCTCTCTCTTGGAATTTGGCAGATAGGCACATGCCCTACTTGTCTTTCTTTGTAAGCTGTGACAGTTTATGACTGCTACAGTCTCCTTAATGATGTCCTAATGACCATCTTGCCCCACTCATTCCATCCCTCATTTCTAGAAAAATTTATCTAAACGGTGCCCCTCCAGTCCTATTACTACCCTGCTTAAAATGCTTTGATGGCTCCCATTGCCGAGTAGAAGTCCTTTGTCAGGACCTCTGTGCTTTAGGATAGTTTGTAAAGTGTGAACTGAATGACTGTTACTAACTGACTTGAAGTTTCGAAGATCAGTAAGTGATTTACTTTTGTGACATGAATTTTGCCTATATTTGAACTTCAGTATTCTTTCCTGAATGGAACAGAAAGAGATGAGGTTATGTGTGTATCAACAACCAACCTTTTCTATGTCATGGGATATACCTTGTGGCAACTCCCATGTGATTGTATTGACATCATTATTATGTTATTTTATTACTCAAAATCTGGGATTGTCCAGGGATATGTATCCTGCATTTTATTATCAATTGCCATAGATATGACAATAGAAAAGCCTCTGGCCCACTGAATAAAGTCCAAATTCCATTAAGACTATATAAAGACTTTCCTGATCTTATTTATCACTATCCCCTGCTCCCATCTATTTACTTAATCTGCTCTCTCTGAAATTTTTTTCAATTCTTCCCTGTACCCATATACATTCAATCTGGTAAACCCTCGAAATATTTTAAGATCACAGTTCATTTCCAGCATTAATTCTGCTAGGAAGTGTACCTTGATACTCACTCCTTCCCTAACTCTGGTAGAATTGAGTGCTTACTCAGTCACACAAAACTGAAAGAATGAGATCTTTTCCTTATGCATCTCTCTTCTCATTTCTCATTCATTTCATTAGGTCCCAGTAGGAAATACTTATTGCATGAATCAGGATAGTTCAGGGCCTGCTAAGGGAAAGAACAACTCCAAAATCTCAATGGCTTGCTGTGACAGAGGTTTATTGCTCACACACCATATCCATTGTGAATTGGCTGATGTCTCACCATCATTCGGAGACTTAGGATGAGTAAGCAGCCACCATCTTAAACATAGCCTATGAGCTAGACAGTATTTTCGATATGAGGAAATAAGACCAGAGAAGATGAGTAGCTTGCTCAAGGTCACAGAGCTAAAATATGGTTGAACCAAATTCAATGTCAGCCTCCACGTGACTCAAGAGTTCTTGCTTTTTTCTTTATTTCTGCAGCATCTTACATGAAAGCTCTGGAAGTATAGCAACCTTTTTTAAAGTTAAACATATTTTTTATTCTGTACTCACTATCATCTGGTACTCTAAGTCTTGGTTTTCTTTTCTGCTGTGTAAACCACATTTCTTTTTGTTTTAAACATTTCTCTACCTGCAGATTTAAGAGAGGGTATCAAGGGTTTATCTTCTTACATGGTCCTGTTCCAACAACATGAGGGCATTTTGCAGTGACATTGTGCTTTAATTCAGAAAAATGGATGGCCCAGTGGTTCTCCTGCAGTAGGAGATTTATACTTATTTTCTTCTCTGTGTTAACAGGATTTATTCACAGGCCCTGAACAACACATGCCAAAGGCTACATTTTCTCCTCCCACTCTGTCCCCAAAAGAGCTATTGGTATTTAATAAATAATCATTGTTATGACTTAAAATGGTTGCTATAACCAGATTAAACAAGGAAGGCCATTATGTTTTATTTTCTTAAAGCAATGAAGAGTACTTAGTTTATTGTGTTTCTTTCTGAGAGTTTGGGTAGGGGTTTCAGCCGCAATGATGCCACTTTATTATAAATTCCTATTAACATTTGATGACTTCTTCATTGATAGCTGACATTTTTTTCATTGGCAGACTCTAATAAAGAAGTCGGTTAGAGCTATTAGACATATTTTAGAAGAATTTTAGATTATGAAATTTAAATCATTGCTGCTATCTGTGTGAATACTAATGATATAGCCTGCCAGATGGAAACCTTTCATAAATTTTTGCTTTTCTCTTACAGTTGGCTATAAATCTTAAGTAAATGACTTTTTGGATGAACTATGTTGATGTCAGCTTTAATGCCTTATGTCCACACTGATTTCAATGTCATAAGTACCTGGAAGGCAGGCAACTCTTAATTAAATGTCATTTGCCTTTTCTTTTACTGAACTTGAGCCGTGTGAACACTCTTCCGTGCATTGTCTGTGGCTTCCTGGCAAATAGCTCAGCTCTTGCTTTGTCACAAGTGGATTCTTTGGAGCTACTTAAATGCTTTGCTGTCATGCAGTTGCTCCTCTCTTAACTAGAACAGTCTCCTTCAATGTGTCTTTCCGATAGTAAAACACTGTTTCCTTAGCCTTTGTCTCCATTTTGACAAAACATGTTCTGTCGACAAGTGCCTCATTTTAACAATTTTTTTTTTCCTCCAGAAATTGATGTTTTGGTTGTTTTCAGGATTGCTAATCTCCATATGAGAACTACACATCATAAGGCTGCCTTTTTCCCTATGGGGCTATGTCAGTATTCAGAACAAATCCTCCAAAGGGCTTTTCTTCCCAATTATGAGGAGCTACTGATAACTTTGGGTTGCTTATCATTTAAATTTCTTGTGGCGTTTCTTTTTTCTTTTCTTTTCTTTTCAAAGCAGAGTCAAACTTTGAACCATATTATCATGTTTTTTAAAACAAAACAGGAGACGAAACAAAATAAAAATTACATGAGAGATTGTTCAAACTTCCTAGTCTTTGGAAACCCAAAGGAAAAAGACAATAAAAAACTCAACAGAAGTACTTGGGTGAGTCAATAAATATTCCCGGTAGAAACCTTAGAACTCCTACAGGTAAAACAACTTTTTCCAGTTATTGAGTTATTTTCTCACCAGTTGTTTACTTATTGATTTGTTTTGCCTTTAAACCTACGCACAAGTGATAAATGTGCTTCCTTTGTTGTTACAGTATAATGCATTGAGCTCTCCTTGAAGCTTCATTAAAATTATATCTAAGGCACCGATTATAAGAAAATGATTAATAATACAATAACCTGGAACAACTGTTCTGTGGAGCTGTGTGGAGTTGTGGACTTTTTCATCAACACTCTGTTTTGTTCTCTGCTTCCATCCGTGCAGGGAAGCAAATGCCCATCACCACTCTTTTCCATCAAGCAACAAGAGCCATCATTCTGTAGAAACAAAGGCCCCAACAGAACATTCTAAACCATTAAAATAATTTTCTGACATAGTTTCAGTAATTAGTGTATTTCAGTTTCAACAACTGTAATTACACCTGACCTTTAAGCTAATTATGCCTTGACATTTATGATTTTAAACTGGTTTTCCCTGTGGTGATGGCAGGTTCTATTCAGGTTCTAATGAATAGCTTTGTAGTATTTACCTGTTGTCAAGGGTCTCTGTGGTGGCTTGGAGGGGCCCTCTTCATTGAACATCCTGTCATTGGAGGCATAATAGTGCCACTCTGAAGGAGTATTATCTGCCAACTTCAGGCGGATGCTAAATTTTTGTTAAAGTGTTTTTGATATGATTACAGGTACAGAAAAATTCCTGCTGGAAATTTTCAAAGAATAGGCCAAAAATTAACTCAGAGTTTGAGCGCAGGAAAAGTGGGTTTTCTTGGCACCTAATAATTTGTGGCAGGTAAGTAGGATGAAGCTTCCTAGTTGCCATGAGAGAAAAGTTGAGTCAAAGAGCAATAAATGAGGGAGGAGAAACCAGGATGGCAAGCCTGGTCTTACTGACTTTCATTAAGCTTGAGCAGTGATGGAGTTTTTCCCTGTTTGTTTTATCTTCACCTAGGTTACTTGCAGCTGAGTTTCTTTCTTTTTGATATTAATAATGATAGCTAACATTTCCCAAACAATTACTATGTGCTAGGCACTTTAGATATATTATCTTAACCTTCTTACAGCCTTATGAGGGAGGGGTACTCTATCACCCAGCACAGTCAATCCATAGTCCTTTGATTTTCTTCAAGTGTTAAATGCCAATATCTGGTGAAGTCAGATAATATTTTGAAATATTAATATCTGTGTTTCTTTTTTCCCTACTTCCTTTATATGATTGTCCCCACCCCCACCCTGTACTCAGGGTGCCTGTTAATCAGAGGCATTCCCATTGCTTTTAGGAACCACAAGAAACAGTCAAGTTCTCTTTTCTTCCAAAATGGGTTCTAAGAAAGCAGGGCCATAGCCAGAAAACTGGAAAGGCTAGAGTAAGAACCAGAGAGCCAGGTTACTATTCTCCCCACATTAGAGGTGGGTCCCTGCATGAAAGAGAGAAGGATCAGGGAGGATGGGTAACCTCAGCAGAGGGGAAGTAGGAGGGAGGTGAGCTAACGGGGGAGAGCAGTGCAAACCAGGTAGAGATGGGGTGTGGGGTAGATAATGGGAATGCCAAGTGGAGCAAGGAATGCCCTGGAAGCCCAGCCCTCACAGGCAGACTGTTTGCTCTCAGGGAGTGAACACTAGGCATTTTCAGGTCGTCAGAGAAGCCACTTTAATGGATCCGTCAGTCTCATTGCCCTGCAGCTGGCAGTTTTCATGGAGAGTTGCCTGCAGGTAGCTCATGGATTGTCCAAAGGAAAATACCTGTGATGAGACCTTACTGAGGCCACCTAATGCTGCGGGGACGGAGGAACACCCACATTTTTCTGTGGCCTTAGACATATGTAAGAGTCCTCAAATAGAGAGGGGAGGTGATTATGCCCAGACAGGCTGAGACACTGTGGAAAGGAAAGCCCGGGCTTCATTTGGTTGGGACTAGATGTGAGGGAACTCTCTCCTGCTCCACAAATCAAGGTTTAAGTTTTCTCTGGACACTTCTTTTTAACTGAGTGATTTTGGTAGAAAATAAAATGATGCTTTAAGACTCAGCCAGATGGCTCTTAAAGGTAGGATTAGAGGCAGGGGGTACTTGGGTTCAAAGGGCATTCTAAACTCCCCTTAGATTAGACCCCATGGGTTTCTTGATGTTAAAATAACATAAGAATGCATCTGCTTTTGGGGTAGCACCAAGAAAGCATGAGGAAGTGAGAGGTGAGCATCAGCATTGTGTGGTATGAGGGGAAATGTTAGTCCAAGTGTGTGCTGACCAAGCAAACGGTGGATGTGGACTTGGGAGGTAGGCCCGATGAGGCAAAGGAGGAGTGTGCAGATGTGATGTGGCTGAAAAATGAGGATATACTCTCTGGCAAAGCTATTCCCATTGCAGGACTGTTTTGCAGTCTTCCTGAGTGCCATGCTCTGCTGTGGATGCAATCAACCAGGTTTATTACAAGTTACTGACCAAGTCATTAGAACATTGTGTGACGAGATCTTGGCCATGCTTCACTTTAGGTAGATTTCAGACAATGGCATTTAGCTTCATATTTTAAGTTCATCTGCATAAGAGGAAACTGATGGAGGGTTGGGGAGCTCTGAACTGCTGGTAGTGAGAAAGAATGAGAACACTGATGAGGAAAATGATTAATCAACAGCCTTTAGAATTTGCGATCAGCTGCAGAGACTGTCTTAGAACAATGGCTGGTGGTAGAGTCACACATTACTAACTCAGTGTGTCCACCTGACTAGAGAGCAACTGCTCTGAAGTTGGGGTGATGGCTAATTTTGCATAGGTTTGTCTTGTTTTTCTACCTGCAATGCTTGGAACTGGTTGTTAATGTTCTGGTTGGAGACATCCAGCCTCTGGAACATATTTCCCCTTCATGAAAGGGCTGTTTACATGTGGCCACTTACTGCATTGTTCCAATAGCCATCTTTCTGTTCCAGCGCCTAAGGGGAAGTCAGTGTAATGAGTTTTGGAGGTTTGTAATGACTCCTGGAGAGCTGGCTGCTTGTGTTTAGGAATCTCCTGTCCCCATCACCATGTGGACAAGGAGTGTCCACCAGTTGCTGATTCCAAGTGTACTTCTGTGACAAAGGACAACAGACTATGCCTGCTGTTGTCTTACAGAAGAAGTAGGGGTTTGGACTGGTGCTAATTTGTTCTTCCTCTGCGGCAGCCTGCATAGCAATGGATCTGCTATGTAACAGCACCTCACAAGAGACAAATAGACAAATCTTACCAGCACAAATGTGTCTTATGGGTCAGATGCCTAACATGGTTTCTATAGTTCTGACCCCTGGTCAATTTATTATCTAGGTGTTAGAGTCCCTTGGTGTTTTGAAGACTATAATCTGTAGCATGTGTGGTAGGTAAAACAGCTAGCCAGATTGCCATTCCTGACATGTTATTAGCCCATAACTCTGCAAGAAGGCTCAGAAAGCTATAAACCTGATGTGAGTTTGTAGTGGCAGATCAGAGTGTAGCCAATGATAAAATGTACCCATGACTTACAATAGGGGATCACCAACATACCAAGGCCCATAGAGCTGGTTCATCATGAGTTGAAAGTAACACCCAGTTTAATGTGCTCTTAACCCAGGCCAACTCTAAATATTTACCATGTATTTATTTACCTCTGCAGCCCAGAGCCTTTCGTGACCCAAATCTTCACATTTCTGTGCTAGCAGTTCATTTTTCACCAGTAATGATCTTTCCAGAGCCATTTGATTTGTCTGTGCAGTGACACATGGTATTTGGATAAACTGCAATCTGTTTCCTTTCTGGCCCTGCACATCGCATTTGGTGACACGTTTTATAGGAGATCACCTGCGATGAGGACAAAGGTCAGCAGAAAGTTGTTCAAACAGAGAGGTTTGGCCTTAAGGAGCCTATCTGAACCTCACCTGTCAATCTATTCACTGACTGTGTTTGCTAATTGGGTCTTCAGTGCAAAGCAAGAAACAATGCTCAACATTGCCAACTGTTTGTTTAGCCAGAACATGAAAATCAATCTACCAATGACCCAAAGGGCATGGCAAACAACGTCCCTGTGGAGTTGGGTGTTTTTGGCCTTTGCGTTCAACAGATGTGGTCTGAGAGCTCCCATAACCTGCATGCAGATGCAGTTCACATAATTCACTTGAGGTTTACATCTTGAATGCAAATTTTCCATGATATGCAGGGCTGCTGAGAGATGGAGAAAGTGAGGGAGCCTGAGGTGGTAGAAATAATTGGCATACGAAAGTTTTTGGGGTCCAATTAAAATGGTGGTGTACATTCTGATGTCATTCGATATATTCTTTAATTAGTTGTTTCTGATTCTATAGCTTGTGAGAGAAAATAAACAATGCAAACTCAAAACACAAAAATCCTTTCTGTGGATAAATTCCTTGGTAAGGCTTGAAGGATGTAGCTTGTCTATCTGGCTGGGGACTGGGGGGAAAGGTGCCTGGTGTCATCTGGGCCTGAAGTTCCCCTTGCAGCTCTCCTGTTGTTAGCATTTGAGAGAAATAAATAAACTGATCTTACATAGAAACCATGTGGACAGCAGGAATGTTTTCATCACATAGAAAATGAAAAAATAAGCTCTTTTCTCAATTCTGTCAGATCCAAATGAAATTTAAAAAACACGTATGTTTGAAAATAGGAATCTGATTAAAGAAACACCTTGGAAATGAGTCCCTTTGCACTGGACTTTTTTAGGTAGAATGTATTAGAACAATCCTGAGTGGCAGGCATTCCTTTCATCTTCCCTTTCTCATTTGAGGTGGGAAGCTCTTTGCTTCTTTCTTAGACGCTTGATGCTAAAAGAAGTACAAAGCGGGAAAGTATATTTTAATCAGGGGGATATTTTTAAGGCTTGCAACTGTAAGTTACATTGGATCTATCAAGGAAGACTTTAAAAAAAAACAGCAACTCTCCTTCCTGCTGTAACTGTTGAAATTTATCTCCTACCAATTCCACTTCACGTACTTTCTTTTTTACCAAGGAAGGAAAAAGAAGAGAGAAAATAAAGGAGGAATAAATCGACTGTAATGTGGCAGATGCCTTTCTTGCTGCTTATAATTGTGTAAAGAAACAATACAATGCAGTAAAACTCGGCAGATTTTATTTGGTTTATTAGCTCTGACTGCATCTCAAGCTGTCTCACCGCTCCAGTTTTAGACAATACATGGCATCATAATTGCTCCTGGCGTATTACAGTAATAGATACTGCTGAGGGTTGTATGAGCCTCCCCTGCATTCCCCCAACCCAAACTTAGGAGTACTTCTTTGGAAAATAGTAATCTCTTATTTGCAGAGCATGCACATTTTGACTAAGGTAGTTTTCCACTGTGTTGCTTGCGAAGATATTCTGCTCTATTTAAGTTTGAAGGCAGCTTTCTCCAACCCACCAAATAGACCCTCAGAGTTTCACATCATATCTACCAGCTTTCCGTGTGGTACACTTGTTCCAGGTCCTGAGCTGGGAGGTGAGAAAATTAGCCTAGACAGGGCAGCAGTTAAGCTATTCTCAGAAAGTCCAGATCCCTAAAATGACACCTTGGACCACTTTGTAGTTGCCCCCAAATAGTATTTAGATTCTCAAAATACATGGAGAGATTTACTTTCTCTCTGCATGGATGACCTATGCCATGTGCTGAAGATTGAGTCAACAAACCACTGGAGGGAGATAGCTAAATGAATTTCCCAGTGCACATGTGAGTTTATGATTGACCTGAGCACGGATGATAAGGACATCTTTATAAATATGTGAAGCTGAGGCTGGCTCTGACTGCCACACAGCAGATTAGCATTACTAAACTGTATGACAGTCCAAACAGTACCTGGCTTGCATATTTATTATGTTCTTTAATCTTGCTGAGCAAGCAGACTGTATTTATCAGCAAAGGGGAAGGAGCTCTCTTTTCAAGGGCCAGTGGGTCCAGAAAGGCTTCATAAACACATCCACTGTTAGAGCTGGCATGGCTGGAAGAAATCATTTAAGTCCCTCCTTTCCACATGGGGAAAGAGGACCAGAGATGGTAAGTGACTTGTTTAAGGTCACATAGCTGTTATGTAGTGGTGTTTGCTAGTCTTCTTATTTGCAGAGAATCCTTCTCATTGACAGAAGCAGCCTAATAGCTGGGGGAGCAGCCTGTAGACCTTCAGTTTCTTCTGTCCTGCAAAGGCACATGGGGATAGAGGTCCTGAGCTACTTTATATGTTTTCTCTTGGATGCAACTTAGCACTGGCCTCTGGGAGGAATAAAACAAATTTCTCCAGGCTTCCTCCCATCTGAGCCACAGCTGGCAGGCTGTGACATGGCCTTCTCTTTGCCTCATCAAAGTGCATTTGCAGCTCATTGCTTCAAGAACCTCCCCTCTTGTGGCTGTGAATTGTGTGGGCATAGTTACCTACTGCAGCACGAGACCTGAGCCATCTGGAAATAAATAGCCCTCTGAGTCTCCAGAACCCTATGTATCTCTTGCATGGTCCCTAACACTTTCTACTTTGAATTATCTTCTTATATTCTCACATAATATTGTTATTTACTATATAACTAAAGTCCAAGATTGGTATGATTACCTCTCTTTAACAGATTAGGAGTTTAGGAAACTTGTCTATGATGAATGAAGACTGACTGACTGACTGTGTAACCAGTACTGAAACCAAGATACTCAGTTTAGTTGTATTTCCTCCCCCACATAACTCCATCTCCTTATAATGCCTTGGATGTAGACCATGATTTATTTTGAATAAATGAGGCTAAAGCTGTATTCTAAATATCTCTCATTTCATATTCAGAGATACCTTAATCTCAGGGTCCTGGGATGAATTTATCATCTTCCCCTATCAATTTGCTTTCCAGCTTTTGTTCCTTATTTTAGGGAGACACCTTGCTTATCTATTGGCCCAAAACCTGCAAGTCATTTAAGATCCATGGACTCATCTCCCAATTGTTGCTAATTCTCTTTCCTACGTATCTTAGCTCCCATTCTCTCTCTCTGCTGCTACTATCCTAGACCAGGTCCTCATTACTGCTGAGCTGCACTAAGGCTGTTACCTTCTCTGAGGGCCCTTTCTCTGTGGGCTTGCCTCTCTTCCAGCTTGCTTTTCGGAGAACTATCAGCTCTAATTCATGAATCTGATTATGGCATCCTCCAGCATTATGGCTCCCCATGTTTCAAAGGTCAGAATCTTAAACTATTTACATGCCATACCATACCCTTCATGAACTGGCTGCTGCTTGCTTTTACAGTTATCTGTTGCCAGTCTACTTGTGCATTGTTGAGCTGTCCTTTGTCCGATATGCTCTTTCATGCTTCCAAGTCTTTGCATGTGGTATTCCCTGGAGTGTCCTTCTTTGACAAAGTTGTACCTGCATAAATGATGTTGTGAAAACTTGTGATCAGTTCTTCTACCATTAAAGTCCACATTCTTTTCACAACTTTGAAGTGTCATTTTAAAAGTGGCTTCTGGGGCTCCTGCTTCAGGCCAGTGAGATACTATTCATGCTTACTGAAATGGTTAAAATTAAAAAGACTGACTACATCAAGTGTTGGTGAGGATACAGAGTAAGTGGAACTGTCACAGATTGTTGGTGGGAATGCAAAGTGGTACATTTACTTTGGCACTTACTTTAAAGTTAAGCATGTATCTATCATGTGACCCAGCCCTTCTATTCCTTAATATTTACCCAAGAGAAACAAATGCATATATCCATACTAAGGCTTGTACACCATGATTCAAACAGCTTTATTTGTTATGGCCTGAAATTGGAAACAACCCAAATGTCCATCAACAGGTCAGTGGATAAACAAACTGGATATCCATGTAATAGGATACTAATCAGTAATAGAAAGGAATGGGCTATCAGTTTACTCTACAATATGAGATAATATCAAAGTATTTATGATGAATGATAGAAGCTAGACAAAAAACAGTACATACTGTGTGGTTTCATTTACATAAAAATCTAGGAAGTACAACTTAATGTCTAGAGATCAGTGGTTACCTGGGGATGGGGATATCATGAGGAGAAGATGGGGCAGAAAGGTCAGAACCAATGAAAAAAGGACCCAAGGGCACTCTTGGGTATGATGTATTTGTTTATTATCTTGATTGTCATTATTCTTTAATAGGCATATACGTATGTAAAAAAATTAAATTATATATTTTAAATATATGTAGCTAATGGTATGTCCATTAACATCACTGAAGCTCTTTTAAGAATCCGATTCTAAAACTTAAAAATGATAAATTGTTAGTTGTGAGAATTTCAGGCATTTTGGTGGATGACATGATCCTGGTCACAGAATCTTTCTTTGTCCTTGTCTACCTAGGAGTAAGTCTTCTCCCAATTATAACCATTGGCTATCCCAAGTAAAGTATTTCTAAGAGTTAAGTTCAATGTCTGGAAGTGAGGAAGGAAGTGGAACATCTTGCTGACAAGGATTAAGAAATACTAGATAGCTTTACCTGGAATTTTTTCCTGTATTAATCAGGGTAGGTGAAATGCTTTAATAAAAATACTCAAAACATCAATGGTTCGAGACAGTAGAAATTTATTTCTCACATTCTGCACGTCCTTGGCTGGTAGTCTCCACATGGTGATTCAAGAGCCTTTATCCTTCCATCTGATGGTTCCACCACTCCTTAAGACCTCAGTGTCTTCTCTTGTGTCTGGTCAGCAGACCAAGGAAATGGGAAATGTGAGTAGAGGATGGCATGGCAGGTGTTACATGGCCTAGGGCTGGAAGGGGCAGACCTCCCACGGACCCATATCCCACAGGCAGAACACATCCTCAAGACTACACCCAACACCAACAGGTCTAGCTGTGTGCCAGGGAGAAAAGGGAAATGGCTACCAGTCTCTACCACACTCCTCAATGCTACCCTCACCTCATGCATTTCTCAAGGAGCTAAAACTACCATTTGACAAACACGCTCATTCATTATTTAGTAAATATTTTTGGTGCACTTCCTATGTGCAAATACACAGCTGACCTGGTCACTGTCCTTGTTAAAATTATAGTATCAAAGGTGATACAGTGCCCACAAGGAGAAAAGGATATTAAAAAGATAAATTAATAAATGATTCATTGTAATTGAAGTAAGTGTTACAAGAAGGAAGATCATGGTCTTGGTATGAGAAAGGTGAACACTCACTGATCCAGCTCTTTTTTACTGAACCCTTACACGTGGAGCAGTGAGCTGTCACAGGGCAAAATGTCCCGTCTCATAAGTCCCAGTCATCCCTGTACTTTTGGAGTTTGCAATGAGTTGAGGAAATGAAACACCTATGCAAACAAATCTAATGAAAAGCCCTTTAGAAGTGCTATGAGAATTTGGAGTGGTGACAACCATTACCCAGAGATCTATTTCCTTTTTCTTTTCCAGTGGTGATAGTTAATTTTATGTGTCAACCTAATTGGACAAAGGGATGTCCAGTTATCTGGCAAAACATTATTTCTGGGTGTGTCTGTGAGGGTGTTTCCAGAAGAGATTAGCATTTGAATAAGTAGAGTGAGTAAAATGGATTGTGCTCCCCATTGCAGGTGGGCACCATCTAACCTGTGAGAGCTTGAGTAGAACAAAAAGTCACAGAAAGGGCAAGTTTGCTCTTTTTGCTTGAGTTGAAATATCCATCTTCTCCTGCCCTTAACCATTGGTCTTCCCTGGTTCACAGGCCTTTGGACTTGAACTGAATTGTAGCACTGGCTTTTCCTCCAGTTATTATTTATAACTGAATTATAACTCTTGCAGATGGCAGATTGTGGGACTTATTGGCCTCTGTAATTGCATGAGTCAATTCCTACAATGAATCTTCTTTCCTATTCTATCTATCTATTTATCTATCATCTATCTGTCTGTCTATATCTATCTATCTATCTATCTATCTATCTATCTATCTATCTATCTATCTATCATCTATCTATCTATATATTATCTATCTATCATCTATCTATCATCTATCTATCTATCTATCTATCTATCTATCTATCTATCTATCTATCTATCATCTATCCTATTGGTGATGTTTCTTCAGAGAACCCTGACTAATATTCTGTCCTTCCATGCAGTTCAGTGTGGCCATGAAAAAGTATTACCAGTGGAATGTAAGCAGAAATGGTGTATTCAAATTTTGCCTCTTTTGTTTAAAGGAATATCAGTGGCTCTGGATTCCTGCTATTTCACCTGCCCCTGAGCTCTTCTATGGATGTGTCTGTGATCCAGCTTCAATTACATGGTCAAGGCCAATGACCAAAAGGATGGTAGGACCCAAAGATGGAAGGAGTCTGGATCTCTAAATGAGGCAGGTGGGGGACAAGGCCAGATTGCCCATGTCAGAGAACGTCTGACAGAAAGCCATACACTTATTCACACCACAATATCTCTAGGTCTTTTTGTTGTAAAAGCTTAGTCTACCCCTAAGTGCTTCAGAGAAATACAAGAAAAGAGAGTGACTTTCAGAAAAAAACATCCCTTCCTGCTGCAGTGATCAAGAATGCTTCATGGAAAAGGTGATATTTAGATTTAACCTTTTTTAAGGGGTCAAGGAAAGGGGCCTTCAACAGAGGGATGAGCCGAAGCAGAGGTATAGGACTAGGAAAGCATCAATTAACCAGAGTTCCATCAGCACACACAGCTAGAGACAAATCCATCCTCTTCTCCCTCCCACCAGACAGGATGTAGAGTTCTCTAATTTTAGAAGTACTTTTTTTGCTAGTTCTAGTCTAAAGATGTTTAATAGCCTATAAGGTTGGCAACATACCTAAAATTATTTTTAGACCTTTTTGGTGAAATTAGCCATTGTAATTAATCTTCTTTTATAATAGTACTCATAATCTCTGAACTATCACTGCAGTGAAATGATGATAATTGAGGTAATTGGCTGCATGATTCAGCTTCAAGCCTCATGATGGCCTGAATAATCTGGGTTATTTAGAATTGGGGCCATACTTCCTCTGAACATCTCTTCATCACCTACTGTACCCACTTTTTGTAGGCTGGGTATACAGCTAGCACTTCCCTTTAAAGAGATTTTCTTTGTCATGGGCTGAATTGTGTCCCCCACCCCCGAATTCATATATTGAAGCTCTAACCCTGGTAGTTCAGAATGTGACTGTATGTGGAAATGAAGTCTTTAAAGAGGTAATTAAGTTAAAATGAGCCCCCTAGGGTGGTCCCTAATGCAATTTGATTGGTGTGCTTACAAGATGAGGAAATTTGGTTGCAAAGAGAGACACCAGGGATGCATGCAGACAGCAGAAAGACCATGGGCAGGCACAGCAAGAAGGTGGCCATAGGGAAGCCAAGGAGCGAGACCTCAGAAGAAACCAAAACTTCTGACACCTTGGACTTCCTAGCCTTCAGAACTGTGAGAAAATGCATTTCTGTTAATTAAGCCCTCTGGTCTGTGGTGTCATGTTCTGGCAGCCCTGGGAAACTAATCTATCCTTCCTCTTACCCTCTTCTCCCAACATAAACCGTGAGATTCTATTACTTCAAATTCATGATCATGACAATGTGCTCTATAATTTAGAAGGTTTTTGTTTTATACATGATCTGTCTAATTTAGATAACTGTGAGACAGACTCTAGGCTGGTGTCATTATCCTCATTTCACAGATGAGGAAAATTAAGGTCTTGGAAAGGTGATTGGCTTGTTTGCTTGAAGTTTTGCCCATATGTCATTATGGGTCCGGGAATCAAGCTCAGGTCTCCTGATTTTAACTCTAGTGCTTAAAGAGATCTGGCCTTCTCTCCTTATAATAATTTGTCCCTAGGAGACTTTGCCCTCAACGTTTCCCCTCCAGTATAGAGAGGTGCGGGTTGATTCCGGAGCCATACCGCGTGGGGCTAAATCCTGGTGTGCCATCCTAGCTGTGTGACCTGGGACAAGTCAGTCAGTAATTGCTTTGTGTCTTAGTTTCCTTACCTAAAAAATGGGATAAGAATAGTGTCAACTTCATAATATTTTGGGAAGATTAGTTGGTATCTTATATGTAACATGTTTACTAGATGTATGTTGCAATTATTGTTACTATTTTCTAGTTTATTTTGATGATCTAATTCTTGAATATTCAAGATTAAATTCATTCAATTTTTAAGTTGTAAATTCCAAAATGAGGACCCCCTGGGGAATTCGAGATTCTCTAGTTCCAATGATCCCTCATGAAAAAGGGATTTCTAATATAGAGACCTCACTGCCTATAAGACTTCAGGGTATCAGAACCAAAGACCCAAAGCCCTCAATTGACTCAAATTTCTTCTTTTTATTTTGGGTTTTGTCTTTGAGAAAAAAATAAATGAAGATTTCAAATGAGCAACATCATGATTACTACATTCACAATATTATCAAGTTCCCACCCCACAGCCCATTGCAGTCACTATCTGTCAGTGTAGTAAGATGCTATAGAGTCACTATTTGTCTTCTCTGTGCTGTACTGCCTTCCCAGTGACCCCCTACATTATGTGTGTTAATCATAATGCCCCTTAATCTCCTTCTCCCTCCCTCCCCACCCTTCCTTCCCACCCCTCCCCTTTGGTAACCGCTAGTCCCTTCTCAGAGTCTGTGATTCTGCTGCTGTTTTGTTTCTTCAGTTTTGCTTTGTTGTTATACTCCACAAATGAGGGAAATCATTTGGTACATGTCTTTCTCTGCCTGGCTTATTTTGCTGAGCATAATACCCTCTAGTTCCATCCATGTTGTTGTGAATGGTAGGATTTGTTTTCTTCTTATGGCTGAATAATATTCCATTGTCATAAAGTTAATATTTAATGAATGCCTGCTTTGTGTAACATGATCTGCAAGGTGCTGTGAGGTACACAGAGATAAACCCAATGCTTGGTCTGTCCTCAAGCTGTTTACAATTTAGTAGCTAAGAAAGGACAGTTCATATAAGTTTAATTAAGGCATAGGTGAGAAGAGCAATGAGAGTGATAGAAGAGTTTTCCCAAATTGTTGGGAATATGGATCTTAAGGGTAATTTTTTTTCAATTAAGGCATATCACAGGCTTCAAGGATTTTTGGGTTCTGTCTCTATTGTATGTACAATGTAACTAATATTAAGAAGGTGATCCCCTGAGGGTCTACAGGAATTTCACTTATTACAGCAAAATTCACTTATGGAAATTGTTTTGAGCAAAGGACAAAACAAGATATTTATTCCTGTACCACCAAGAAACACATGACCAGGATATTTTGTTCCCATTAGCTATGAGCCTGCCTGCTCACCTAGAGGCCAGCAAAGCCCTTTTTAGTGGCCTCAAAAGTTCTCAGTATTTTGGGGATTTTGAGGGGAAGTTGCAAAAAGCTATTACTGTTTGAACTAGACAGATTGTCAAAAAAAGAAAAAAGGGTAGTGATAAATAACAAGGAAAGATATCACTTAATCATTACAATAATTTTAGCAGGTGGGGGAGCAATATTATCACCCCATTTTATAGATTGAGACACTGAGGCACAGAAAAATCAAGTAACATGCTCTGATTCACACAGATAATAAGTTTTGGGGCCAGGATTCTAGCTAATTTCAGCAGCACACAGAAATGATTAACCTAAGATATTCCTAACAACATAGTACAAAAATCAGTAAAGCACATGAAGAGGCAACTCACAGGTGAGAAAATGTAATGGACAATAAAAGTAAAAAAAAAGACTATTTGGCCTTTCTAATAATCAGAGAAATGAAAAAAACAAACCACGAGTTTTAGGCTTGAGGGTCATACAGTATCTGTATTAATTGCTCAACTCCTGGTGTTGAAGTAGGAAAGCAACCATAGAAAAATATGTAAAAAATAGGTGTGGCTCAGTGCCAATAAAACTTTTACAAAACACGTGGTAGGCCAGATTTGGCCAGCAGGCTATAGTCTGCTGACCTCTGCATTATGACATTCTATGGAATATGATATAAATATAAAAAGGAACAGATAAGGGATATAAAGGAATATCCCAGGTACAGTGTTAAGGGGGTGAAAAAAAGCAAGTTTCAGTGTAATGTTTGTGGTAGAACTCAGTTTAAAGAACTGTATATCAAAATATACAGTTGTGTGTTGAGATGTACATTTCAACATGTATGTTGGAAAATATGTACCCAACTTTATACATGTAGGTATAGGCGAAGTGTGGAATGATACACAGCAAACTACTACCATGGGCTCCTTCAGGGTTACAATTACAGTTAGGCAGGGAGACCCTATTGACATTTACATACATGCTGTGATTTGTTCGGCTCATAGACCAATGCATAGTATTATTAGAAGTGAAAAAAAAAACAGTATATCATAAAGAAATAACAAAGAGAGAAGGAAAGGAAGGAAGACAGGAAAAAAGTAGGGAAGAAAGAAAGGAAGGAATCTTCTCAGTTGATTTTTGAGCTTTTGAGTTGGAGAAATGCTCCATGGAAAGGAGCAAAATTTTCATAGGTACAAGGCAGCTCAGGATATGTGCCTGGTACAGAGTATATACAGGCCCTCAATAAATTATTGACAAATGAGTAACTTTATGAAGGTACTTTCCTGAAGGGAAGAAAAAAGATCAATGACTTTATGAATATTTTTGCCTCTCTTCTTTCTGAGTTTTACATGGAGGAAGGAAGGTTAGCATTGTGGATAAACAGGTTCCCTGGTCTCAATTCCAATATGATGGTGGAGGACTGTTTTCCCTGGGGTTGTCCACCACTTTCTTCTTTTCCTGCCTCTGTAGTTTCTCTGGCCCCTGACACACTGGAGTCTCTTTCTCATCTCTACGTCTCTTATGGAGGATTGGCACCTTCTGTGCCCTCTTCCTTCTGCTCAAGGACGTGGAACAAGCATAACCACCGTCTGAAAGCTTCCCTCACTGAAAACCCTGAAATTCTACGACTCTGGGCTGAATCTGGGTACCTCGATGTTCCTCTCCTTGGAGTGAACACCTGCCGTACACTATATCCAGTCCCTGCATTCCTTCATACTCTTTGGCTTCATTTTTGTCTTCCAAAAGTGTTTGTCTTGATGTCTGGGGATCAAATCATCTTTACTAAAAATTATCTTCCTATTTATCCCCAAAATTCTACAAAAGGAACTTTTAGTAAACTATCTTAAAATGCTACAATTTGGATAGTATAAATAGCTCTAGCACTTCCTTCCCTCAACCTCCACCTGAAGTACACAGACTTTTGCTTCATGCTGCACTTAAATCAGAAATGTGATTGTGGGGTGGGGCTGGGAAAGCAATCAATGAACATGAGTGTATCTTTTTTCTTCAGTTTTTACTATTTTTTGCTAGTGGCGATAGACTTTGCTACAATTAGAAGTGACTGGGGTCTCAGGCTCAGGAAAACTTCTGCAGATAAGTCATAAGATACCAAATCTTGCTATCTCAGTTGACTTAGGTGGCCATTTCTGCATGTGAGATAACTTGCAAAATTTCTGTGTCTGGTTTCATAAACATTTACTATCTACTATTTATTTCATCAGAAAACAGAAGGTTAAAACTTGTACTTGCACCCTTCTAACCTCTGTGAAGAAGTTTGGTTTTCCTTTTGTTGAACAGGGGGCTCCCCCAAGGGGAAGTAATGATACCTGTGGTATATACAGATATACATGTCCACAGATCATAGATAAGATTGCACGACTGAAGAGCCTGACATTGAAAATTCATGCTGTGCCCAAGGAAAGGCAAGTTTAAGGACAAAAAATCCTAAACAGATTCTGCTCAGTACTCTTCCATCTAAACAGTTATTTGTATTTTCTCAACTTTTCACCTTCTTTAATTCTTTACATTGCAAGTGTTTGGTTTTGGAATTCAAAGGTTTGGCTGACTTATTTTGTATGTGACCTGGGAAAACTACCTAACCTTTCTGAGCTTTAGTTTGCAAAATGGGAATAACAATCACTGCATCTTAAGGAAGTTATAGATGATTGACATTTATGGAGTTCTGACATGTACCATGAATTTTATATTGTAACGGACTTCCATCATTTTGGGCGATACATAGCATCCATTCTCGTTTCCTCTGATAGCATTCACTTTCCTCTGGGAGATGTACCTTTTCCAGGTATGTGTGCTCTTGCTGGAAGTGTAGACCCAGTTTGCCTCCTTCACCACTGGAATTGATGGTGTCCCTCTTGCCAGATCTTTCTTTGCATCACATAATCCAAGTATGGTTAATCAGAATTTCTGGTTTTGGGATCTTGAATATTGAGCAGAGTAACTGGATGGTAGAGCTAGAATCCATTCACTAGAGGAGCAGCTCCACTTTGGGGCAGTGGGTACTTCCTGCCATGGACCCTTCCTGGGAGTCTCCCGGTTCCTAGCTGGTGAAAGCATGGTCAGTCCTTCAGCTTTCTTCCTCTGGATTTTCTCCAAACTTTTTTTTTTTTTTTACTTCAAGTCTTTTTTTTCCCATTTATTTGCAACTCCAAACTCCTTATTTATCTATACAAGCATTGTTTTATTTGATCCTGACAGTACTCCTAGGAGATAGTTACGGTAATTACTCCCGTTGTCCCTGTTTGGAGATTGAGACACTGAAATGTCCAATGACCCAAGTCATGTAGGAGGAGGAGAAGCTAGATTGCGCCCAGGTGAAGAGTGAAAGATTAAATAAGACATAAGCATTTAAGAGCACCTTGTACAGTCCTAAGACATACTAAGCACTTATCAACAGTAATTAATTCTAAAATTAATTCTGAATCTGTCTAGTGAGTGAAAAGTGACTATATATTATGAGGGAAACAAGTAACACACCCAGTATTAGAACATGTAAAAGAAAGTGGTGATTCAGTGATTTATAATTTTACATGAATTTGTTTATCATCTTTGTTCATTTCTTGAAACTTGGGCTTTGAAAGGGCAAGCTCTCTGCTCTGGAATCTCATTGCATTTCCAGACAATGTTAGGAAATTTGGATACTCAGGCCATATTGAACAAGGTCTATTAAAAACAAGTCACAAAGTTTGGATTACAATCTTTTTCTCATGGCTTCATGTGGTCTAGACCTTGAAGTAGTCCCTGCACAGCTTAAAGATCCTGACACCTGCCTTGTGAAGTAAGCAAGAACAAACACTGAGTTCTTCCAATGATCCCTTGAAGAGCATGTGCCAGTAACAGTCTGGGGAATGTTTCCAAGGTAATCATTTAACAAAAAGTTTCACAATATAGCCATGACTACTCATTAGGTGCTTGAAGCTGGTAAAAATCTAACAGCATGTCAACCATTTTGATAAAACCTATAATTAAGTTTACCTGGACTTTCCTCTGTGATTTTCAAGAAGCCAGTTTTATTTCTTTCCAAGAGTATTTTCATTCAAGCAACCTCAGTTTTAGATTTCCTTATGGCATACACTTGGTGCTTTTCTGATATATAATAAAACCCAGGCCCTTGAGTGTTGACAGTGTGTGGAAACATTTTTTAATAGGGTGAATTCCTAAAGGAAAGTTGAACAGTGTCTGTTCCTTTTCTTTCTTTCTTTTTTTTTTTTTAGGCGTTTTTCTCCTTCTCTTTAATTTTAGTTTTTTAAAAAATCCAAGCCTAACATAGAAGACTCCAGGCTCCCTTGGGCGATGGTGTCAAATTAAATCTGACCTTTTCCAAATGTTCATTCTGGTCATTTGGAAATGAAGAATAGACAGCATCTGGGCTGGTGCTTATTTAGTACCCTCAGCATTGTGTTCTCCAGCTCCCTTGCAAGGATATTTTCTGTTGCAATAAAGTGGTGTGGATCTGGAAGACTCAGGGATGGCCTGACTTTCTGATGGTTCTGCCTCGGTCAATATGTCAATAATCAGTGGGGGGCCTGTTCTGTCTAACTTAACCCCTGGCCTTTGCACACACTCACTCTTCAGCTGAGTCCCTGATCACCCTGGGGTAAGCTTTTACATGCACTTCTCATTAAGGCTGTGGTTGTGCTTTAAAATAATGAGACCAGTGTGAACAGAGTGCTCTGGGGAGTGAGCAGGCTTCTTTGGTGCTCAATAATACTGAGGCTCGGACTCTGGTATTCTTATAAAGTTCTACTTTCAGAATTTTACAAAGCCTGGCCTGCCATAAATTCTGAGTGTCTCCTCTGATGGGGGAAAGGGGTCTTTATTGGATGGATATCCTCAAATGTGATTTCAAGGGTTCTTCTGGACAGCCTGCTGGCAGGATCATAACATACATTTGTCCTCTGATTAAAGGACACTCCTTTGGGGATGGTTTATTCTATAGAATAATTTGCCCAGAGGAACTTGGGAAAGAGGCTTGAGGTGGTTGTGTTCATTTCCATATATAAAATAAGTAACATTCCCCAGTAATGATCATTGTACTGAAAACATGTGTTAAACCAAAATAAAATTACTGTCACAGAGCTCCAAAGAAATGTTTATAGGCTTTTTTTATGTGGGGAATTGCAAACACAGACTTTGTTAGACTTCTTGAATGTTAAAGTATTACTCAGAGTTTAAGGTGCATCTATAAGGGTTTAAAGAGACAGTACTTGTACCTATGAGAGAATGTGGGATACATTTAAGTCATTTAGCACAGTAATCACCAATAAATGTTAATTATTATTCTTGCTATTGCTCTCTTGAAAGATGAACTATTTGGAGAAATGCAATTGAATCTATTGCTGTTATATATTTGACTTTTAGACACTAATATAACACATTTTGGTAATTTATTGAATCATATAGCATTCTAGATATTAAGGACTTGACCAAAACCAATATGGTGGTGTGGGTAAAACTGCAACATTTCCAGAATATCTTACCTGGCTTTAGTACATCTACATATCAGTAGGTGTCCAGTGGTGGAAAGAAGTATGGCTTTAGTGCATTTGCATCATTCCTCAGGGGTGGAGAGAAGCTCATTTCCACATTAATGGAGGGCTTATCTGTACCTGATAGGTGAGGGGGAGGGCTAGTTTTGCTGCTGCTTGAGCAGAAGAGAGAGATGGGCCGGACCGCAGTTTTGTGAGCAATAAACAGATTTTAAACTTTATTTCTCCCTTTGACTGATTTTGGTTTTAGAGGTATTTTGCCTTGGGATTTCCTCTCCCCAGACTTACATCTGGTGGCAGTCGGCAGGGTTTCTTTGAACCTGAAATTTATTATAATGGGTGCCACCTCTGGGAGGGCTGCCCCTAGAAATGATGGGGAGAAGTGGCACTCACACGGAGGGACGTGTGTCTACACTCGTGTGGTCTTGGAGGCACCACCACTGCTGCTGGCTGCGCTGACCCCGGCCCGTGGCCCGAGCCTAAGGCTACCGCTTCTGCCTCTGCTGCTGCTCCTGCTGCCGTCTGGAGCCTGGTCACAACCATGGGAAGGAGCAGAGGTCCGGGTCACCTTGATAGAGAAGCAACTGGCTGCTGTGTACCACACCTTGGTGGCTATGGAGCTCATTGCCAGAACAGCTCCAACCAAAGTAATAACCACCTATCCCATCATGGGGTGGGTGAGAGACTGGACTCAAAGGCCATGGAGTGGTGTGGCACAGACACCTACCATATATCATGTGACTGGCCACTTGCCTTTGGCATCCCCAGGGAATAATGAAGCAGATGCATTGGCCCAGGTGAGCTGGCTAGAAGGAAAGTCTGCCCCTGATGTAGCCCAATGGCTACATCAGCATTTGTTGCATGCAGGGCAAAAGACAATGTGGGCCCATTGGTTGGGCTTGCCTTTGACATTTGAAGAAGTCAGCCAAGCCTGGAAGGAGTGCCCTGCACGTTGTGCAGATCAGCAAACCACCAAGAGGAGCCTAGAGTGTCTCTTTGCAGTCTATGGCTGGTCACCGTGATTGAGAGCGATCAAGGCACCCACTTTATTGGACATGCGTTGCAAGGATGGGTGCAGCAATTAGGAGTAAAATGGACATGGCCCTGGACATTTCAACACATGGACCAGCTATGGCTGGCTCTTCTGACACCTTGGGGAAAAGGCCTGGTACCTGGAATAACAGCAAATTGGCCCCCCACAGTCATGGTTATTTGCTTCTGCAATACTTGTGGCCTGGATATGACCCCTGGCTGCAGCCACGGCATGATGGCTGGAATGGACAAGCTTTGGACTTAATCTGCATGGGCTTTGAACCTAGCTGAATCCTCTGGCTTGAGAATTATCATGATTGTGTTGCTGTTGTTAAGGAAAAAAATGCTTAAAGAGAGGCTTGATATGTCTAATGTTCATTAAAAGTTTTGTGAGCAATCTAGCATAGTTGTTAGGAATGAGTAAACAAGTATAGAAACATTTTGTACTTAGTGAGAGATTGTGCTGTAAAGTATATTTGCTTAATCTGCTTAATCTGAATCCTCTGGCTTGAATATCATCAAGATTTTATTGCTGT
The DNA here is from genome assembly GCF_030020395.1 of Manis pentadactyla. Lineage (NCBI taxonomy): Eukaryota > Metazoa > Chordata > Mammalia > Pholidota > Manidae > Manis > Manis pentadactyla. The sequence continues at coordinate 21,907,805 of NC_080023.1, forward strand.
TGCTATTGTATGTTACTAGATAGGTTGGAAGAGGAGGAATGAGTAAATTGTAAGGTGAGATTTCTGGACAGGTGGCCTGTGGGTAAAATTGTAACATTTTCAGAATATCTCTCCTGGCTTTAGTACATCTGCATATCAATAGGTATTCAGTGGTGGAAAGAAGTATGGCTTTAGTGCATTTGCATCATTCCTCAGGGGTGGAGAGAAGTTCATCTCCATGTCAATGGGTATTACCTGGGCAAGGGGAGGAGGTCTTATCTGTACCTGAGAGGTGAGGGGAGGGCTGGTTTTGCTGCTGCTGGAGCAGAAGAGAGTGATGGGCTGGACTGCAATTTTGTAAGCAATAAACAGATTTTAAACTTTATTTCTCCCTTTGACTGATTTCAGTTTTTAGAGGTATTTTGCCCCGGGATTTCCTCTTCCCGGACTTACAGGTGGTTTCAAAAATCATGCTGTAAATTCCTTGACATCAAGCAGTGGAGCCTCATACCTTTCTCCTTGAACATGGACATTGCTTCTACTAAACAGAATGCAGCAGAAGTGAAGCTACATAACTTCCCAGACTAGGCCAGAAAGGCAACACATCTGGCTTGATCTCTTGCTGTGCTCCCTCCTGGAATCTGGCTGCCATGCTGCAAGGAAGTACAGGCTACATAAAGCATTTTGCCCACATTGACTGCTGAAGCCCCAGCTGATGGCCAGTGTCAAGAACCAGACAGGTAAGTAAGACAGCCTTTAAGGTGTCTGTAGCTGTGGGTATCATCTCACTGTAGCCATTCTGGAGCCCCAAATACTGAGCTCTGACACTCCCAGAATGTGAAGAGGAATACCAGTAACTGATTATTGTTGTATATGTCATGAAGTTTGGTGTGGTTCTTATATAGCAATTGATCACCAGAACAGATAATCACAGGGTTAGAATTTGAACTCAGTGCCTTTGACTTTTGTCCATTGCATTGATTGCTTCATTCAAATACTTTCTTGACTTTCACTTGGTTTACATTAGAATTTGCAAAACGCTTATATTTCAGATATACTGAGGGTCCCAAACTGATTTTAGAGAATGACATAGCTGGGCAGGATATCAGGGATTATTTATTCAAACGTCCTCATTACATAGATGAATAAATTAAGCCTCAGAGAGTTCTTTATTTGGGACCATTGTAAGTGCGAGATGCAATGCTTATTTAAAACTTTGAAGTGTCTAACTACTGCATTATAGAGGGCAGTGATAATAGTCACAAGCAATGGCTCTCAACCAAGTTGTTCCCACACACAGTTGACTGATAGTACATGGTTAGTTATTATCAGGTTCACGTGATCAAATAATTTGGGCTTCTGCTTGATTTTGTAAGGCCTGAATTATGCCTGAGGAATGAATTCATTTTCTAGCATCCACTTCATGTGATGCTTTGTCGACAGAATGAAAATACTTGCTTAAATGCATATGGAAGTGCACACACATATGGTTATTCATTTGTATATTTTTACATTATAGTTTGAAAGCTTTTTTCCTTTTCTCTTGGAAGCAATTGGAAGAAATGGATTAGAAAATTGAAAAATATAAAAGATGGAATCAAGGTGTGTGAAAACCAGGGGGTTTGCTGAAGAAGCCAGGCTTCTGTGTTTGGGCGAGGGAGTCGCTGCTGCCATCATCAGAGGAGACTCCTGGGGGAGACTGTAAGGAGGTAGTTGGGAATTTCTATTTTTTGCTTTTGCTCGCTCAGTGTATATTTGCCTGAGGAATGAAAGTTTATCTAAAATTTCCCAGGTTTTTTTTTCTTGCTACTGCCAGTGATTTTTAGTGGCTGCAGCTCTTCTAGTTCCAGAAGCTGAGTGAAGAAGGACACCTGGGGAGGCCCAGATGCCACCACCGGGAGCACATTTGATATATTAAACACAGAGCCAACCTTTCTCCTCTGCTAAGTGCTCAGCAGTCTGGGTGCATTTTAGTAGTGCCCAAATACTCCTTTCCTAATGACACATTCTTAAATTTCTAAATCTTTTACACTTTGGAGTTCAGTTTGAGTTGAATTATGGTGGGTCTTTTAAGTACCTGTTGTTCTGACTTCATTGTGATGTTGGTGGACTGATTTGTGATTTCCATAGATTGCATGCAGTTTTTAAAAAAAAATTATTTATTAAGGTATTATTGATATACACTCTTATGAAGGTTTCACATGAAAAAAACAGCGTGGTTACTACATTTACTAATATTATCAAGTCCCCACCCATACCCCATTGCAGTCACTGTCCATCAATGTAGTAAGATGCCACAGATTCACTGTTTGTGTTCTCTGTGCTACACTCTTTTCCCCATGACCCCCCACACTATGTATACTAAACATATCCCTCAATCCCCATATCCCTCCCTCCCAACCTGCCCTCCCACACCCCTCCTCTTTGGTAACCTCTAGTCATTTCTTGGAGTCTGTGAGTCTGCTGCTATTTTGTTCCTTCAGTTTTGCTTTGTTGTTATACTCCACAAATGAGGGAAATCATTTGGCACTTGTCTTTCTCTGCCTGGCTTATTTCACTGAGCATAATGTCCTCCAGCTCCATCCATGTTGTTGCAAATGGTAGGATTTGTTTCTTCCTTATGGCTCAGTAGTATTCCGTACCACTTCTTTATCCATTCATCTACTGATGGACACTTAGGTTGCTTCCATGTCTTGGCTATTGTAAATAGTACTGCAATAAACATAGGGGTGCATATGTCTTTTTGAGTCTGAGAAGTTGTATTCTTTGGGTAAATGTACTTTTCTACCAGTTGTCTGGAAGGAAGAATGGCCCCAGAGAGAGAAGACAGTATAACTGTAGGAGAAGTCCGAGGCCTCAGCATAGACAGGCATGGCCAACTGGAGGAGGGCTTAGGTGTTTTTCTTTTATTTCTGCACATCTGTTTATGAGAAGACAGTGGCACATTAGCAACCTTTGTTCTCCTCCAGTGGTTCAGAGTTGAGTTGTGGGGACCAATGACAGACAGCCCCAAGATGTGCCCTCATGACATGCAGATTATATCAGAGCTGTAAACAATCAAGGCCCAAAAGACTCAGAAAGACACATGGACCTCCACCATGAACCACTTGGACCTCCACCACAAACCGCATCAAAAGCATTTAGACGGAGGCACTGCTCCAGGAGGAGAGCTCTCACGGCAGACGACTGCAGTGAGAACGAGGGGTGGCAGACAGGGAGCGCTGGACTGAGTCTGCTAAAACTCCTCTCTGTGTCCCATTATTTCTGCATGTTGACCAAGTATTTATTGTTTCATATTCCTGTGAGCTGCTTCCCTTTTCCTTTGAAGTCCCAGAACCCTTCTTCTTAGTCCAGGATGACATTTATACCTCATTTTCTCTGACTGTCTTTGGAATCTCATGTCCGTGGACTCCTGGTATGTACATAATTAAACTTTTTTTTTCTCTTGTTAATTGGTCTCAGGTCAATTTGATTCTTAGGCCAGCTACAAGAACCTTGAGGGGGTAGAGGAAGTTTCTTTCTCCACAGTAGCATCATATGAGAAAAAGCCACTTTGGTGTTAGGAGACCTAGGTTCAACCCTAGCTTCACCGTTTAGGAGGCCATAGTATGTTATTTAACTCCATGGAACCTCAGGTTCCTCATCTGTAAAATGGGAGTAATACTAATTACTTTATCCATTAAATGAGATACAACTCAGCAGCTACCAATACAGCATGTGAATTTTTTTGCTTTTTGTTTAGCTTTGTTTTCTGAAAACATAATCTAGGCCAAAATTTGAATATAATATACTGATAACCAAATTGAGAAAGAATATAGGATAACTCCATTTTTATTTTATATATAAAATTTATCAATGTGTTGAAATTTTATATATAAAATACATCAACTTTAAGAAATTTTGACACTAATGAAAACAGAAATTTTATGTGCCTGAATTTCCTCTGTGTTAAAAGTTCTGTTTGCAGAGTCTCTTTATATGTGTCTCCTTCCGATCCTCCACCTGACCCTCACATCCAGTTGCCTAGGAGAAGCAATACTTCAACCAATCTGTATAAATTAGTTTCAGATAAACCTAAAACAAGTCCTCCTGATAGTGGTATCACTTTCACAGCAGAAATGAAAGCATATTGCTATAGTTGTGCTAAGTTTTTTTCCAATAAATTACTCTTGCTGAGATCTAGTATTGCAAACATCCCATTCCATCTCAGGAATGCAGTTCAAGCCCAGCAGCCATAGGTTGAGAGTATTAAGTTACTTGTATGGGATGCAGATGTGATAGTTCCTAGAATGGTGAAGCAGTAACGAATAGCCCTGTTTTTCTTTTTTTTACAAAAGATTGCAACCTTGTAAATCATCAAAATACAATTTAGTTAAATTTATGGGTGTGATATTAAAAGGCCCAAATTCTTGCATTGTGGAAGGAAGACTGAAGTTTCTGTTTCTAGGTTACAGTGAAGATCCGGGGAGGAATCACTGTTATAGAAACTCTAAGAAGTGCAGAACAATAGAGTTGCATATAAGTTAAAAGTCTCCTCTTAAGGTTACATCTGCAAATCTGGGAAGGCAACTCCCTGGAGGCTGACATGTGGGTCAGCCAGTTCTTCCTCCGGTGTTGGAGCAGATGGCTCTTGCTTCTGCCGGGCAGCAGGGGAGGACGTTGGCTTGCTTTTGGAGCAGATGTATGAAAGGCAGCTCCGCTTTAGCTCGACACTCACACTTACCGCGGTGAGGTGAGAGCTCACACTGGGAAGACACACGGGAATCTGCGGAGGACGGGCGGCGTCACGGCGCCATGGCGCCCTCATTCCCAGGCATGGGAGCAGGGAGCAGAACTGTGGCTGGAACCAGTCACGTTCCTCATGTATTTCTCTGTCTCCCCGCCTGACCTTCTCTCTTTTTACCTGAAAGCATGTATTTTAACTCTAAAAAGTTGAATGCGCATATAATAGGACTCCTCTGAATATGCACTGAACTTCTGTCATTATTTTTAAAATCCTGTTTTCAGATTCAGGATTTATTAATGTTTCTGGTTGACTTCCCCTGTTATCCCTGGAGCTCAGTCACAGAGGCTGATAGAGGATGATGCAGTCTGCAGAACGGCTGATGCATAGTCTCGGTTCTCTGAGACATTGATCCATTGGTGTGTCTGCTCAACTCCACAGGAGACCACAGAGTTTTCTCAGGTTTCTGTCTTGTTTAAACATGTTCAGCCTTTTCTTCTGTTACAGTGAAATAAAATAATTTACTTAAGACAGTCAGCTACAGTCAGGCAAAAAAAAAAGATCATTTGAGTTTCATTAAAGCAGAGACAACCCCTATTGTAAAGACTTTTTTAAACAGCACCCAGTAAGAGGAATTGTAACTTTGGTTCAGAAACTGAACATTTGATGCACTGAAGTTGAACTTGTGAACTCTATAAAGTCTTGCAATAGCCTGGAGCAGTGAGAAAGAGCACAGGGCGGGATGTGCAGCCAGCTGAGTATGATCTATATGCCAGACTTTAAGTAATGAGAGCTAATAGTTACTATAAACCAGATCCTGTTGTAAGAGCTTTTCATATATTAGCTCATCTTTAATCTTCCCCCAAATCCTATGAGGTAAGGTTATAATCTTTATCTCCATTTTAAAGTATTGGAAACAAAGGCACAGAGTAAACAACTTGCTTCAGGCCACCCAGCTAGGACAAAGCAGAACTGGGATTTGAATCTAGGCGATCCGGCTCAGTGCCTTCATATTTTAACTGGTGCCTCTCTTTTTTTCTGCTCCATCTCTTCTAATCCTCATAACAATTCTGCAGTGCAGCCACTATTATCCAGAGTTCACATGTGCAGTTATAAACGGAGCTCAAAGTCACTGGATTATAAGGGGAAAAGTGAGGACTTGGGGCCAGGTTTCTGCCAAAAGCAGTAATTGTCAGAATACTGTTTCAGAGAGAGACCTGAATTTAAGCTTGGTTCTGCCTTATACAAATTCTGTGACCTTAGTGTCTATCAGTCACTTAGCCTTCTGAAGGCTTGGTTTTCTTATCCACAAAGTGGAGATGATGATGCAGCTCTGCCCACCTCACGGATTCGAGAATAGGAGCAGATGAAATAATGTAGTAGGTGAAAGTTGGTTTCTCTCCAGTGTCCTTGGCAGTGAGTAAAGCAGCCTGTCTGGGTCATTTTCCTCTTTGATCTGACACAAAACAGTAAGCCATAACCTGGGATTCTAAGGAGTGGGATTTGTGAGAGAGAACCCGGCCCCAACAAAGGGAAGCCATGGTGGTAGGCTGGTGTGTGGGGTGACAGGGAGGCAGGCTGGCTGCAGGTACTAGAAAAGGGCAATTAAATGAGCAGTTAGCCTCATTTGCTCTCACTAGCTCCTGGGACCATGCTTCTACTAAATTCCTACTTCGGGTCCTTATTGTGGTGTAATTATTCTGTGGGTTGGCTGGGTGGTCGTCTGCTGGTTTTGCCTGTTCATCCTCCTGTGGCTGCATTGAGCTTGAGGGCTGGCTGGGCGCTGGGCATGGCTGGGACAGGTGAGATGGCTGGGTGTCTTTCTCTACGTAGTCTTCCATCCTCAAGGAGGCTGGACTAAGCCATGGTGGGAGCAGTATTTCAGGAGAATGAGCCCCAAACTCATAAGCTCCCCAAACTCATAAAATCTCTATGTCTGTCATGTTTGCTGATGTTTTATTGGCTAAAGAAATTCATGTAACCCGGCTGAGAGTCAATGCAGGGAAACTCAACAAATGCCTGGATACTGGGAGGTCTAATTCACTGGGGGAGATGAATTTAACAACGTTTGACAGTCTGCTGTCTGTTCTTTCCCATATGCAAATACGCTCATATTTCCTAAGGCCCTCAGGATCTCACCTGATCATGACATCACGGGAGAAGCATACGAATTTATGATCAGAATCAGGTCTGGATGTGGATGAGGCCCTTGGGCAGAGCTCCTCTTGATCTTGAGATCTGTTAACTAAAAAGATAAGTCACCTGAACCCTACATCCAATACACAATGCTGAGAAGAGGACAGAGTCAATATAATCACAACAGACAATCTCATTCAAAAAGGAGAGAGAGGTAGGATGTGAGGGTGATCTGGCTGTGACGTTTGTTACCCCATTGATTGCCAGGGTTGATTCAGCTGATCTGGCTGGCTAGGCGGTGTCTCCTTCTCTCACCACTCCATGTGATCCCTCCTGCGTGCTCATGCTTGGGGAAAGAGGACTGTCTTCCCCCATGGCAGAGGATCATTCTTCTGTCAAGGGCATGTGAGTAGCTGGGCCCACTGGCCGGCTTCCCCAAAGAAGCCATCAAGGTCCATCTGTGGGAGAACAAAGGGTCAAGTTCCTAGGACTCTAAGCACATCCAAATGAGGTGCTGTATGTGTCAGTCTGTCCTTCATTGGAAAAACAAAGCAAAATAAGAAAACAGAAAGAAGAGGGGTAGCAGGGGGCTCATAGCTGTCATTGGTCCCTTATAGTTCTGAACTCCAGCCAAGCACACAGCAGTGGAGCACCTTACTGTTTGTGAGAAGCAGCTTTCTCAGTGTGCTTCCTGCTTGTAGGACACTGGGGGGCCAGAGCCTTTTTTAAATTTTAGACTGTCTTAGCCCCCTTTTAGCCTAAGCTGGTACAAAGCTTTTACATCTGGCCACTCAGTGGGAATTCTATGAAGCTGACTGGGTTTACCTCATGCTCTTAAAGTCACACCAATGATTGTTTTTGAGACAGACCTCTCTCTATTTCAGGCTTGACTATTACGGTGCTGTGGGCATAGACTTTAAGATTTTTAGAAACTCCTTATTCCCTTATTCTAGTTGAGAGTGTCTAACTAGGCACTCTGCTAACCCAAAAGGTATTACATATAAACTTTTGATTTGATCTCAACCTTGAGGTGATTTCTTACTTTTTGAATCTTTTAATGACTAAAGATAGTGAAAATGTGAGTTTCATTTTCCAACCCAGTACATCCTGGTTCTTCTATATTTCCCTGAAATTCTGCTTGCAAACTGAACAGTTCTCTCTGTAGTAATCTCTGCTCCTTCTGTAAGAGAGCTAGTTGGTACTTTCAACATTCTGCCTGGAAATCTTAGTAAGACACACAAATCCGTCTTCTATCTTAATTAATATAGACAATAACTTGCCAAGTGATTTTACTACAAACCAGAGTCACTATCTTTCCAGCCTCCAAGGGCAGTTTCCTCAGAGTGGTAAACAGAATAATGTCCCCCACGCCCCCCGCCACCTTAAGATGTCCATGTCCTAATCCTCAAAAACTGTGAATATGTTATCTTACACGACAAAAAAGACTTTGCAGCTGTGATTAAGTTAAGGATTTTGAGATGGGGAAATTATCCTGGATTACTTCATGGGCCCAATGTAATTACAAGTATCCTTTTAAGGGAAAAAGAAGAGGGAGGTAGGGAAAAAGAAGAGGGAGGTAGGAAAAGCAAAGGGAAAGAGATATGATCATGGAAGGAGAGGAGATAGAGAGATATCTGAAGGTGATACCTTGATGAATTTGAAAATGGACAAAGGGCCCACAAGTCAAGGAATGCAGGCAGTCTCTTGAGGATGCAAAAAGCAAGAAAATGTCTTTCCTAGAACTCCTAGATGGAATGCAGCTCTGCAAACACTTTGATTTTAGGTCTGCAAGACCCATCTTGGACTTCTAACATTTAGAATTGTAAGATCATTAATCTGTATTTAAGATACCAAGGTGATTGGTTACAGTAGATGATCGGGTCCATCCTGTTGAATAAATTCAAGTAGACAGAAGGCTCAGTTGAGAGATTTCCAGGAACACCTGGACTCAGACAAACAAAGGTAGCATTGTCTTGGTTTTTTCTTTTCTTTTTTTTTTTTGAGTCCAGGCAGCCTGTTGGAGTTTCTGAGTTGTAAGAATGGGCAGTTGGCATAGAGAATGGTTTTGTATTCTACTAAAGCTTCTGTGAACTATTGGCCTTCAGATGGATATTCTCAGCATTTAGTACATATCTTGGTCCCTAATGTTTTCTTCTTTTCCATGAAATAAATAAATAAAAGATTCAGAAAAGGTATTGTTTGTTCATGTAAGCTGGCAGAGAATGTATTAAGATCCATGTAAGTTAGCTTAACAAAAATTTCTATTATTTTAACCATGAAATTTTAATAAATCAATGAACAAACGAGGTTGGTGTGATAAAGTCATAACCTGCAAATCTTTTATCTGTCAGTTTTGTGCTTGGGTGATTATTAATGATGGCTATTTAATGCATTCCTGGGGAAAGCTACTAATTCACGGCCTGAAGCAACAGCTCTTCCTTAGGATCTGATTCTGGGGTTTGTGGAATATGAGCCAATCAACACAGTTGAATGCAAAGTGTTTATGGGGCCTGGACATCAAGTATGTGTTTGCAGGCATACTTTGGTCACTAACCAGAACAACTCAGCAAAGAGTCACAGCTATTCTGCAAACCTTCAAGGTTTGAGAAATGGACCTGTGAGAATTTATAATAAGCTGCTCAAGAGTTCCTAATTTAATTTCTTGATTTAACTACTGTGAGAGTTCAGGGTGTCAATGCATCTTGGGAATATAAAATGAGAATTATAAGTAGAATTTCAGTCTTTTCTTAGAAGAAAATGCCTATCAGTCATAAGTCTAAGATTAGTCTTTGATTAAATAGTAAAGAAAGAAAGAGTGTTTCCAAGAGTGTGTGCATGCACACTCTACACTTGCAATACTTGGTCAGTGGAGGTGAATTACTGGGCTGTGAGCAAGGGCATGAAGCAGTGAGGTGCTGGTAAATGTTTCACAACTGACTCATAGGGGGAAAGAAAGCCCTAATTAGTAGCATTTGACAATTTCCATGATGTAGAAATTACTGTGACCGATTTCAAGCTACCTAACTGAATATCACTGAATATGGGCTTGGCAAGAGATGTGCCCTGTTGACTCATCTGCTGACACAAGGTGGCATCAATGGTTATATCACTGCAAAGAGATTTCAGGCGCATAAGCTGCAGATGTCAAGCAGTCATTCCCATTTGAAGCACAGCTAAACATCTGAATTTGGACTTCAAAACATTGCAGATACAATGAAGGGGAGTAGTTTAAAGATTTTTCTTCCTTTATTTTCTTTGTTTTTTTTTTCCAGGTGAAAAGTACTTTAAAATTGCACTGATAACCTGAAGGACAATGCCACTCATGTCCTCCTAGACATGTCTTATGTTAAAGACCATTGAGCCCAGATCCTGAAGGGTCTCAAGTGCAGAGATGCCTAACAAAGCAGACGTACCATACGACAAATCCATCCAGGTGACTGGAACACTTGGGAGATATATTTTTTTTTATTGAACTGTGATTCTAGTTTTAATTTTTCAGACATGTGTGAGAGATTAAAGGCCTTTTTTTACAGGGATTCATTTAAATCAATTATGAATAAGTTGACATCCCTGGGAAGCCTTTGAATATTTTATTATGTGTACTGATAACGCCTCTAATTAGAGATAGTTACACTCACCCACTGCAACTCCCTTTCCCCAGTGTAGCTTCCCAATCCCACTGATCTTAAAATGCTGTATTTAAAGATCACTCTAAATTATTCAAAACAGAGTGGGAATAAGAGAACCATATGATATGATCTCATGGTTCTGAAACCCTTTGGGGAGATGCTGGAAGTGTCGGTCCTGACCTAGATTCATTATAGTTTGGGGTGAAGTTCATCTACTTACGTGACTCTCTGGCTGTGCTTAGTAGGACAGAATCACCTAATCTGTCAGGGAAGCATGTGCTCTGTGTTTCCCACAAAACTGTTCAGGCATAATTTGTGGCTGCTGCCCTTCACTGCTACTGTTGCTTTAATGAATTCCTTCCTTATTCACACTCGTCCAACCTGTTTGTGAATTCTTTCTCAATCAGAGTCAAGAATGCTCCCCCCACCCAGGCTGAGGTGTCACCTGGTGCACAGGGAGACAGCCTCCAAGATGTAGCTGCCCAACAACAGAAGGATTAAGAGATTTGGGGATAATAGATACTATTTTTTCTATTTCATTTATAAGATTTCTACACTGAAGAGACATCATGTAATAATGAAATAATAGCAAAAGGTTAAAAATGAAAAAAGAAAGTTGTTATAAATACTCAGTTTAAGAGACGCTTATGAAGCTCTGGCTGTGGCCCTTCTTCCCTGGATTTACTCCATCTTTCCCCCTATTCCTACATGTCTCCTTCCCCCTCTCACCCTCTGATTCCTCTCTTACGGAGAATGCAACGCGAACCCTGTGTTGTAGTTTGAATGGTTCTGCTTCCTACACCTGAGAATTCTCCTCAGAAGCATATTATGAAGATAAGGATCGGATACCCGAGTTTTCTCATGAAGGTCAGGGAAGCTGGAACTATTTAAGAAATCCCAGCAGGGAAGAGGATCGCTGCTGGAATCCAGCGGTTGGCCTGCATGTGATGGACGGTCCTGGGGGGTGTGGTCACTTACTCCCAGGTTCTGCTCTCAGGTTCTCTTGCTTCTTTTCTACCCCTTTCACAGCGGTGCTCCGGCCACGAGAGACTGCAGAGCCTGGAGAAATCCTCAAGTAGCTCATCAGGATGCAGCTGCCCTCCCAGCTCAATCCTACTTAATGTCTATGTCAGCATATCCCTTGCCTCCTCTAAGTCTCCGTCTGTGAGCTGTGTTTTTAGCTTTCCTAAATGGAAGCATGTCTCAAGAGGAGGATTAGCCAATTGGCTAAAGAACAAAGAATCAATTTAGTTTAAGAGTCCCTTTAATGGTGGTATTTTGCATCCACTGTAACTTCCAAGGCACTGTGTGCTTTTGTTTGAAATCCTCAGGGAGCCTAGAGTGGGCTTGTTTTCACCATTAGGCAGGGTGGGATTGCAGCGGACCCCCTGCTTTCTGTTGGACAGAGAAGCTGAACCAGAAAAGGATGTAATGTTTAAACGATCTGAGATGTTATGGCAACTGCTTAGGGTGTTTCTTGGGTGTTTTATCTTTGATAAAAAGAAAATTATCAAAACCTATAGGGAGAAAATAGCTAAAGAACTGATAGCCTTGCCTATACACTGACTGAATGATTACAAGAAATGATCTAACAAAGTCCCCTGACACTAAAATATATCCCTATCAATACAGGGATAGGGAAACGGATGTTTTCAAGTAAAAAGTCTCTCATTGCATGGTTAGCCAAATAATTAGGCATGTATTTCATTTGAAGTAGAAAAATGAATTTTGGCAGCACTATCTAATAACTGAAGGCAGGGACAATGCCAAACTTTGAGATGCATAAAGAAGGTATTGGTTAATTCTTTAATGTCATGACAAAAATTACCTCTCCCCAGGATTAAATGATGCATGCAATTCCAGCACTTCTATTTCTCTTGCTCGCCAAAAGTTTAAAATGTAAAGCAATACATATGCTGAAAAAGATGGAAAAATATATGCACTGCAGTCTTTCTGGGCAGCTACTAAGTGCCAGACATCAGGTATAAGTTACTTCTTTTCTATACAATAATTGTGAAATGTAGACATGATTGTTATTCCCACTTATCAGATCCAAAAACTGAGACCAAGGAGTTTCCTATTCCTCTAGACTTCCAGCCAGGAAGTGGTTGAACCAAGTTTTGAACTTTCTGACTTTAAAGGTAGCTGGCATCTGATAAGCCGCAAGAACTTCCAGGTATGTAAACAGATATGATCCATAGCCACATACATGGAGAGAGTTGTTATTTTAAAAATCCTAGGGGTGAGAGTGAAATGATCTAAAAAGCATTTGTTCAGGAGGCAAATGTGAGGTGAATGAAGTACGTGGGCTGAGGAAAGGAAGTGCCAGTGTAATAGAGTGTAGCCTGACCCCTGCCAAAAGCTAAGGCATTCTACAACTTGTAGAGAATGGCCACGTTAGATGACCAACAGAAATGTCAGGGTGAGAGCCAAGACAAGGAGGTTAATCACGAGTTCTTTAGAGACTGCACCCTGCCAGACTATTTCCTCAGCACCCAGCACAGAGCCTTCCTTGGCTACCCTTCCTTGTGTATCATATTTCCCAAATGAAGAAACAGAGTACATCACGATACAGATGTTGAGGACCTAGACTGAGGCTGAAATTACCAGGATGGAGAGTTTGGATCTTCCTGCCTTATGGAGTTCCCATACTTCCTGGTATCTGGCTTATTTAATTTAATCTAAAGAAAAAAACCAACCTAGGTAATTATAGCGCGGGGGGGTCTGTAACAGAGATTCACAGATAGGCTTGGTTGTGTTGGGAAGGAAAGGACTCAGCTCTGTGTTGCAGGGATGTCAGATATAGTGAGACAAGAGACCAAAGTCAAGAAAGCAAAGTTAAGTTTTAATCCACTCCGCATAGAGTAGCAGAGCGGGCCTGCCTAAAATAAGACAGGCAGGCGTGGATGCTCATTCTGAGGCTTCTTTTATGTGGTTTTGGCAGCGCAGAGAGGTCCTTGATTGACAACAGTCAGCTCTAGGCTTGTTCTGATTGCTGAAATGGGGACAGGGGCTGTGCTGTTCTTGTGCCTCTGATATTTCTTATCTGGGGGACCCTGGACATTTCCTGAGTCACTTTTGGACCCTGTGGCTTCATCTGAAACTCTCTGAGTCATTTCTGGCTTTCTGGTTCTATTTGATCAATTCCCTGAGTCATCTTTGGGGGGCCCTTTCTCTTTTCCATCCCGTTCATTTCTGTATTTCTGCCTAACATTCCCCCCTCAAGCAGTTGGCACCCAAATCATTGGGATGAGGGGCGATGACCACTCTGACTGCTTCCTGCTGGTGAGGGATGGTGTGGTTATCTTGGTCCCTCTGCTTGTTGCCTGTCGGGATGGTGGAGAGTAGGACAGTAAGGGTGCCCATCTAGGGGTCCTAGGAAGACAGCTGATTCATCAGTTGGCAAGGGCTTGAATCCTCATGAAAACAGGATTTTGGCCTTGATGGACTTTAGTCTGGAAGAAACAAATTTAGTTAAGAGATTTAGTAAGTATGGTCCAAATAGTTGGGCAAGGAGCAGTATCAGTAGGGGTCCTGTTAAGGGAAGTAACCAGGATGCCCAGCTCCATATCTGGGACCAGTTGCCCCAGGATTCTGATAGTTGTTGTCGGATTCTGGAGGCACGTTCAGAAAGCTTTTGGACAGTGTCCCTAACTAGGCCGGACTAGTTAGCATAAAAACAACATTCTTCTTCTAGAAAGAGGCATAGATCTCCCTTTCAGCAGTCAAGAGGTCTAATCCTCTTCTGTTTTGAAGCATGACTGCTGCTAAGGAGTCTGTCTGATTTTGAACAGTTATAATACTTTGGGAAATTTCTTCTAGGCTGTCAGAAAAATCTTTGGATAGGCTTTGGTAATAGGACAGTGAGATAGTTAGTCCAGCTGTGCCAGAGCTTAGTCCTGTGGTGATTCCTAAGCCTATTAAGAGAGGAATGAACTGTATAGCTCATTTAGCTCTTATGTGAGAGGACAGAGGAATGGTCAGTGATTGGTTACTGGGGTCTATGTCAGTGTCTGGGGCCCAATGGACTAGGTTAGAGGTGCCAGTCCAGTTAGCTGGGAGGCACAAACAGGTATTTAATCTGCAGAAGAAAAGACTGCTTGGTTTTTGAGGCAGAAATTAATTTCAGTGGAAATAAGTAGGTGAGTTTGGCCTAATTTTTGAGTTAGAACTCCAAGGTCCACCCCTTGTCTTTCATGGGAATGCAATTGGAATGGCCTGGCTGGGTTTGGGAGTCCTAAGGCAGGGGCCTGTGTCACTAGATCCTTAAGCAGATCTACAACTCTTTGCTGTGATGGTCTCCAGTTTAAATGTTTAGAGTCATCCTTTCCTTTTAGGACTTCATAGAGAGGCTGTGCAATGAGTCCATAGTTTGGGATCCACAACCTGCAATATCCTGTTAGTCCTAGGAAAGCCCTGAGTTGTTTGTGGGTAGTAGGTTGAGGAAGGGAAATAATGCCCTGAACTCAGTCTGGAGAAAGGCCTCTCTTTCCAGGAATAAGGATTAATCCCAGGTAAGTAACTTTTTGTTGTACTAACTGAGCTTTGGCCCTTGAAACTTTATACCCCGCTCAGCTAAGAAATTAAGGGTTTGAATGGTATAATTAATGGAGTCTTGTTTTGTGGGGGAACAGATTAAAAGATCCTCTACATATTGTATGAGTGTGGCCCCATTGTTCAGGTGCACGTGGGCTAAGTCTTGGGACAAGGCTTGTCCAAATAGATGAGGACGGTCTCTAATCCCCTGGAGAAGGACAGTCCAAATTAGCTGGCTAGAGGTGTTTTCTGGAGTGGTCCATTCAAAAGCAAATAATGACTGTTACTGTTTTTCTAAGGGGATGCAGAAGAAAGCATCTTTGAGATCTAGAGTTGTAAACCACAAGGTGTCAGGTGGAATAGCTCCTAATAGAGTGTATGGGTTAGAGACCACTGGGTGGAGAGATGCAACTGCTTCATTGATCATTCTTAGATCTTGGACTAGATGATAAGTCTGGTCTTTCTTTTTGATGGCCAGTACTGGAGCATTGTAAGATGAATTAATTAGAACTATCAGCCTATGTTTAAGGTATTTGGAAATTAGAGGTTGGAGGCCCTTATGAGCTTCAGGCTTTACAGGATATTGTTTTTGGCTGGGGAAGCTTAGTTGGATCTTTGAGCTGGATGCCTACTGGGGTGGCATACTTAGCCCTTCCTGGGATTCCCTTATCCAAACAGCAGGATTGATAGGCTGTTCCCAGTCCTGAAAAGCTGACGAGGGGATTTTGGGAACAACTAGAAGTTGGAGAGGAATTTGACTAGCTGGGGGAAAGTTAAAATCATCCTGGTGTGTAATTTTTCTAGTCTCACCCCAAGAGGGAAATAGGGCATTCTTTTACAACTAAAAGTGGATGTGAAAAATAATGGCCATGGAAGAGACATCCTAAGGGAGGAGTGAAGGGCTGAGAAGTAGGGGTCCCTGTCACTCCGAGTACTGTACAAGTTTGAGAGGATAGATAGGGGTCCGGAATAGGAATTGAGACAGAGTAGGAGACCCCAGTGTCAGTTAAAAAGAAAATTGTCCTACCCGCCACGTCCATGGTTACCCTAGGCTCTAGTGCAGTGATGTTGATGTCATGGATTGGGGCCGACCAGCTAGGACCTCTTCATTCCTGTGAAAGGAGCTCCAGGACCATGGGCAGCTCCGATGGCCCAGGGGCCCTGCAGCCCATGGGGCACAGGGCAGCCCAGTGACCCATTTCCTTACATTTGTAGCAGGGAGATTGTGGAGGCTTATCTCTATTAGGACAGCTCTTAGCCCAATGCCTGGTCTTATGATAGATTTTACACGTATTATCTTTCTTAGAATTCTGGTCAGGACCTGGTGAGCCTCTGGACGTGGACTGAGCCGCAAGGGTGGCTAGTTGCTGAGTATGTCGGTCTCCTTCCTCTTTTCCTTTTCCTGAGCCCTGGCCTCTTCTTCCTGATCACGGCCATAGAACACAGTATTGGCCGTGGTCAGGAGCTCATCTACACTGCTATAGGGTTTGCCTGGATCTGTTTTGGTAATTTTTTCCTGATGTCAGACGACGACTGTGAGAGGAATTTATCTCTCAGAATTACTTGTTCTTCATATGTGTCTAAGTCTAGATTAGTATATTCAGTGAGAGTGTCTCTCAATCTTTCTAAGAAAGTAACAGGATTTTCTTTTGATCCCTGAATAACGGCAGCAACTTTTGAATAGTTAATAACTTTTTGCCTGGTGGTCTTTAGCTCTGTCTTTATGCAAAAGAGAAAGCGGTTTCTTCCCCGCATATTGTCTTTATTATTATAATCCCAATTAGGGTCTGTAGAGGGGACAGCTGTTTCCCCAATGGGAAATTTAGTATCTGATAAGTGGAGACTACTATCAAATTAATGGGTTTCTTTGATAACTTTCTCTTGTTCAGGGTCAGAGAGTATCTGTCCCAGGATTATCATGATGTCTTTCCAGGTGAGGTCATAAGCTAGACTGATGTGCTGGAATTGATCAATATAGTTATTTGGATTGGTAGTATAGCTGCCAAGATCAGTTTTAAGCTGTTTTAATTCAGTTAGTGAAAAAGGTTTGTGGACTAGCACTGTGCCAAATTCTCCACCTGCCATTTCTACTAATGGGAGAACTTTAGCAGGTGCCTTTGGGAGCAGATTTGAGTACCCTGGACTCTGTTCTTGTTGGCCCTGTGGGGCTGGCTGTGACACTTCGCCCTCGGGTGGTCCTGGGTACTGGGGTGGAGGTAAAGCAGGCAGTGGAGCAGAGGGAAGGCTGGGAGGACTTTTTAACTTGCAAGTCCAGCAGAGATCCTCTTGACTTTTAAGATAGAAGAAAGCTTGAACATATGGGGTCTCTGCCCATTTACCCAGTTTTTTGTAGGAAAAGTCAAGCTGCATGAAGGTGTTAGGGTTAAGAGTTCCGTTAATTGGCCACTGTTCCTGGTCCTCTAGTTGATATTGGGGCCAGGCTGTGTGCAAAAGAATATTAGTCTTTTCTTTTAAGTGTCTCTGCATCTATCTGGGACCAATGAGCAAGGATATAGCCCAGTGGTATGGTAGCCAGAATGGATTCCTGGTTGCCTTATCTAGGAAGAATCGAATGTGTTAGACAGCCTAGTGTCCTAAGGTCTATCCCAGAGGTCTCAGTGTCCTAAGACCTGTAAATCTATTCCTTTTTCAGACGTCTCTGGCAACAGGACAGAGGACTGAAAGACTAATCCTGTGGAATGGGTTAGAGAGCCCAGCATCCCATCCCAGAGGTCCTGGCACAGCTGGCTGCCTGGGTCATTAATGCATCCTGCCTCAGACGTCTCTAAGTGGGATATGGAGGACTAGTCTTGTGGCTTCCTAGTAAAGGGTTAAAGGCGGCTTATCATGATCTGAGGTGGTCCAGAGAGCTGGAGACAGTGGACATCAAGGCTGGAAGGTCTTTGTGGGAGCCAGAAGGCGGTTCAACCAAATGGAAACTGGAAAGGAGATAGTGTCAGGAGCAAAATAACCTATTTGGGAGATGGCCAGGGGTGGGACTTGGGTGTGGTGTACTGTGTGCCTGGTTGTGCAGATGTTGTCTTGTGGGTGGCGGGGAGCCTAATGCTCTGTCCCCAATCTGCGACCACCTTGCTCTGTCATGGGAGTCTTCTAGCCACGGCCTGCCCTGGTGGCATTTTAGTGTGGCTGACCTGTGCCCGCTTTTGGCCAGAATGGTTGCCCAACAGAAAATGAAAGTAAGAATGATTTACCACTGCTTTTTCTAAGGCACAGCACCAAAATATGTTAGGCAGGAAAGGACTCGGCTTGGTGTTGCAGGAAAGTCAGATACAGTGAGACAAGAGACCAAAGTCAAGAAAGCAAAGTAAGTTTTAATACACTCTGCATGGAGTAGCAGAGCGGGCCTGACTAAGATAAGACAGGCAGGCATGGGTGCTCATTCTGAGACTTCTTTTATGTGGTTTTGGCAGCACAGAGAGGTCCTTGATTGACAGCTGTCAGCTCCCTAGGTTTGTTCTGATTGGTGAAATGGGGCCAGGGGCTGTGTTTGTGCCTCCGATATTTCTTATCTAGGGGACCTTGGACATTTCCTGAGTCACTTTTGTACCCTGTGGCTTCATCTGATTAACTCTCTGAGTCATTTCTGGCTTTCTGGTTCTATTTGATCAATTCCCTGAGTCATCTTTGGGGGGCCCTTTCTCTTTTCTATCCCGTTCTTTTCTGTATTTCTGCCTAACAGTTGGAGGAAGGAAGGTCTATATAGGGGGGCATCTATTGTAGTGTTTATGCACAATACAAGTTTTAGAGAGTACATACATTTAATAAGGAAAGGGAAGCCATAGCCTTCATCAGATTCTGAAGGAGGACTCTGGATTATAAAAAATAATACTAATGATAATAATAAGATGAAATAATGGGAAGATAAGGAAGTTTCAGAGACTGCTCTTTCCATTCTAATTCATTTCCTTCTCTCCACACCCAAAAATGCCAAAGGCATTCCTTTGTTTATGTTCTCCCCTTTGCTAAAATGCTGTCACCTAACATTTTGTTCAGCTAACTCCTCTGCATCCTTTGGAGCCCAGAAATTTCACCTTCCATCAGGCCTTTCCTGACTACTTTAGATCCCATTGATTTAATTTCTTTCTGTTCAGAATTCCTATAGAACTTATGGTGTTTCCTAAATGATTTGTCATTTAATTATATATTGCCTTTATTTTTTGTTTCGTGAAGTCTACTTTTCAATGTTAATAGATTACAGATCCTTGGAAGTAGGGACCTCGGAGGGAGTCTTTTCCCTTCAGTGTGTGCCCTTGGGCAAGTTATTGAATCTCTGTATCTCTTGGTTTTCTCCTCCATAGAATGGTGATAATAACAGGATCTGCAGCATTCAGTTGATGTAAGGATACATGAGGTAGTGCATAAAAGGTGTTTAGCACAATCTCTGTAGACAATAAATTGATTTTAGTTATTACTGTGTGTTCATTATTTCTTTCTTTTTCTATTTCTAGCTTCTATTATGGGAGCTAAAGCCTCAAATTGCTTAAGCCTGTTTAGTCTAAGTTTCCTCATCTTTGAAACAAGGTAAAAATATTTGCAAACAACTTTCTTGTAAGTTTCAAATGAGATAGTGAATCCAGACTTATTTTGGAACCCTAACCTCCCAACCATTCCGGTTGGGCTGTCAGCATCCTGCCCTAGATTTTCAAACCGAAACATTACTCTCATGTTGTGAGGGGTAAGGTCTGAGCCAAGAACTTCCAGGAGCAAAGTTACCAAGCTTTCTCTTTGAGTTAGGAGAAAAGACAGCCAGTATGCAGAAAGAAGCCCATCTGGGAGGGATAGAGGTTGGATAGGTGAGCCCCTGGGTCCCCTTAGCCCCTGTGATTTCCCTGCCCTTGTTGTTTATTTGAGTCCATGATTCCAATGCCCTCCACCCTCCTCCATGCTCTGCTTTTCCAAAACACCTAGCTGATACCTTTCTGGGTTTCTGGAGTAGCCCTTGACTAATACGAACTGGCAAAAGCAGAACTAGCTATTCAGTAAACAAAAGATGGCTGAACACAAGTGAATTTTTCTTGCTCCTTGTTTTTTTTTTTTTCCCCAACCAAAAGGGAAATGGAAGAGATTGCAGAAATGTTAGCTAAAAGGTAGGTAGCACTCATCCCACAGTGGCTCCTTGCCATTGCCCAGACAGAGCACAGAAGGGACATACATCCTTCTCCCCATGAAATTTGAGGTGCACATATTCCCTTAGACCATGGAACACCCAGAAATTTGGAGAAGCTCTTCAATGCTGTGCAGGGTTTAGGCAAACGTCTCCAGTGAACTAATCCCTCAGGAGGGTGGCAGTCCTCCTTCAGAATCCGATAAAGACTATGCCTTCTCTTTCCTTATAAAATGTACATACACTCTAAAAATTGTATTGTGCATAAACACTACAATAGATGTATTATGTCTATAGGTGGGACCTATATATCATGGTGTCTTGGTAGCTACACAGTGTGTGTGTGTGTGTGTGTATGTGTGTGTGTGTGTATGTGTGTGTGTGTGTGTGTGTGTGTGTGTGTGTGTGTGTATTAGGGAAGCACTGATTACAAGAGGTGGTGGCTCGTGGGACAACAGCCACGGTGACAAGGAGCAGTCCCAAGACAGAGCAGAGCAGAGCAGAGCATCAGTGATGGAGTAATTGCCAGTCAGTTGCAGCAAGAAGTGTTCAGAATCCATCCCTTCTACTTGGTTAAGAAACTGAAGTTTTGGGGGTTAGAGAAAACTGAGGCTCCATCAATTACCTTAATAGAGGTCTTATTAAAACATATTTTGGTTGTGTGTGACCATAGATAGCTGGTTACATACATCTTTAGAATCTAGGGCTTAGATTGTCTTTCTAGCTGGGAAATAAATGTTATCTAACTGCTTGAGCTAATACTCTGAAGCTGTAGCCAAAGCTTTGCACACATATGTGCACATTCACACATGTATATAAGATGTATTATGTATGTAGATGGGACCTATATATCATGGTGTCTTGGTAACTACAAAGATGTGTAAGACTTGGTCCCATACAGCTTTTTCCCTTTTCTATGCAGAAGATCATTTCATAAAGCTGAGGTTGCAGTCATCATGAGGAAGGCTGCATTTTATGTATTTTTTTCAGCATGGAAACTTACCCTCTTTGACATAGGTTCCCAGGGTTTTCTAAGGAGACTTCATTTTTGAACAGCTGGTTTTCGAATAAATGATTATAAAAGTAATGAATGTTCCTGTCACAAAATCTGAGAAAAAGTCCAAAGGAGAAAATGAAAATCACCTGCACGGGAACCTTTTTGAGAGAAAAGGATCCCTTTGTTATTTCAATATAAACTGCTTTGCATTCAATTCAGTTGGAAAAGCCTTTTCTGTGCCCTGCAGACCTCAGTGCAGGGCGCTGGGGGGAATGCGTATTGGAATAGCTCTCAGCCCTCTTCAAGGACCTGGTAATGGAGTAAAGGGCTCCGACAGCTCTCCTAATATGAGACCCTGTGCTGCCCCTATGACTGCTGTAATGAGGTTCCAGCCTAAGCACGCTTGTCGTATTTACCAAGTCGTCGAGAGATTTGGCGAAGAAAAGAAGCCTTTGAAACTCCAATAACAGGCTAAATAAAATGTGAAACAGCTTTTATCCTTTGTTTTTAACATCAGGTTCCAAATGATGGAGTTTAGGAGCTAAGATAAGACTGCATTGCAGTAAACATCTAATGGCAAAGGTGCACTGACTTGCCTTTCCCTCTGAGTGACTTGGGGAGGAGGCCGTTGCCAGAAAGATCTGATGCAGATTGGGGCAGACTATTAACCAGCGGGGTGTCTCCCACGTGTGGGCTGAAACCACCCTGACCAAATTGCCGGAGACAGGTTGTACAAAAGCTGTCAGCTGCTACTAGCTCTTGACTTGCCGCTGGTTTCTTCTCGTCATTTCTGATTATTCTCTTTGTGCACAAATGCTCCTGTACAGATGACTGCATTTATTCTTTGGGTAATGGATGCTTAGGAGGAACTGATATTTTCAGGGGACAATTTGGGGTAGAAGAAGAGGTGGTGGGGGGCAGCATAGATACTACAAATGAGTTTGGCAGTTGTAAGTATGCACAAGGCAGCCATGTTTCCAAATGATTTCAGGAAACCAGGCAGCATCTGGACTTCCTGGAGGTAGTTTTACTGACTCTTTAGCAGGATCTTTGCTTGGAGGTGACGGTGCTGTAGGTAAGACAGGTGCAGCTCAAATGTCGCTGTTTGTACCCACCCTCATCCTCTGGTATGCTCTACATCAGAGCATATCAGAGAAGGGGAAAAAACACAACACAACACAACAAAACAAAGGGCATGCAATAATGAAAAAAATGCACAAGCAAGAGAAGATTAGCAAGGCACTGGAATGATGGGTTTGGGGTCAGTTCTGTATTTTAAATTAAAATCTGCAAATAAATTCGTGGTAGGAAGAGCTGAGCAGCTCCTTGTGAATTGTTCACAGCTGCTCAGATGCTGATTATCTTTCTGTTCTGCAGGCATTTTGGGGAAATAAGCAAGGGAATTAAATAAACCTCACTGTTTAGAATACTTCCTTTCATACATGCCACCTTGTCTGCAGGGCATTATCACCCCACAGAGCTTGCTGGATGGAGGGGATTTAAGTATGTGCACCTTTTATCTGCAGTTTACTGTGGCTGTTTTATCACATGAAGTTTGCAGTCCAGGGACTTCAGAAGACTAAAGGCATCTTTCTTTTTTAAGGATTCAGGATAGTATAGTTCCATGGCTGCCCATGTTCATCTTGGTCACAGGAGTGAGGGTCGTCTGCTCTTGGTGTTTTGTGGCCTTGGTTCTAAGGGGCTAACTCCTGGAACTCTCATCTCTGCATTCATTCCAGAGTCAAATCCTACTGGCTTTTAAGGATTTCATCCCTCCCAGCTTCACTTGGGGTTATTGACTTTGGACTAAATTGTGGTAGTGATATTTTTCCATGGCCCCTGGACCTCTCCCCTTCATCCCACACCTTTCCAATGTTGGCCCTTTCACAATAAACCCTCGTGCCTGAGTACATCCTGGTTTTTGATAGCGCACGGCAAGAAGCTGGCAATTGGGACTGAGCAATGCTCCAGGAGTCAGAACAGAAGAAATGGTTCTAGTCACTAGTACACTAATATCAACCTCTTTAAATTCAAAGCTTTTTTTTACTCATCTTTAAAATGAGGTTTACTATCTCCATCATAGAGGTATTGTGAAGATAAAATATAGTAATGGATTACTTACAAGTTTATGAAGATAGAAGTCCACTGTGCAATTGAAATAATGTGTGATTCCTTATGTTCTGTTGTTTCTGTTTTGACTCAATTTGGTATTAGAATGAATGTGGATTTCTCTTAGAGTCAGTTCTACACTGCTAGGATTTTGCTTCTATAATCAGGTTTGAGCACAGTTGAAATGGAGGCAGTCGTTAACCACAAGATTCAATATAACTTCTGTGGATGTGCATTCCGGGGTACCCTCTGATTTTCTTCTATTATTTGAGCCTGGTAAAAAGAAAGTCATGGCCTAGGGGTCATTTTTTATAGAATGTACTTCAGAGAACACAAAATCAATAGTTTTCTTTGTTGAAGACACCCAGGAAAGTAGAACATAAGGAATCATAGGGGTTTCCTATTGCTTTTTGAGGCCAATGGTAAACTGCATGGTATCTTCATAAAATACATGATTGAGTACAAGTGAAATTGTACTTCATTACAGTTTAACACTGTCTGTTGATGGGTAACTCTGCATTTTGTAATACTTGAAATTTTGTGTATGTGTGGGCAAAGGACCAACCTTTCTGTTTCTCTCCTTCTGGTGTCTTAGGATGCATAAGGCAGCTGGAGCACCTGAGGGTGTGATTGATGAAGGGGGTGACAGACTATGTGAAGGTGGCTAGTTCCTTTCATACACTCAAGAGATCAAGAAAAAAATAATTTAATGATAACCACTTGCTTAGAACGCCCTTCTCATAAAGGTGAGTGCTGGTAATACCAGTAATAGTAATAGTAGTAATAATAATCATTGTCATCATCATAATAATTAATGCATAATTATGGAGCACTTAGAATATCTCAGGCTTTGAGCTTATCACTTTCCATGCATTCTACCATTTGAACCTCACCTCATAACTTCCCTGTGAGTTAAGCACTATTGTTGTCCCCATTTTACTGATGGGAGAGCTGGTCTGAGAGAGACTAACTTGCCCAAGCTTGCCCAGTAAGTAGGGGGAAATGTTGTTTCAGTGCAGTGGCAGATGACTAGCTGCCCATCAAACCTCTTTTGCTTCTTGGGCACACAGCTGGGCTGTATTTCCCAGCTTCCTGTGCAGTTAGGTGTGGCCATGTGACTGAGGTCCAGCTAATGGGATGAGGGGAAAATGATGTGTACAAGCCCTTTCAGGACTGGGCTATACAACCTCCCATAATCTATCCTCCACGATCTTTCCCTGTTTGTTGCCTGAGTTTAGGAGACACTGACCTCAAGGGAATGGCAGAGACATGAAACTGAAAGAGCCTAGGACCTTGAGTGATCACATCTAGGAGAGTCACCTGCCAGTGAGGAGCATTTGCATCCTAAATTCAACTGTGTAAGTTAGAAATAAATTTCTATTATGTTACAATATGGTGCTTATTTGTTATAGCAGCATTTTAGTGTTTATCCTTAGTCTCCAATCAGTATATACCTGGAAATCTCCTATTGAATAGTACATTGGTCTTTATTTCCATGCATTGTATAGAGGTTCACTTATGAGGGAAAACTAAACCAACAAATATTACATCTTCAAAATGCATATGGTGACTGAGAATCCCATGACATCTTTCTCCATCTGTTGGAGTCCAACAACATGTTTAACTCTAACATACCTTCGGTCTTTTGTTCCTTCTTTTGCTCTCTCTCCTTTCTTCCCACCTGTCCTGTTAAGTGCCTGCTGTGTTCCACACTCCCCCACCACGCTGTGTGAGGTTACAGAAAAGAAGAAAATAAATAAATGCAATCTTTGCCCTTAAGGAGCTCAGAGCCAGTGGCTGGGTCAAGATGTATAGCAGTATGCTACAATGGGGTCATGACCGAACACCTGGTCTGTGACCGACCTGACCAGGGTGGACCATCTGAGGAAGGCTCAGAAATGTGGGGGCTGAGAGGGATTCCTCGAATGTGGACTCAAACTGTCAACCCTAGAAATTCCCAGGCAAATCTGAACAAGTTTGTCACCCTCGGTGGAGGTAACATCGTTATCTGTTCTCAGAGGATGAGTATGCATTCAGGTTGAGCATTTGAGACCAAGAGGCAGTGTGAGCAAAAGCAAGGAGCAGAGAAACAGTTTGAGGTGTTCTGGGGGAAGTGTAAGCAGTGGAGAGTTGTTCTGGGATCAAGCATGAGACAATACTATGGAAATAGGGCTCAAGAGGCAGGACAGAAACAGACTGTGAAGGGTTTTATAAACCCTAATAAGGAGCATGGTAGTGTTTTAATCAGTTGAGCAACTGATGGCAAAGCCTGGAAGCCACTGTGGAAGTCCAGCCCAAGTCAGGGTAGGGAGGAGAGGCAGTGTGAGAAGCATTTAGAAGGCAGAGTCTTTAGTACTTGGTGTTGATGACACAGAGGGACTTAGAAGGAGAGCATTCCCAGGATGATCTACAGGCTTTATGAATTTCTCTGTTACTAGAAATTTGGCAGAGAACTTTCCCTTCGCCAAGCCTTTGTGTTGTGCTCTGTGACCAGCCTGGTACTCCATGGTCTGGCTGTCCCCAGGGAGAGCAGCTCTTCCTTTGTGGTTCCAGCAGGGGTGCCTTTGTGCCGGCCTCTGGGCAGTGCTAGTGCACAGTAAACACTGAGCACACTCAGTGAAGGGGTTGCAGAGCTACCTTAGAAAGGCAGAAAGTGCTAAGAAAATGAAAACGAGTATACATAAAGAGGAATTGATATTTAGAGTAGAAATTCATTGAGAGCCTGGCTTCAGGGAGAGGAAACTATTTTGGCTCCTATTTATCTCCCAAAGCCTCCACATGGAAAAGGACACCCTAGTGTTAGGAGGGTGTTAAATTTATTTTCCTTGGTTCTTATCCCCGCCACAACAAAGAATTGAAGGGCAGGAACACAGTAGTGAAGCAGAGTAAAAGTTGTATTTGAATGCACTCCGAGAGAGGAGAGGGCCTGAGTCAAGACAGACAAAGGCAGGTTTACTCAAATAAAGTAGAAAGGAAGGTAAAATAGTTGGAGGAAAGGGAAGCTTACTGAACTGCTGCTGAGCCTAAGGGCATAGTCTATGCCAACTCCTGAAGCCAGGGTCACCTGGTGTCCAGTGTCCACTTGAATCTGCACAGTGTGGGAGCTAAGTCCCTACCACCCCAGGATTTGGGGGACCCCCAGAACACTGGAGTGAGATTATGTTCTGAGAACTTCCCAAAGGCAAAGAAGAGATTTTCAGGCAGGCTACCTAAGGAGCATGATCATACAGCTGCAGTCCCATGTGAGTCACCCAGGAGACAGGCATTTGCAGCCCAAATTCAGAGCTCTCAGCAGCCCCTCCTTACTTATCTGAAGTAGGACAGAGAGAGTGACACACTGGAAGAAAGGTGAGTGTGAGCAACCTCAGAGAGGAGGCGTGCTTAAGGGTGCAGGGTCTGGGGTTTCATAGGGTTTTTTTGGGTAAGGGTCAGCATAAGGCATGATGTATTTGGGTGATTTATAATCCCTTTGGAGTTTTGTCAAAAGAACAGGGCTATTAGGTGACTGTGTTGGTTTGGGACTTCAGCATTCTTTGTCCACATAGGTTTATTTACACTTCTGAGGTCTGTGTCCTGCCCTGGTTACAAAGTTACTTGTTTAGGGGCTTGAGGAAGAGGAAAAAACAACAGCATACAGGATAAGTTAAGGAATATGCTGGGCCTTTTTGTAGGCTAAAGTAAATTATACAGTGGCATGATCTAATTGATACAATGAAGACATGAGCTGTGCTCAGATACTTTTCTTTATCTGGGGAATATATGGACATTCCAAGTCACTCCTGGCCTTTGGAGCTTCCACTGATTAACTCATTAATTCAGTGAGTCTTATGGCTTTCTCATTTTATCTGGTTAACTCTTTGAGTCCCTTCTAGTGGGCTTTACTGGTCTTATTCTCCCTCCACCTGCTCATATCTGTTTTTCTGCCTAACACAGGACCTCTCCTTCCCAGACTTCTTACATTCCCAGTCATCCAAGATAGTAACATTTCCACCCACTATTCAGGGCAAGCTGTCTGCTCAGCACTCCAAGCGTCTGACCTGGGGGCCTGATTCCCACTGTATTCTGCTGGGGCTGGTGGAGCAATTATACTGTTCCCAGCTTTGACCATTTTCCATGCATGGGATCTTCATCTCATAGCTGCCTTAAGAGGTCAGCACTATTCACAGGCAACTGGAATCACAAGCATAAATGTAATACTTAAACCAAATAAAGGTTTTTTTACTTGACTGTGAGTTACTTGAGGTCAGGGACTGAATTTATTATTCATTTTCACTTCCAACATTGCTCCTGGACAATGTTAGATGCCTCAGGAATGTTTGCAGGATCAGTGGATGGATTGGCTTTTCAAGAGAAAATAAAATTAAGGGCAAGAAGAGAATGCAACCTTGGTAGCCAGTTGCCTAAAATCATTGTAAGCACTCTGGTCATGGGGAAACCAAAGGGCTCCCTTCCCAAATTTCTTTGTTTTTCAATATTTGACTGAAGAGCTATTGTAATCCATCACAATCTCTGGTTAGGTAAACTAGCATATTCACACAGGAAAGTCTTGCAAAATCTAGCTTAGTGCAGGAAAGAAAAAAATACCTTAAAGTGAAGAGAAAACTGAATCAGAGTTGTTGAAAGTTAAGTGTCTCATTAGCTGAAATTAGACTTAGACTTTAGGTTATTGGGGTGTTACTTGTTTGCTGTGGCTGTGACAGGAGCTCTGACCTGATTTGCTGTTATATGTCCTATGGCTCTGAGTCTGGGACATAAATGGCAGTTTTCTCTGCATGAATTCAGTCAATCAATTATCTAATAAAAATTTATTGGGTGCCCATTGTATTTATAGAAATATGTTAAAAGGGAATCAGAGAAACAAGAAAAACATAGTATTGATAACAGCCTTGAGGAATGCACATTTTAGCTGGGATTTTAAACAATTCAAGGTATTTATTTGAATAGCTATCTGTCTTAATTGGCCTTTTATTTTGAAATGAACTTTAAAGGACAATTCACAAATTTCATGAATGTTGATTTTGCTCCATAACTATAGTCATGGTGGTTAGAGGTACCTTTAAGCATACCAAATATGGATGAGGAGATTGAGGTACAGAGAAAATTGGTGATTTATCAAACATTATGTGTTAGAGCAGAGGCTAGAACTTCCTTTGTTCAAATCTACATTTTTCTCCAAGTCCAGGCATAACAGGTAAACTATGACTAGTATGACAATAATGGACAATCTTCTGGAGCCTTGTAAAATATTTGTAATCAATAAGTGTATATCATCATCCTATTGGTTGTATTATTACTAATTTCTTGGACAGTTTTAGAAGGAAAAACAAAAACAAAAAACCCTATTTTCATTAATTTCAGCTTATTTCTGATTAAAAGCCACAGCACACATTTTATTTATTTTTTAATGATTGTTTTTAATATTCTAATCATATAATATTATCCTAGTTTCAGGTGTAAAACAGGGATTCAACAACTACATACTTTACAAAATGATCACCATGACAAGTATAGTTACCATCTGTCACTGCACAGAGTTACTACATCATTGACAGTATTTCCTATGCAGTCTTTTTCATTCCCACAACTGGTTCGTTTTATTACTGGAAGTGTGTACGTCTTTATCTCCTTCACGTATTTCACCTGTCCTCCACCACACACCCCTCTGGCAGCTACCAGTTTGTTTTTTGTATTAATGGATCTATTTCTGTTTTGTTGGTTTGTTTGTTTATGATTTCACTTATATGTGGAATCTCAACAACAAAACAAACAGAAGCACACACTTTAGTATTCATAGTCATACTGAAAATACTTTGAAATACAAAATGTAATAGAAGAAAGAAACCCTACATTATCAGAACTGAAAAGAAGCTAAACAAAAACCAACCTGAGAGTAAATCACTGTGACTTTTACCTATTGTACATTCTTCCTCTAGATGTAATTTTGGTGAGAGTAATCTCATTTTCTTATAACTAAATGCAAATTCACCTTTCATAATATCTTTGAAAGATGCAAATTAATCAAGCAAGACAAGTATCAAACCAGAAATTTCTCTAAATGTGGTTGGTTGCAAAGGTGTAAATTTCTAATTTCAGTTCAGTTTCGATTGACTGGAATAATAAAGGAGATCAGGGAGAAAACTGACAAATAAAAGCTGTAGATGAATTAGTTGATACATTTGTTGGTCTAAGAGGGAACTTTGCAGCCCTTGAAATGAAAATTCCCTGCTTGCACTGGGAAGTGGGAACAGAGTCACACCCTAGTTGCTTGTGCTTATGGGGTAGTGCTATTCCTTCACATTCCAATTATCTCAAGCTTGGTTTCTCTCTTTCCAAAGGGGTAGCAGTCCAAGAAGAGGTGGAAATGTGATTAATGTAAAATCATTTCCTGTTTGTACCTTTGGAAAAGTACTTTTAGGTCTCGGTGATTTTCACAAAGTGTGCAGTTAGATCAGGCTTATCATGGACCAAGAGAACCTCAGACTTTTGCAGTAAAAAGAAGATGGCTCCAGTAGCAGAGGGGAAATAAAGTCCTCCTGTTAGGTAGAAAGACAGATATGAGTGGATAGAGACAGATTAAAGCCTGTAAAGGCTACTAGAAGAGAGTCAAAGAGTTAACCAGATAAAACCAGAGAGCAAGAAAGGACTCATAGAGTTAATGAGTTAATTAGTTGAAGTTCCAAAGGCCAGGAGCAACTTGGAAGGTCCAGAAGTTCCCCAGACAGAAAAAAGTCAATCAAGGACTTCTCTGCTCTGTCCCATAAAGTAGATCAGGAAAATAAGACAAGGGTCATGCCATTGTAAAATCCACTTAGCCTGCTTAAAAGGCTTATTATTTAACGTAATCTATATGCTATTCTTCCTCTTCTTTCAGCCCCTTAATCAAGTAACTTTGTAACCAGGACAAGAGACTGACCTCCTAAGCATAAATAAACCGATGTAGACAAGAATGCTGAGATCCAGACCAACACCTAAATAACACTATTTTAAGACAAAACTTCAGAGGAATTATGAATTGCCTGTTCACATCATGCCTTATGCTGACTCCTATCCAAAAAGCCCTATAAAACCCCAGACCCTAAACCGTTAAACACACCTCCTCTCTGAGGTTTCTTTCTTCACACTTGCCTTTCTTTGAGTGTGTCACTCTCTGTTCTACTCCAGATAAGTGGGGAAGGGCTACTGACAGCTCTGATTTGGGCTTGGAAGTTCCCATCGCCCGGGTGACCTGGATGGAACTGCAGCTGCACGATTGTGCTGTTTAGTAGCCTGCCTGAAAATCTTCTTTCTTTGCTTTTTGGAAGTTCTCAGAACATAATCTCACGCCATCCAGTGCTCTGTGGTTCCCCCAGTTCCTGAGGTGGTAGGGACTTAGTTCCCATGCTGTGCAGATTCAAGTGGACACTGGACGCCAGGTCTGGCTTTAAGAGTTGGCAGGGGATTTGCCCAATGCTGAGCAGGACTTCAAGGAGCTTCCCTCTCTTGCCTTTGTCTACCTTGACTGTGGCCCGCTCCTCCCTTGATGTGCATTCAAATAAAACTTTAATTCTTCTTTGCTACTGTGTCCCTGCCTTTCAGTTCTCTGTTTTGTCAGGGAAAAGAAACCGGGAGAGTAAACTCAATCCCTAACACTACTGTAGCATCAGCAAGATACTACGGGCCTTTTGAATTTATAGGGGTCGTGGTCCATCATAACTGTAGGGTCATGATACCACATAGTAATACTTGTTTATGGTTCTGTGCTTAGTAACTGCCCTTTTCCACATTAATTTGACTATGTTTTTTTGACCATAAGCTTCTCTCTCCAGAATAACAGCTTTCTGATATCTCTGTTTCATTTGCCTTTCTAGAAATCATCTTCATAGCTAGTGGGAGTGATTTTTTGAAAATACATATAGCTTGAACACACCATATACCTGCACAATATACTTCAACATCAAACTCCCTGGGATGATGTTATGGGAAGTTGTTCACGAAATCATCCCTACTTACTTCCCTGCTTGAATGTTTCACCATTTCCTTTTCCTCACACATTATCAGGCCATTCCAACTACTTCCACATGTATTATTACATTTTTGTCAACATTATCACTTCATCTGTCCACTTAGAAAATGCGTCTTCTGGGAAGCTTGCCATACAGAGGCAAACACATCTTCTCACAGGTCTCGTGCCTTACCGCAGTGCACCTCTCCAGGATGGGCATGGCCTCTCAACAGGAGGTCCAAGACCACCTGCACTGTGCTGGCAAGCATGAGGAAACCACACCTCAAGGGAGCCAGCGATTTAACTGTTTCGCTAATCATGTGGGAGAATCTATCCCCTTGTACTGGTGTTGTGTAGAGTAAGTCTTTTATCATCCTTATTATAATCATAATCATAATCATAATGAGGATAATCATGAACCACTCTTGCTTGCTATGGACAATGCACTGGGCTGTGTTTTTACACGGATCATCTCCTTTAATCTTAATCTTCACATACCCTTGTTATGCCATTATTGCATCCTGTTTTATACATGATGGAAGTGGGGTTTAGAAAACTTACATGATTCATTCAAGGTTTCATAGCTAGTAGGTAGGGAAGTAACAGTGGACCTGTCATTGTCCAACTTCCTCTTAATAACATGCCACACAGCTTTCTATTTTGATCTTCCATAGGAAGGGATGAAAGGGCGGCTTGAGCTCTCTATAAAGGTTAATATCTGCCTTCCCTATTTAAATGGATGGACTATGTCTTTTTCAAACATGTATCCCCAGCACTTATCATTGTCCCTAACATAGATAAGTAAATGCTTCATTGAGTTATGAATGAGTTATGGCCAACAGACATGAACATTCTGCCATTTTAGAGTAGGTAGAGATTAGTGATATGTAGCAGAGTTATCCTAAACATAAAAAATTTTCTTAGAACAAGAAACCTGTTCAAAATGATGTAGAGGCCCAGGGGCTTATTTATTCATTTGATCTTAATTTGATTTTTAGCTTTATTTTTGTTTTGAGATTTGTCAAAAGAATCAACATTCAAAAAAACCCAGTGTTCACAGGTATCCCTAGTATCCACCAGGAACTTTAAGGAAATTATCTTTTTTTGTTTTTTCTTATAAGACTCTAAGTTTACTTATAGCATTTTACTTAAAATTGTACCTACACTTTCTGGAGTGATTCAATCAAGGAAATGTCACACTATGGTTTTCCACCTACTGAATTACTTGCAAACACTGAGGTCTGATTAACCCTGGACCTGACGCTAGGGGGTAAAAATGCTTATTACTAAGATCCTAGAGATTTTCAATGGTGATAGCATTCCTTTGAGGATAATGGTTGTGAGTACTCTGTCCTATAATATAACCTACCACTTTAGCAAGCTGCAATCTGCGATAATTTTTATAGCAAAACATAACATGCTTTTCAAGCAAGGTCAGAAATGTCAATAAAAAGGTACAAAGGGACTTGCCTGTGATTCTCAACTCTGAAAACAGTCTGATCTCTTTAGTGCATTGATGCTGAAGCTTGAAAACCAAGTATATTTTCAAAGGGATCCTTGAGGCTGCCCTAAACTTTTAACCATGGGTGGGGTTAGGGTGTCCTTTGGAGAACAATGTAGTACTTTGGCCTTGGGTCATGGCATGTGACAGAGGAAAGAGTGAGTTGCATGGCTGCCCTGGGTTTTACCTTTGATTTTTGTTTGAGAGTGGAAAAAGAGGTTTGGAATAAAAAAAGAAAGTTCACACTGAAGAGCCTATATTAGATTTCTACTGAAGTGTGTGTATGTAGTGGCTTAAAAGAGTACTGTTTATTTTTTATTTAATTAAATTAATTTTTTTATTAATGTATCATTGATATACAATCTTATGAAGGTTTCATATGAGCACCATTATGGTTACTACATTCACCCAAATTATCAAGTCCCCTCCACACACCCCATTGCAGTCACTCTCCATCAGTGTAGTAGGATGCTATAGAGTTGCTACTTGTCTTCTCTCTGCTATACTGCCTTCCCGGTGCGCCCCCTACATTATGTGTGCTGATCATAATACCCCTCAATCCCCTTATCCCTCCCTCCCCAACCACCCTTTCTGCTTTTTTTATTTTTGGTAACCACTAGTCCCTTCTTGGAGTCTGTGAGTCCGCTGTTGTTTTGATCCTTCAGTTTTGCTTTGTGGTTATACTCCACAGATGAGTGAAATAATTTGACAC
Source organism: Manis pentadactyla (assembly GCF_030020395.1). Taxonomy (NCBI): domain Eukaryota; kingdom Metazoa; phylum Chordata; class Mammalia; order Pholidota; family Manidae; genus Manis; species Manis pentadactyla. The sequence continues at coordinate 21,941,233 of NC_080023.1, forward strand.
TTGTCTTTCTCTGTCTGGCTTATTTCACTGAACATAATACCTTCTAGCTCCATCCATGTTGTTGCAAATGGTAGGATTGTTTTCTTCTCATAGCTGAATAATATTCCATTGTGTATAAATACCAGTCTTCTTTATCTACTCATCTACTGTTGGACACGTAGGTTGCTTCCATAGCTTGGCTATTGTAAATTGTGCTGTGAAAAACATAGGGGTGCATATGTCTTTTTGAATCTGGGATCTTGTTTTCTTTGGGTAAATTCTTAAGAGTGGAATTCCTGGGTCAAATGGTATTGTTATTTTTAGTTTTTTGAGAAACCTCCATATTACTTTCCACAATGGTTGAACTAATTTACAATCCAAACAGCAGTGTAGGACGGTTCCCTTTTCTCTGCATCCTCACCAGCATTTGTTGTTTCTTGTCTTTTGGATGTTGGCCATCCTAACTGGTGTGAGGTGATATCTCATTGTGGTTTTAATTTGCATTACACTGATAATTAGCGATGTGGAGCATCTTTTCATGTGTCTGTTGGCCATCTGAATTTCTTCTTTGGAGAAGTGTCTGTTCAGATCCTCTGCCCATTTTCTAATTGGGTTACTTGCTTTTTGGGTGTTGAAGCATGTAAGTTCTTGATATATTTTGGATGTTAGCCCCTATCGGATATATTGTTTATGAAGATATTCTTGCATATAGTAGGATGCCTTTTTGTTCTACTGATGGTGTCCTTTGCTGTATAGAAGCTTTTTAGTTTGATGTAGTCCCAATCCTTCATTGTTGCTTTTTTTTCCTTTGCCTGAGGAGATATGTTGAGGAAAAAGGTGCTCACATTTATATTCAAGAGAGTTTTGCCTATGTTTTCCTCTAAGAATTTTATGGTTTCATGACTTAAGTCTGTGCCTTTGATCCATTTTGAGTTTACTTTTGGTGTATGGAGTTAGACAGTAATACAGTTTCATTCTCTTACATGTAGTTGTCCAGTTTTGTTAACACCAAATGTTGAAGTGGCTGTCATTTCCCCATTGTATATACATGGTTCCTTTATTGTATATTAATTGGCCATATATGTGAGTGCTTATGTCTAGTCTACTCCACTGGCCTATGGGTCTATTCTTGTGCCATACCAAATTGTCTTGGTTACTGTGGCTTTGTAGTAGAGCTTGAAGTTGGGGAGAATAAACCCCCCAGCTTTGTTCTTCCATCTCAGGATTGCTTTGGCTCCTCGGGGTCTTTTGTGGTTCCATATGAATTTTAGAACTATTCTATTTCTTTGAAGAATGCTGTAGGTATTTTGATGGGTACTGCATTGAATCTGTAGATTGCTTTAGGCTGCATGGCCATTTTGACAATATTAATGCTTCCTATCCATGAGCATGGGATATATTTCCATTTATTGGTGTCTTCTATAATTTCTCTCATGAGTGTCTTATAGTTTTCAGGGTACAGGTCTTTTACCTCCTTGGTTAGGTTTTTTCCTAGGTATTTTATTCTTTTTGATGCAATTGCAAATGGAATTGTTTTCCTGATTTCTCTTTCTGCTAGTTCATCATTAGTATATAGGAATGCAACTGATTTCTGTGTATTGGTTTTGTATCCTGCAACTTTGCTGAATTCAGTTTTTCTAGTAGTTTTGGAATGGATTCTTTAGGGATTTTTTATGTACAATATCATATCTGCAAACAGTGACAGTTTAACTTCTTCCTTGCCAATCTGGATGCCTTTTATTTCTTTGTGTTGTCTGATTGCCATAGCTAGGACCTCCAGTACTATGTTGAATAAAAGTGGGGAAAGTGGGCATCCTTGTCTTGTTCCTGATCTTAGAGGGAAGCTTTCAGCTTTTAGCTGTTAAGTATGATGTTGGCTGTGGGTTTGTTGTATATGGCCTTTATTATTTTGGGGTACTTGTCCTCTTTACCCATTTTGTTGAGAGTTTTTTTCATGAATGGATGTTGAATTTTGTCAAATGTTTTTTCAGCATCTGTGGAGACGATTATCTGATTTTTGTCCTTTTTTTGTTGATGTGGTGTATGACATTGATGGATTTTCAAATATTGTACCATCCTTGCATCCCTGGAATAAATTCCATTTGATCATGATGAATGATCTTTTTGATGTATTTTTGAATTTGGTTTGCTTATATTTTGATGAGTATTTTTGCATCTATATCCATCAGGGGTATTGGTCTGCAATTTCTTTTTCTGTGATATCTTTGCCTGGTTTTGTTATTAGAGTGGTGCTGGATTCATAGAATGAGTTTGGAAGTATTGCCTGCTCTTCTACTTTTTGGAAAACTTTAAGGAGAATGGCTAGTAGGTCTTCTCTAAATGTCTGATAAAATTCAACTAGAAGCCATCTGTCTGGGGGTTTTGTTCTTAGGTAGTTTTTAATTACCAATTCAATTTCATTGCTGGTAATTGGTCTGTTCAGATTTTTTATTTCTTTCTGGGTCAGCCATGGAAAGTTGTATTTTTCTATAAAGCTGTCCATTTCTTCTAGATTATCCAATTTGTTAGCATGTAATTTTCATAGTATTCTCTAATAATTCTTTATATTTCTGTAGTGTACATAGTGATTTTTCTTTTCTTATTTCTGATTCTGTTTATCTGTGTACACTCTCCTTTTTCCTTGATAAACCTGACTACAGTGTATCTGTTTTGTTTATTTTCTCAAAGGACCAGCTCCTGGTTTCATTAATTCTTTTATTGTTTTTTTCTTCTCAATTTTATTTATTTCTTCTCTGATCTTTATATGTCCCTCCTTCTACTGACTTTAGGTCTCATTTGTCCTTCTTTTTCTGGTTTCATTAATTGTGAGTTTAGACTGATCATTTGTGATCGTTCCTCTTTCTTGAGGTAAGGCTATATTGCTATAAACTTTCCTCTTAGCACGGCCTTCATTGCGTCCCACAGAAGTTGGGGTGTTAAGCTGTTGTTTTCCTTTGTCTCCATATATTGCTGATCTTTGTTTTTATTTGGCCATTGATCCATTGATTATTTAGGAGCATGTTGTTAAGCCTCCATGTGTTTGCAGGCTTTTTTGTTCTATTTGCACAATTTATTTCTAGTTTCATACCTTTGTGGTCTGAGAAGTTGGTTGGTACAATTTCAGTCCTTCTGAATTTACTGAGGCTCTATTTGTGGCCACGTATGTTTGTTGTCTATTCTGGAAAATGTTCCATGTGCACTGGAGAAGAATGTGTGTCCTTTTGCTTTTGAGTGCAGTGTTCTGTAGATGTCTGTTAGGTCCATCTGTTCTATTGTGTTATTCAGTGCCTCTGTCTCCTTAATTATTTTCTGCCTGGTTGATCTGTCTTTTGGAGTGAGTAGTATGTTGAAGTCTCCTCAAGTGAATGCATTGCATTCTATTTCCCCCTTTAATTCTGTTAGTATTTGTCTCACATTTTTGGGTACATAGATATTTATAATGGTTATATCCTCTTTTTGGATTGACCCCTTTATCATTATTAATGTCCTTCTTTGCCTCTTGTTTCTTTGTTTTAAAGTCTATTTTGTTTGATACAAGTACTGCCACTTCTACTTTTTCTCCCTATTAGTTGTATGACATATTTTCTTCCATCCCTTCACTTTTAGTCTGTGTATGCCTTTGAGTTTGAAGTGAGTCTCTTGCAGGCAGCATGTAGATGGGTCTTGTTTTTTATACATTCTGTAACCCCATGTCTTATGAATAGTGCATTTAGTCCATTTACATTTAGGGTGATTATCAACAGATATGTACTTATTGCCATCACAGGCTTTAGATTCATGGTTACCAAAGTTTGAAGGGCAGCATCTTTACTATCTAACAGTCTAACTTAACTTGTGTATTACACTATTTCCAACACAATCTAAAGGTTCTTTTTTTTTCTTTTTCTCCCTTCTTTTTTTCCTCCTCCACCCTTTATATGTTACGTATCATATTCTGTACTCTTTGTGTATCCCTTGCCTGATTTTGTGGATAACTGATTTAATTTTATATTTTCTTAGTAATGTATTTTCCTATTTCCTTTACTGTGGTTTTATTTTCTTTGGTGACAGCTATTTAGCCTTAGGAGCAGTTCCATCTACAGCAGTCCCTCCAAAATACACTGTAGAGATGGTGTGTGGGAGGTAAATTCCCTCAACTTTTGATTATCTGCAAATTGTTTAATCCATCCTTCAAATTTAAATGATAATCTTGCCAAGTAGAGTATTCCTGGTTTGAGACCCTTATGTTTCATTGCATTAAATATATCATGCTACTCCCTATTGGCCTGTAAGGTTTCTGCTGATAAGTCTGATGATAGCCGGATGGGTTTTCCTTTGTATGTGATCCTTTTTCTTTCTCTGGCTGCTTTTAATACTCTGTCCTTGTCCTTGATCTTTGCCATTTTATTTATTACATGTCTTGGTGTTGTCTTTCTAGGGTCCCTTGTGTTGGGAGATCTGTCGCCTTCCATGGCCTGAGAGACTATTTCCTCCCCCAGACTGGGGACCTTTTCATCAATTATTTCCTCAAAGACACTTTCTATCTCTTTTTCTCTCTCTTCTTCTGGTACCCCTATAATGCAAATATTGCTCTGTTTGGATTGGTCACAGAGTTGTCTTATTCTTCCATTGCTAGAGATCCTTTTTTCTCTCTGTGCCTCAGCTTCTCTGTATTACTGTTCTCTAATTTCTATTCCATTTATCATCTCCTCTACCTTTTCTAACCTGCTTTTAATCTCCCCATTTTATGTTTCATTTCAGATACTGTATTTTTCAAAGTTTCTGTCTCTTTCTTTAAATCGTCCCTGAGATCTTGAATATTTATTTTTCTGTAGCTCCTTGAGCATGTTTATGATTTTTATTTTGAGATCTTTATCAAGAAGATTGGTGATTTCAATTTTACTGAGCACTCTTTCTGGTGTTTGAAGAACTTTGGTGTGAACAAAGTTCTTTTGCCACTTCATATTGCTAATGAATAATATTAAATAATAACTTTGTGTAGATGACATCTTCTAGGGCCCAGAAGCTCTGCTCCCTGGAGTGGCCCAGCTATCAGAGCAATGGTGGGAGTCACAGGTGATTGGCGCCAGTGCTTTCCAGAAGGTAAATGCTCTTTCTTGCTGCCTGGCCACAGTGCCTGCCTCCATTGCCAAGGCCTGTGGGCAGAGTGTGCAAGGAGGAGCCTCGGCAATTTTCCCCTGTAGCTACCATATGCAGAGTTGCCTTCTGGCTGGCCGGGTGCTATGGCACTGGCAGTAGGTTGGCGAACTGGTTCTAGCTAGAAGGAAAGAGTGGCAGGCTCCATTTCATGGTGGGGGGCCTCAGTGCTATGTTGCCAGCCAGGTGGATGGAGCCTCTGAAGCTCCTGAAAGTTCCTAACCTGCTGGGTTGAGTGTGCTGTTATGATTTTGTCCATCTGTCCTTTCTACTGAATAGCAAGCTCTGTCTAATCCTTGCCCCTTTAGCAGCCCTCTCTCTTGGGAAGTCTTTCAAAGAGCCTGCCTTTATTTTGTCCCAGAGCAGCCACTGTGGGTACCTGTTCTCTACAAGTGGCTGGAATCTCAGTCTCTCCAAGTATTCTGCTTGTCGTTGCTTTCCAACCCCTCTAATCTCCAGAACACCATGTAATGTGGGTTCATGCTCCTGGAATAGATCACCAGGGGTGGGTATTTAGCAGTCATGAGCTTCTACTCCATCCACACTCCATTTCTCTTCCTCCCACCAGCGAGCTGAGGTTTGGGGGAGGGCTTGGGTCCCACTGGATTTCAGCTTTGCTACTTTTCCCTTCCTGTGAGGTCCTCTCTTTTCCCCAGATGTAAGCTGACTGTTGCAGTCTTCTTTCTGATCACTCTTTCAGGAATAGTTGTATTTTCTGTATTTTCGTGTTATGTGTGGTTTGGGGAGGAGGCTTCTGCCTCATTTCTCATGCCATCATCTTTTTTCCAGCAGTACTTTTTCAATTATTTCATAGTTGTATGGGTCAGAAGTTGGGGCAAGGCTTGGCTGGATTCTTTGCTTAGACTCTTACAAGGCTGAACTCAATATGTTGGCCAATCTGTGTTCTCATCTGTAGGATGTGGGGAAGAATCCACTTCTAAGCTCATTTAGGTTGTTGGAAGAATCCTTGGAATATAGAGATGATTCCTTGGTGGCTGTCAGCTAGAGATCACCCTCACCCCCTTGAGGCTGACCTCAGTTCTTTCCTGTGGCCACCTCCATCTTAAAAGATATTAACTGCATACTGAAACCTTTTCATATTTGGAATCTTTCTTTCCCTACTTTGACAGCAGAGAAAATTTTCTACTTTTAAAGGACTTGGGTGATTAGATAGACCCACCCAGGTATTTCTGTGCTTTAAGGTCAACTGATTTGGGACTTCTTAACTACATGTGCAAAATCTCTTTATAGTAGTACCTAGATTAGTGTTTGATTGAATAACTGGGGGCCAGAAACTTTGAAAGGGCATTTTTTAGAATTCTACCTACCACAGGAACAATGTGAGCCATTTGCTTTACATATTTTATTTAATTTAAGCCTTTCAACAACCTATAAAGACACAAGTTAATTGCCTAATTTACTCACCTGATAAGCGATGAAGCTGGTATTTGAGTCTAGCCTATTCTGACTCTAAAATTGGTGCTCTTCCATAGCAGTAGTGATAAAGATATTAATATTAATAAGACCAGAACTGTCTATATGCCAGGAACTGCCATTTTTCATGTACTAACTCATTTAATCTCCACAACAACCCCATCAGTAGGTACTATTATTGGCCTAATTTTGTGGGTGAAGAAGCCATGTGGAGTTAGCCAGTTATCAACAGGCTCTCCATTATATAAATAAAGCACTCTAGTTAATTTCAACCTCAGCATGTAGGAATTCAAAGAGAACTCAAACACTCTAGGTGTTCATTGAGTTACTAGCTTGGTTACTTCCTCTCTATAATGTTTTCATGCACAATGGGATGTGACAGCTTTGAGACTTTCATTGTGTTAAAGTAAAATTGCACCAAAGTTCAAAAGACAGGGAAGACTTTAATCCAGACTTGGAATAGGGAAGAGAGGCCAGGACTCAGTCTGATCATAATTCTGCTGAAACAGAGATGGGGTGGGGGTGGGGATTGTGGGTCATCTATGCTTGCTAATTGCTTCACCTAAAGGAAAAGTAAGCTTTCTCATATCTTCACAACAGGAGGTAATTTTACAACTTGGAGCAAGGTGCCTGCCAAAACTAGGCTCCTATATTTCCACAGAAACTGAGAGAGAGGGGTATTATCGTTTTTCCATGACTAGATTACATTTCCAATGGATGGCTCCCAAGTTCTTGGAAAGACATTCTTGGGCTATAAACTGGCCAGAATCTTTTAACAAGATTTACATCTCAACAAAGCAGAGAGAGAATTTGCAATGACAACTTTTCTAAAGTAACTGTGTCTTGCCAATGGGTTTCAGCCCCAGGTAAGTTCACTATGGATTCAATGTGACCAAAGAAAATGACAGCAGAATGCTCTTTGGGGTGAAAGGGTTATAACCAACTTTATTTCCAGGTGGCAGGTCAGTCACTAGAATCCCATTCGCTCAGAGCGAGTCTGTATGCAGCAAGCCAGTCTCTGCCTCTGGGCCCCTCTGTCCGCACAGCTGTCCTCTGGGCCTCTCTGCACAGCCGTCCCACACAGCCGTCCTCTGGGCCTTGGTCCTCAGCGCTGCCACCACTCTAGCCTCCGCTCTGCTCTCCTGCAGCCTTGCAGCCCTGCCACCCTGTCATGCCCAGAGCACTGGGCAGAGCTTTTTTTATAGAGTCAACAGCCGTGTATTGCCCACAGGTGTGCAGTGAGCTAGTCAACCACAGCCAGGTGAGAATCCTGGCCACAGAAAGTCTCATTTTATCCACAAACTGCTTTAAGGAAAGGTAGATCAGGGCCCAGAGTCAGGAAATCTGTCTAGTGTTGAGTCAAGCTAGGGGAATGGTAAGACCATCTCCATCAATTGTAAAGACTAAAGCAGTAATGTATACCTTATACTCTGAAAAGTAATATTCAAGTATTACTTCCTCCAGGACCATTCCTCTCTGACCCTTCAAGTCTGGATTCTGAGCTTTTCCTCTCTGGTTCCAGAGCTCTTGAGCCTTCCTCCATCATATGTAATATTATGTCAAGGCACTAATAGACTAAGTGCCCAACAATAGCACTATAAACAGATATATGAATAAATAGCATATGTATATACTATAAATAGCAGTATAAACAGATTATGGTACTTCTATACACAAATACTATAGCCATTAAAGATTATGTTGAAGGAGAAATTTAATAACTTGGAAAAATATTTATAGTAGATTGTTACATTAAGTAAAGGCAATTAGAAAACATTATGAAAAATATGATCCCAATCAAGTAACATAACAAACAAAACCCCTGGAAGGATATACACCAAAGTAATGGTATCTACCTGTGGGTGGTAGGGTTATGGATGATTGTTATTTTCATCTTCGTGCTTTACCATGTTTTTGGATTCTCCACAATGAAAATATATTACTCTGTCACCAGGATAAAAAAAACAAAGTTTAACACAAAATTGACTAAAAAAGGTGTGGACACAAGAAGCCACAAAAGCAATTTTTATGACTCCCCAGCTGTAATCTATGGAAGCAAATGTAGTGCTTTATAGTATTTCCTAAGGAATTTTTTGCTTTCTTTGTTACTGTCCTTCTGGTAGTCCAAATCTGGACAGAGATGAAGGTGTCATAAAGGCCTCTCCCCCTGATCAGGTGGCATGTGCTTGGGCTCCAGCCCTGGAGGCAAGAGAGTTTGGGGGACAGGGAATAACATTGCAATCAGCCTTTCCTGCACTGGCTACATCTGCATCATTAGCCTTGACTTTATGTCATGAATTGATTGAGTAATTAATGGAAACACTTATTTCCACCAAATGTTCCCTGTGTGCCTCTCCAGGAAGAGTTATTCAGAAAGGACATGAGCTACATTGCAAGATAATGAGTTTGCTGTCACAAAAGGTATTCAAGCAAAGGGTGAATGCTATTTGTCAGGAACATGATGGAAAGACTTTCAGCCTCATATAAACCAGCTGGTTACGTTTGTGGGTGGTGAGACTCTCTCTCAAATTAGTTCAATAAGAAGGGGGTTTATTGGCAGGAGCTGTCACCTGTTACCCTGAACAGAAATGGAAGTATACTAGGCCTCTAGGAACTGAGGTGAGGGCTTGGGAAGCCTTTGAGAGCCCAGACAGTCACTGTGCGCCTCAGGGGTTTCGCAGCATCTCTGTCTCTGTTCTCTTCTTTCCTCTGCATTTGCCTCCTGCAAGATCTTTGCTAGCCTCACCCTAGGGCACAAAATCTCTCCTCCAGCAAACTGCCAGAGACTGTGCCTGTAGGCGAAAAGAGAAAGGGAGGCGGAGAGAGAGAAAGGTGGGAGGGGAGAGGGATTCCAATTCAGTCAGGCATCTGTGGTTAGGGGAGAAAGAATTACAATGAAGGCAACAATTTTAAGAAATGACAAATATATCGATTGGTAAACATGCTCAAATATCCAAAAGAAAGAACCTATATATGGGCCAAATTTCACACTGGTTTCTGTTAATCAGAATCTATTCCATCACCTCTCCTTTCTTGATCAGATTGTTTTACTCTGCAGTGATGACTTAGGAATTCTACCCAGGCCCTGGCGTAGCTGATTAGAAGAGCATTCTGAAGTGGGCTTTCTGAATTGTTATCCAAAATAGGCTATCTAGAATTCAAATGGCTTGTCAGAATATTTCAGCTCAATTACTCTGACTAGAGGTGTAAACTTGTGTTTTTATGTCAGTCTTAAGTCATTTCCTGTATTTACTCAGTGGGCAGAGTCAGCTAACTAGGGAATCTAAGACGCCTTGGAAAATATAGAAACTGCTAACAAATACACAAAACACTGGGAGTAAAATTCCTCTTGTGTCACAGAGAGGCCTTAGGTTACAGCTGCTGGTTTATTCCATCAACTTTAACAATATCCAGCCTCCTTCATCAGTCGCCTTTGCCCGGAGCAGCTAGCATTTCCTTAATAATTTATACCACCTTTTTCATTTCCATTCACTTCGTCACTTCATCAGCAGAATTGTAATTCCTCATCCCCTCATACATCTTCATTTCTGACCCCATTACCTGTGAGGGCTCCGCAGGCCTGCCTGCTCTTGGCGCGGCGCTTCTGCTCTCTGGTTGCTCTCCTGGGTCTCCGGCCATCTGCTCCCTGCTAATTGGTGCAGATGGGAGTCAGAAGACAGCAGAGCACACGAGGGAGGAAGCAGATTCTCCTGGTAAGTAAGGGGCCCTTGGGGACCGAAACACTTTGGGGAAGCTGCTCGAACACTGTCAGGCACAGCGAAAGAGCGATTTATGAAGTCCTATTGTATGACATTTCACTTATCCTTCAAAAGGTATTTCCAAAATCTGCCCTGATGTTGGCTCACCCTCGTGAGGTCTACATCTAAGCAAACTCAGAATAATAAGAATGAGTATCACTTATTGACCCTGACGTAGTGCTAAGTACTTTGCACATATTAATTCATTTATTCATCACAAGAAATCTCTGAAGTATGTATTAGTATCCTTGCTTCATAGCTGGAGAAACTGAGCCTCAGAGACACTGAGCAATTGACTAAGTGTCTTAGTCCATTTGTTACAGTCCAAGCTGCTATAACAAAACACTATAGACTGGGTGGCTTATAAACAACAGACATTTATTTCTTACAGTTCTGGAGGCTGGGAAGTCCAAGATCAAGGTGCTGGTAGGGTCTTTGTCTGGTAAAAGCCCCACTTCCTGGTTCATAGACAGCTGTCTTTTTGCTGTATCTTTGCAGAGTGGAAGGGGCAAGGGAGTTCTCTGAGGTCTGTTTTATAGGGTGCTAATCCCATTCCTGAAGGCTCTGTCCTTATGGCCTAATCATCTCCTAAAGGCTCCATGTCCAAATACCATCACATTGGGGATTAGGTTTCAATATACACATTTGGAAGCGCATGAACATTGAGTCTGTAGCACCAAGCCAGGCACAGCTGAACCAAGACGAGACCACAGGTCTTCCTGGCTTGAAGAAATGTGTTCCCAGATTTTCACATGCTGCCCCATGTAAGAATAGTTTATCTTTAAATCCCTCTTCTATCCCCTTTCTCATTTCTGGTATCCCTTGTCTCTATCCAATTTCCAAGGAGCAGTGCTGTGTTACATGGTTTCTGGTTAATGGCTATGCTGGAAAGTATCTGGTGAACTGTCTCCTATTAGAGTGGCTCGGATGGTGCCCCGTGTTCACGTGGAAAAGAGCACACTTGAGAACAAAGGCTAATGATGTTATTTTCCACCACTACTTGTGGAAATGGGGGAAATCGTTTTGTGTAGGAAGCTTTGTCAGACATCTGTATTGTACTGGTGGTAGTGTCTGCTTTGCTTGTATAATAGTGAGCACATTGAAGGTGCTTGGTAAATGTTTATCGAATTCCAGTGACATCTCAAATCTTGGAAACACTTCAACATTTTGATAGGCATGGAATCAAGTACATCACAGTGGACTTTTGCACATACAGGTTGCAGATTATCAGAGCTTTGGGAAGTTCTGGAGAGCACAAGATGTTTGGGAACTTGTCAGACCAGGCCCAGAAACCTGGTCCAGAAGATCCGATCTGCTTTAATGACCCTGGGCTTCTACTGTGTGATATATGGCTTTGATGGGGCCTTGGGGCAAAGGGAAGAGGATGCAAGAAAGGCTGGCAAGAAGGACTTAGGAGTCTGAGTTCCAATTTCCTTATTCCTGCATTGATTCTACAAATATTTACTAAGAGCTTAATAATGATTAGATAGTGTTCTGGGCATTGAAATTAAAGAAGCAAATCAAGCAGATAAGGCCACTTCCTTCATGGATTTTGCATTCTGGTGTAGAAGACAGGTCATAATCATGATGTTTTTGGATCCTGGTAAGTGCCGAGGAAAAACTGGTGTGGGGAGGTGTCCTGACCTGCAGGACAGTCAATGGGAGTCGACGACCTGGAGGAGAGAATGAAGGGGCAAGGGACACAAAGAACGGACAGCAAGACAGGATATTTGATCAAGCTGACACAGTTTATTGTTTGCAGGCTCAATTTATACAGGTAGCGAGGAAGGGGTGGGTCAGAAGGTGATTGGGCCTTAGGGGGCGCCGGCGGGAAGGTGCAGAGGGGTGATTGAGCCTTGGCTGGCGCCGGCGGGAGCAGACGACCTGGAAGAGAAGCAGGGAGTTTGCCATCTTGTGGGTGGGGGCCCTTGGGAGGGAGGCTTTAAGGGTGGGGCTTTCGTAACCGAGCCCGCCTAAAGGCCCACAGGTTTGCTCCCAACAGGGAGGTGCTGCCTCGGGTAGAGTGGTCGGGGGAGGGCTTTCTGAGGAGAGAGAAGAGCTGAGAGCATGACGACCCCCTGGAGTCGGCAGCTGGGGCAGACAGAGCGGGAGCTGTAGTTGTCCTTTTTCCGTGGGTACAGCTCTGTTATTAGTCAATCTTGGCTCTTCACAGTTAATTTCAACACAATGAAATTTGAACCTGGCATATGGACAAGTCTGTGACATGGGTGTCACTCTTTTCATCCATTTTTTAAAATCCATTTTACTTACGGCTAGGTTCAGGGTAGCCTACAGGAGGCAAAAAGAAGGAGATAGGAAGAGCTGGATCTGGGAGCCAGACAGAGGTACAACCAGCCTTCTGAGAAATCTTGGGCAAATTATTTCACTTTTCAAAGTCACAGATTTCTTATCTGTTAATAGGTAGAATGGGCTGAAAAGAATGTGGGCATTGGAAAGAAAATGTGCTACTTTATCTCTATGGTACATCTTTGAGTTCTTGCCTTTGATTTATCCAATAAAGATATCCCAGAGCTATTTACATTAGTAAAAATAACAAAAGCTGACATTTATTAGCCTCTAAGCCCTATACATTTTATATGACCTCTCAGCCCTCAAAACGACTTCACAAAGTAGCTACCTTTATTATCTGCATTTTGTAGAGAAAGAAACTGAGGCACAAAGAGATTAGGAAAAGGAAAGGAGTCTAACATTTTGTGATCATGCACTATGTACAAGGGGCTGTATTTGGTGACTTCAAGGCATTATCTTGGTTTGTAATCATACTGCCTCCTGGATCTCAAAGTAGTTTATAAATAGGAAACTGAGGTTTAGTGACATTATATGATTAGCTCAGAGGATGCAAAGCACATGGCAAAGTCAAGGTTTGACTCCAGCACTGTGCTGCTGCAAATGTCCCCTTTTTTCCCCCCATCATATGCAGCTGGCAGACAGATGATGTTCCTTTACCTTCAGCAAGGGCTGTGGACGCCTCTCTGCTCTGGCTGATACATCATTCCTAGAACACTCTTGACATATTTCCAATTACAGTGCTGGACTTTGTAACTGTCACATGAATTATGGGACTACAGTGTCTAATTGCACCTATTGATATCTCCAGTGGGGAATAGTACCAATCTCAGTATTCTTTTTTGTGCAGATTGAATGATGTGATAGATTTTGGCTCATATAAGGATACATAGGAGGTAACTAATCAGTGGTCTCCATTGTCATTATTGGGATATAAGAATTTTTTTCTTTATCTTCAGATCTGAGCTCAGCACTTTACATTGAATATAAAACATATGTTTGATGAATAAATGGATAAATGAATGAAGAAGTAATAAATTGATTGCTTGGAGTTTGAGGACCTGAGTTCTAGTCCAGTCTCTGCCATCATTACCATGAGATCATTCAGAAGCCACTAGATCTGGATCTGTTTTTCCTGCCTTGTCTCATGGGCATATTGTCCCAAAGATCTCTATGACCTCTTGCAACTAGATTTTCTTAAATTATTTAATTTGGAGCCAGTAAGACCTGAGTTAATTATCTGACTCTTGGCACTACCTGGAGACCCTATCTGACACCATCAATACTTGCTTTCTTGCTATCCATGTGGGCTGAGCTTCACATTTGGGACTTTAGGACAAGAGGGGACATCCTTCCTCTCCTTCCTATTAGTTTTATTGCTTTTATGTTACTTTTTCCTCAACTGGAGGCAATTTGGCCAGCCCCTCAGGGAGCATTTGACAATATCTGTAGACAGTTTTGGTTGTCACAACTGGGGATCCGTGCTACTGGCATTTAGTGGGTAGAGACCAGGGATGCTGATAAACATTCTACAATGCAAAAGAGAGCCCCCCATTGACCAAGAATTATCTAGCTCAAAATGTCAGTGGTGTTGAGGATGAGAGATGTCTCATGAGGACAATATATTTGCAAGGAGTGATACTCTTCTAACACCGAGCTCCAGAGCACCACTTCTGCCCTGAAATCAGGAAGCCTGGGCCTAGTGACTAAATGTACACATAAAAATTCCCTGGTTTTACAAAGGATTCAAAGGCGTGATGAGGGAGGCTATGATAGTGCTTCAGACTCCTGTACAGAGCAAACACATTACTGACCTATAATGAAGGGTTTCTGAGTAGATAAGGGCACAGCCTCTACAGGGAAATGTTTTAGCTGAGGCCATGTGGATTTTAGCTGCATGAATAACATCAGCATTAATGGGAATCATTATGCTGCCCTGCACCAGAGATTTACCCCTGAACAGATAGCAATATCTTACAGATGGAGCCCACTGAAAATCTGTTCCACTGGCAGGATACATGGAGAAGGATTGTGTGGGATGCAGTGTAGGCTGCCAGCTCATGAGTAGCTTTGAGCTACTGGTCTTGTAGGGACAAAGTAGGACAAATAGGGTAACATAATCCAGTGACTCAGTGTAAGCCCAGGGTGACACTGGGAAAGGTTAATAGTCTCTTGGACATCCCTCCTCCCCTTTTGAAGCCTTTCTGTCATGCCATCGTGCTATTGTTCTTGTTCTTGTCACCTCCCTAGGTCCTAGGCATCCTGTCACCCCCCCTAGGGAAAATGGGCTGATAAACTCATTCTCCCAAAGCTGTCAAAGATTCAGGTGTTATCTTCTACAGGATAATTTTTGACTTAAAGGAATGGGATCAGTGAGGTGCCAGGCACTGAGGCATAAATCATTGTTTTTCTGGAGGGTTCTGCAAGTGTGCCCCAAGAATCGAATCTTCTTCTGCACAAATCCCTCAGATCTTGATTTAAGCTACTGTGGAGTCATTTTTTGCACATCACAATTTCTGGAAGCTCACTATGTAAAATAGTGAGGTAGTGGAGATGCTGTGTTGGAAGTCAGAGGGGTGCCTCCAGGAGCCAGGCCCCTGGGTTTCACCCCCACATCCTCCCACTGGTCTGTGGCACCTCTCTGGAATCTCTCAGCTCTGTGGTGCTGTGCTCCTCAAACTTGTCCTTAGCGTGATGCACAATGAAAGGCATGCTCTGGTTTTGGCATCTGGAGTGCCCGGAGAACTTGCTCTAGGCTGGAGGTGAAGGCTCAGCTGCTCTGAGGACGGAGCAATCATCAGGGGAGCAGAGCATGAACATCATCATCCTTGGGTGATCTTGACAAAGCCTGCCCACTCGAAATCCTGGAGACTGAAAGGAGAGGATTTCAGTCACACCATTAACTGGCACCATGCCAGAGTCCAAGGGATTGAATTCATTCTTTAACACATGAAGTAAATGTGATGGAGAATTAGGTATGAGCCAGCTACCCCTCCAGCTCCTGGGGAGACAAGGGGTAGCAAATCCCTGCCTTCAAAGAGTTAATATTCCAGTGTGATGTGGGCAGGTAAGAAGTAAACCATGAATAAATAACATATAATCAGTGAGCTTCATAAGATACTGCAGTTTGAGGGACTAGTGTGTGTGTGTGTGTGTGTGTGTGTGCGTGTGTGCGTGTGTGTGTGTGTGTGTGTGTGTGTGTGCTGGTTAACTGAGGTAGAGTGGTCGGAGGAGATTCTTTTTAAGGAGATGGGCTTTGAGATGGAGCCAAGCATGTGAGGTGCTGGTGAAAAAGAGTTCCAGACACAGAACACAGCTGGACTATAGGTTGGAGGCAAGAATATGATTCACATGCTCAAAAGACAGCAAGAAGCCCAATTTTCATCTTTTAAAGTTTCTAATCGCCTCTGCCTATTTTCAGGCCTTTTTAGCCATTTCAACGTTATTTATTTTTTATTTTTTGCATTTGATCCTATGAGGCTTATTGTAATCTATCATTAGCTATTTTGATGGGAATTTTGTTAACTTATCTTTACCTAGAAACAAGCATTTGGAGATTTATAAACAGACAATATATTGAGTTAGATTTAGGACTTTTAAAGAAAAGATTTCTTTTATCCTTCACAGCAACTCTATATGGTAGGTGTTTTATGGTTCCTATTTTTATAGATCATGAGACAGACACATAAAAAGCTGGGTAATTGAGCAAAAATTATGACTAGCAAATGGCAGAGACACAGTTTGAACCTGGATGACTGAGTCCTAAGCCCACATTCTGAAGACAGTCAGGGTCTCCATGCCAGTGTGTTCAAGATTTTTAAGGGGGTTTGGGCTGCTGCAGACATTCGTCACTTGAAAATCAAGATGTCCCTGGAGCCACTGGTGGGTCCTGCTTAATTATGGCTGAGATCTTTGAAAGCCATCAGGAAACTTAGCAAGTGTTTTTCTAATTTTTTATTGCATATTTTCATTGTGACCTGGCTTTTTTGCCAGCCAGTAGGGAAGACCCAGTCATTTTTACTTGGAATATCGTTCAAGCCACATTCTACCCACCACATCTATTAATTGAGATGAGAGAGCAATGGAGGATAGGAAGACTTGAACTTCAAAGCAGTGGGCTCCTCCAGCCCCTTTTGAGCATGACTCACTAAGCCCCTTGACAAATAAGGAGCATTTTCTAAATGCAGACATGACAATCTCATGTTCTGCAATGACCTCTCCTCATCACTTCTTTATTCTGTTATGACAGTGACAAATCCCAGCCTTGTGATGCCCAGTCTCCAGTTCAGAAAAGCTGCAGATTTCTCAGGTTTTGTGTACTGGGACATAAAGAAAGAAATTTCTCTTACCCATCTTCATCCCTCACTTGTGGGATGATCTCAGTGGAATTCAGATAAGTTTCCTGCATCTCTTGGGGTTATACTTGGTGCAAGGGACCCAGGTTGATGGCTTTGAAGAAATTCACCATTATAGCAATATCAATATAAAAACACACAGTATTACATGAAAAGCGTCTCCTGTTACTGGCTGAGATGCTCTTTTCCCCAGGATCCTGTCTTGCCAGGAGGCAATGAAGAATGAAGCCAGCAGACAAGAGTATGGAGTAACCAGCAAAGTTTTTAATGAAGATTGTAAAGGAAAGACTCCCACTAATCAGGAGAGGCTCCAAGAGCAGATGCCATTAGGGCAGCTGTGTCTAGAGCTTATAAGCACAAAAATGGAGAAAATCATGCAAGTGGCTGGGATTTGTTGCTAGAGCCTGTTGCCATGGACAAGCCAGGATCAAAGGAAAGAAAAACTCCCTTTTTTCTCAGGCTGAATTTTCCCACATGTCCAGAATGAGGCTTCTGGTTTACTGAGAAGACTTGACCCTAATTCTCTTCTGCCTGAGTCTTACCAGGGCCTTGAGTTTTATCTGCCTGCAACCCACTAACACCTGCCTCACTCCTACTTTGGAGACTCTACTTTTTCAGAAGAGACAGCATATGAACTTGGTCTCCAAAAATAAGTCAATCACTTAACAATTCAATCTTGCAAACTGCAACTCCAGAGGAGGAGCCATTAGATAACTGTCTCTCCCTGGGTAGCTTCCATATGATGGTGATACTCAGTCATACTTTGGGGACCACTGTGTAGTTCTTATCAAAGCTTAGAGAGAATCCATCACCCACAGTGCAGTCTCTTATGCACTGTCTCTTATAAGCTGGGTGACCCTGGAAAGCCAACTGCATATCCTGAAGCTTCAATTTCTTTGGTTATATAATAATACTTCACCACAGGATAGATTGCTGTAGAATGGATCAGTCAGGGATCTGAGTTGCAAGCAACAGAAACCAATTTTGGCTGAGTTAAGCAGGAACAGGATTTATTGGCAGTCACCTGAAGTGATGGGGAACCAGGCATAAAGGCAAAAAGCCCCACAAAAACCCAAAATTCAAGCCAGAGACTGGTCCAGAGGGGAACTATCATGGATAGTGGTGCTATTGCTCTTTCTTTCACTCGTTCCTTGTTAAAACTCTGGGGTAGGATTCCTAGTTCAAACCCTGGTTGCCTGAAACTGGAGCACATTCTTGATTTTGGCTGTAAGGTGACCCATGTGTCAGCCTCCTGGCAGGACTCATTAGAGGAAGAATTATCTAAACATAGGAAGGGGAACCAAAATAAACACTAATATTCACTCTCTGAAGATTATATGGGTTGTATTCCCAGACACGCAGCTCATTGTAAACAAATGTGAGTTCCATTTTTACCCTCTTTGGGTCAATATCTTTACTGTTGATGGCAGTATTAATGGAAATTATAAACCACATCCGAGTGATTTGTAGCACTTACTTGCTCATTTACTATTTCTTGCTTTTTTTAGAGCTGTTTTGGGAAAACTGCCTTAGGCCTCTAAAAACAGTAAATATTTGAAAGACTGAAAACAGATTCATGCAAAACTTGAAAAATATCAGTGTATTTCATTTGCATGTTTCTTAGACTTGGCTTTAACTTTAGAAACTCTGTCCTTATCCTTTTCTGCTTGTTATATAAAACCTCAACTTTATATGTTCAGCATTTTGAATATGATGGGGCTTTAAATATGAGCTTTATGGGTGTGATCAGTGGAGAAGGCTAGTTGGGAATGTGATTTGTGTGTCTAGAACTACTCTCCTTGTTTCTTCCTTAATGACTAAGTCACTCCTGGAAATAAATGAGTCATTTACAGAGACACATGCAGACTCTGAAGCCCTTGGGGCATTCTTTTAGTGACTGGAGAAAAATAGTCTAAATGTGCTGGTGTTGAGTCCAGTCCAATTCCTCTGCTCTGAGTTTCCCTTTGGCTATTCAAGTTGCTTAGGAAGCAGGATAACTTATTATTACAAGAGCAGAACCGAAATCAGACTCTTTTTCATCATGCAGTAACTGTGTGACCTTAAGCAAGTTATTTAACCTCTCTGAACCTCAGTACTCTTATCAGAGGATAAGTCTTAGAATTTTGTAAAACACTTTCTATAAAGTAGCTAGTAGAATGCCTGGTTTATAATTTTTTAGTAACCAGTGAATGACACAGAGACCATTGAGGATAAATTTATGTTCTGTTTCACTAAACCTATTGTGTTTACTCTCTTTTCCATTAAAAATATAGAATAATGGCACAATCAACAACAAACCAAACCCTTTGAGGGCAGGAAAAGTTTAATTAATTTTTCCTTCTGGGGTTCGTAGAGTCCTTTGTACAGAAAACAAAATCTGTACCCATTTAATGACAGATGATGTAACTAGAACTCACAATGGATCTTTAGGATTGAAAAAATATTTGGAGTTTTAAACAGTTGTGCAACAGACAAATTCCACAATATCACAGTGTATGGTTAAGGAACAGGAAATTTACAAAACAAAGAATAGCAAGAAAAATAAAGTATACAGTCCTGAAATCTCTCATTATCTTCCAGGAAAGGTGATTTGAGGCCAAGGCACTCTGCTGAACAAATGGGATAAATTTCAAGGAAAGAAACTTGTGCCCCTTTACTGTGTGTTCCTGTGTAGTGTTATGTCTGAGTGTTTGTGTCCCTCCCAAATTCATACGCTAATGCCCAGCGTGATAGTGTTTGGAGGTAGGACTTTGGGAGGAGCTTAGGTTATGAGCGGTATTAGAGACCCCACCACTGTCTGAAGACACATGGATGAGAAATGACTCTCACCAGAACCTGACTGTGCTGGTGTCTTGATCTTGGACTCCCAGCCTCCAGAACTTGAGGAATAAATTTTATTGTTTGTAAGCTACTCAGTTTGTGGTGTTTTGTTATAGCAACCTGAACAGACTAAGATGGAAAATCTAACACGGGAAAGTGGTCTTGTCAAGTGGGTGTTGTATGCAGGGAAAAGACAAATATTCTATGCAGAGACCAGAGACTCTGTATTTTGGTGCTGCTGTTTACAGGGGTTGTCTAGGAAAATTAGCTTTCCAGCACCTATAGACTTTGGAACCTGTGGGTCATTGTGGGCCCTTTTGCTGGGGGCCGAAGCCCTTAGTCCCTTGGGCAGCTCTTCTTGCTGGAAAGGTAAGCCCCAGTGTTAGTGAGCTCATTGTTCAGACAATTCAGAGAGAACCCCTGAAGTATTTTTAGACAGTCCTGCTTATAATGTCACACAGAATGATTTACAACTGCCATGTTTTGACTCTACCAATGAGATTATTTAATAATAGTAATAATAGTAATGACTACTGTTGCTTTGATAATATGATATTTTATGCTTCTTCTCCAGTGCTTCTGTTTGTTTTTTACTTCCTCTGAAATTTCTACCCATAACTACTATTTCCTATGCCTCTACTTTCTGTCAGTCCCTTGACATAAAATTCTCCCAAGAACCTTGAAAGTTAGACATTATTAAGTCCATTTTACAGATGAGGAAGTGAGGAGCACAGCTTTTAAATGATTTGCTAAATAAAGTCCTCAGAGCTAGTACTTGGCCAGGTTGGAACTGAAATTTGGGTGTCTGCTTCCAGACGGTTACCTCTGTCTACATGCTAGATGCTTCCCTAGAGATCCTGAAGAGAAAGGAAAGGTCATGTCTCTGTTGGCTTTTTCTTTTGCCAAGTAAAGTCATAGAATGCAGTGGTTTTCTCTTACCTCAGGAAGGCTCAGAGGAGTGGGATGCTTGACACGCTGGGCAGTCCACACCAGGAATACTAACGAGCTGGTGTGCCCATGGATGCAGCAATTATGTCCACTCTGCCCTCCTGCCACATAGACTAGCAAGACGGTGGACTGGAATGTTATGGATATCTGCCAAAATCATTCATACTTATCTGCAGTCCTGTTAGTAATTCATCAACAGTCCATTTGATTCAGTTGGTCAGCCAAATTAGTCTGAGCATGCTATCTACCACATCAGCTTCCTCAATCATTAATGAGAAAAATCGAAAAAAATTGGATACCCAGAAAGCATGCCAAAAAATGTGAGCATAACCATTTCAGCTTAGCACAAATAGAGTCATAAAGAATGTCCATTGTTTTAGCCCAATCTATTTCCCCTGTGGAACTTCGAGCTGTATCCTTAACTGGACATTTATCATGTCTTATGATACTGGACAGCCTCCCTGAAATTTTGAAATAGTTGCAAAGCTTGTGCCTATTATTAAAAAGGCCTGTCACTTAAATGAGAACCTTTGGCTGGTTGTGAGAGGGAAAAGCAAGGGGACTAAAAGATATATTTGGGGCTTAGAAAGAATTACACACTGGCAAAACTCTACTCTGTTCCAACTAATTATTCTGATACACAGCAAAGAGAGAGAGAGGAAAGCTGTAGTTCCATCAATATTTCAGAGACACTTGAACATACAAAGACAGAGTTAAGAAACTCTTAGTCTCTTGGTTGGTAACTTATTGATTACATGAACTGTTCACTAATGAGCGGACTGGAGAACGCCAGCATCAAAAAGTTTCTATCCCCAAATGTGCTGACACGTTTAAAATGGAATGTGTGTTTGCAAGAACCCCCACATGTGAAACTGGGGATAAAACTCTTTGGCACCTTTGACTTATTTCTTGGGCTCACAGTCATTTATTATCATGTTGATAATTAAATGCAAGGTCTTTTCACATCACAGACATGGAGGGCAGAGTTCAAAAGAATGGTGAAAGTTCTTTGCCACAAGTGACTGTTTTTCTGAGGGGAGAGGTTTGTTACTCAGTTTTTTTGACCTGTGCTCTGCCTGGAAATGAGATGGGTGAAGGAGTTCCTTAAAAACTAAGGGCTTGGCAAGATCACTGCACAAGAAATTATGAGAGAGACAAGTCACCATCTGTTTTGGACAATGGATTGAAAAATTGAATTGGCAGTGTTAGGATTGTAGCTACCATAGCATAAAATAGCTTCCTGATTCCTCTAGAATGTGAAAAGTGAAGCTAAAATGTACCCATGAATACCCACATATTGATGATGCATTCACAGAGCAGGGTAACTGTTGGGATCTATATGTGATTCTCAGAGCTGAGGAAGTGAACCCCTTACTCAACCCCTACTAACTGGGGTTCCCCCAGGCTCCTGTGTGCTGAGCCAGGAGGAATGAGGTCTCCCAACTTTAGATTATAGCCCAAGTGAAGCTTGCCATAAATTACATTTTAAGTTTCATTTCTGCTTAATATATAAAATAAAACACACATAATTACATAGAGTTCCAGGCACTGATCTAATCATTTTACATTTATAAACCAATTTAGTCCTCACAATAGCCTGTGAAGGAGGTACTATCTCTGTTTTATAGATGAGAAAACT
This sequence comes from Manis pentadactyla, assembly GCF_030020395.1. Classification (NCBI taxonomy): domain Eukaryota; kingdom Metazoa; phylum Chordata; class Mammalia; order Pholidota; family Manidae; genus Manis; species Manis pentadactyla. Next base: position 21,963,609 of record NC_080023.1, read on the forward strand.
GGATCGTAGAGAGGACACAAGTTCTTCCCCAAATCATAGTCCTGGTTCAGCACTTCTGGGAATGTTCAGCCTACTTTTTATACTTTCCTCTTCAGTTCTCACTCCAGATCCTTGTAACTGATCATCACTTTCCTCTGAGCAGCATGGAAACTCCATCATTGTATTGGACTTCTTTCTGATTTCAGGGGAAAGAAACATTACCCAAACTAAGTAAAAATCACATTTGTTTCCTTCAACTTGTATCACTGAAATATCCAGGGGTAGAGCCAGGCCTAGCTTTACAGCAGCTGTTTCCAGATGTCCCAAAGACACTATCGGGAGGCTGTCTCCAGCTCCTGTCTCCAGCCCCACCTTCCTCTGTGTTGCCTTGCTTCTCAGGCAAGATATTTTTTCATATGTGGTAGATAATGCTTTACATGCTACCTCCTGAGCAAGCTGGCAGAACTTGCTGAAAATTAAAATTGTCTTCAATTTCAATTGAAACAATTCAATTGAAATCTAATAGTGACCTAATAGTGCAAGGCTTGTTGATGCTGTTGTGTTCTGAAAGTTCATTCATAATAACTCCTTTAAATTCAACCCTTTTTTTACAATTGATGGAATGAAGACAGGAAGAAGAGGCTTGGTGGAGTGGGAAAAAAGTCTGGATTTGGAGGTTGGAATAGCTTTAAGTCTCATTCTTATGTGACTTTGGAGAAGTCTGGCTATGTAAATGGGGTCACAATAGATGGGTCATGTTCCATGATGCCTCAGGTCCTTTCCAGCTCCCAAGGTCTATGACTCTACACAGATGACATGATCCTAGAGGATCATGGTCGTTTAATGAAAACATTTAAGACTGCCACCATGACCTGATTCCCAATCTCATATGAGCTACAGAATCCCAGGCATTCTTTACAGTTAAGAATAACAAGAAGACTGCCAGCAGGTTTTCGTAGGGGCCAAAGTCAGAAGATTCCTCTCTGGGGTTGAGAGAAAATTTGTGGCTAAGTCTGGGGAAAAGGTGGTGAAGAAAAAGCACCAAAATGTCAAGACATGAGGATCTTAGCCTGAATTATTCTCTTCACATCTTCTTATCTAAAGGCTGAGTCCTCCATTAGCCCATCTATTCTTATGTGACTAGAGCAGTGCAGGGAATCATCTTGGATGGGGCACAGATGTAAAGGGTGTTGATCAACACTGTGTACTGGAGATCTGAAACCTCTAACTGGAGGAATAGGGGTAATCTAAGCCAGATGGTCAGTATGAAGCTGAAGGCGTCAGCTGGAGGGACTGAGTGGGAAGGGACCCCCGTGCAATGGAGGTAGATGGGCAATGGAGAGCCAGCAATGATGAGACAGAGGACAGCCCAAGAGGGGAGAAACTAAAAAGTGATACTTAGGCAGTTTCAGGCCCAAACTATCCAGATATATTTGATTATTTTTCTAGTTGTTGCTGTAAACTAGATTCCGATTAACAAACATATTAGGCAAACTCACAAGTGAGGAAGTATCAATCAGAATGCCAATTTGAGTGATTTACCAAGATAAATTTAACTACCCATACAACTAGACAAAAATGCTGACAAACCTATTCTGGAAATGAATTGAATATGAGAAGGTTGCCTGGTGAGCATAGAACTAGAACAAAGGGAGTTAGTTTTAGGACATAAATGTATAATGACAATTTCAGTCCAGGGCACCTTCTCCATGAGTGGGTCACCCAGGGATTGGAAGGTGCTAGTCCATGAGAAGGGGCCCTTCTCTTCTGCAACACTAGGCTCTCTGACTCTGTTTTCCTAAGTTCCAATGGGGCATTTTTCCTACTCCATCCCTTCTCATTGGCTCAGTCATTTTTCAAATAAGCTAGTACTTTTATTATGCAACATCCATTTTGATTCACTTGCTTGTATACTCCAAATCATTTGTCTCTAAGGCATCTTTTGCATATTTCACATCACTTAGTGTTGTCTTAGTAGTTTAATTCCAAGAATTTGGGCTGTCATCCTGTGTCTACTTTTGTCACTTATAAAGAAATTTTGATCAACCAGTTTCCTCTAAAAGCTCATGATTGATCCTTGGAAAGAAAAAAAAAAAAAGACCTCCATGAGTTCTGGAATTTGCTAAAGAGAATTTTACTTCCCACGTGTACCCTGTCCTCTCTGAGGTGGGTTCTGCTGTTACCAGAAGGTTCATTAGGTTGCTATGGGGCTCATGGCAGCCTTGGACTCATGACAGCCTTGTCAGGCTCTCCTTCTTGATTAGTGAAACAAGAACTGGGAACCTAGGGATCTGAGAGGTTTTCCTTCTAGTCGGGACATGTTACATTTCTGTTCTTCTTGGGCTGGCTTTTGTGACATCATGGGATTGGACGGTATCATAGAAGCTTTTACAGTGAGATTTTAATGGATACTTTAGAGGAGGAGAGGAACTCATACCTGTAATCAGTTACCAAATGCTTTTCTAAAACTGTCTGGAACAGCAATTCCCCTGCAAGGTGTGTGTGTGGATTGGAGCTGGGGGTGGGGGGGTGCAAGACGCACTGCTAACTGAGAGTTCATGGGAGCCGCTTTCTTTTTCACTACTAGTTGCTTTTCAGTAGCTATGCTCCAATAAGCTTTGGCCTGGTAAATAGAATGACGGTAGAGATGTTACTGAAATGGATTGACTCATCTCAGAGCCCCCAAATAATAGCACTAAAGTAATCTGAAAGGAATTGTTTTAACAGTTAATTAAAACAAAAGAAAACAAAGCAAACTAAAAAAAAGCTTCTACCTCCACGGGAAGATTTACAGGCATTTGCATTTCTTTTCTATTGAAGGATTTTTATAGATTCTGCATTCAGAAAATCTAAAGATTTACAGGAGCACACTGAAACCCTACACTAACAGATATGCACACAAAGCCACTCTAACAGCACTGTTTTAAAATGATGCTGAAAGAGTATTAGGTTAATTCCTAATGGCTGTAGCATCCTCTGCCCCAAAGAGGAAATGCCTACTACAAAAATTTCTGCTGCCGATTACAACCCGGAAGCAGCATATTAAAACTCGAGAAACAAGAAAGCTGTACGTCAGTGGGTGGTATGAAATGTAAACCTTGACAGCAATAAGAAAAAGTGCATTTATTCAGAGAAACACATGCAACTTCTTCTCTGTGTTCATCACGTAGAAGTAGGAGAATTCTGCGGCAAATCCAAGGGCTGCTAAGGAATCTGTGCTTAGTGTCGGGCCGGGCCTGCACAGCCTCCATGAGGCTTCCTTGCTTCTCCGTGATGGCTGGGAAGCATCACCCAAGTGGCTTCCTCTCGCTGCCTTCGATTCCCCCACTTACAGGACTGGATCTGCTCCTGGCTGAGAACCTGTGAGGCTCCCTTGGTGTTTCTAGAACCCTGGGACGTCCTTGGACGTAAGACAGCGCCACTGCTGGTCAGCATTATCCCTTCAGGTGTGCGCTTTGCACAGCCCCGCAAGTCAGGATGTCTGGCAGAGCTGTGTTGACAGGGGGCCCGTTCCTGATCCGGGAGCAGAGCAAGTACAGAGCGGTTTGCAAGACCACAGGGAGATGGGCGGCGCCAAAGTCTTCATCCTCCTGTCAGACCCCAGAATGAAAAGGATACGTTTAGATTTTACTCTCTGTACGCTGCTCTTAGACTTTTTTAGGGACAACTTGCCTTCAGGTAAATATTTTGAAGGTTTACTATTTTTCTTAAATACTTTGGTTAGAAGTGAGCCCAGTGCTTAATGATACTCACCTCATATCTCATTAGTTCATTAGAGGGTGGGGGATTTACATTCCTCTGAGGCTTATTAAGGAAAGTAATTTTATTATAATCCTAATTATTATTTTAAGGCATATAAATTAATATTCTTACTTGTGAAGTGTTCCCTCTCCCTGCTTAGGAGGCTTCATTGACAATTAAAATATAATAAATATGATTAATAATGAATAAACATAAAATTAAAATATCATAAAATATGCAATTAAAAAACACTAAAAATCTTAGCTGAGCAGAATCATTAGAAAGGGCTAATCATGACTGGAAGAAATGCTTCTAGAAAATGATTTTACTAAGCATTAATCAACCATGGAGAGCTTTTTAAAAATGTGTAATTCATGACTTAACAGTAACAAGATGTTAATCTTGTTAGACCCTTGATGCCTGAAATAAGCAAAGCAAAATGGACCTGGGTCATACCCTGACACACAATATAGCCTTCCTCTTGCTCCTGTGTTGTAAAAGGGCCATTCTCAAACCTAAAAGAAAGGGACCAGATGTGCTGTCAAGAATGGCACACTCATAATCATAAATGTCAATATTAATTTATTAAATTTAATACTGTTTATATAAGTGTTGGCATGCAAGCATCATTCGAAACAGTTATCTAAAAACTGGCATAGATAACCTTCAAAGTCCATTTCTGCTTCAAAATTCTCCCTGCCCTGGGATGTAGGGGGCTGTGGTGTAACAGAAGGGCATTGAACAAAGATTAGAGACCCCTGGGATGAGCCTGAGGGTTTTGCCCTTCAAGGGCTTCAGTTTACTTCTCTGTGAAATGGAGAGCATAACCTCTTTTTCACTGGATATCTGGGACAAATAAAAAAATGTATGTGAAGTATAAAATGCATTAGTTTCTAGAAGCAATATAAAAACTTTTGTCTTAACTGAGAAGATACTCAGGTCCAGGTTGGATGGTTAGGCCCTATAGCTCTGGATAATCATTTTTGGAAGAGCAAGTTGATTTCATTTCTTTCCCTTATTTTTTAATTTTCTGTCTCTTCTTTTATACTGATCTCACATTACATCTTGCCTTTGTTTCTTGGCAACCTCACATCCTTTCTGAAAAGAGATGGGATGGAAATAAAAAAGTTAAAATGCTATTTTCATTGTTTTAGGGATATGATTTGACCCACAGAATATCTTAATCAAGATAATCACCCAGTGTGGTAGGGAATTTTACACCTTTCTGTTAGACATGGTTTCCTTTGTGTCTTTAAAGGAGCTTTGATTTTCAAGATGCTGTTAGTAAGATGCCCTGCGAGGGGAAAACATTGCAATTCTTGCCTGTACCTTTTATGTGTCACAGAGGGGAATTTCGCTTCCTAACTGATCATCAGATAGCTGAGAGAGTGAGACCGTGAGGACCCTGAAAACAGCCACTGTGCCAGATGTTATGTGCAATGTTCTGCATAACTTGTCTACAGTCACCATTACAATTCTGAAATGTTGGCATTTTTCGTCCTCTTGTACACATACAGAAACAGAGGTGCAGAAAAGTTACTTAGCTTACATAGTTGTGAGATTTCATAGCTGGTAAGTGGAGAAACTGGGATCCAGAGTAGAATCTTAGGGAGAGGGGAGGTCTTCCGCCAAGGAGGAAGACAGACAGACACAGGCTGAATCTCCACCAGGCATTTACCTGGGAGCATCGCTCTCATCTGATTTTGATGGACAGCCCTGGGAAATACATGTTTTCACTGGATAGCTTTTTATGAGGTATGAGGTGGTGTTTGGACTCATCTCTCATGGTAACATGTGCTGCTTCATTCAAGAAATAGGATAAACTAGCTTGCTACTCCTTCTTTAACTATTCTCTCTATTCTTACCATATAGAGTAAGAACACAGGGTTCTTACGTCAGCTTTATCCTCTGTGAATCAGAAATAACGATCGCATCTGTATGCTTAGGAGGATCCTAACTGATGGAACATGTAAGTGCTGAACCAAACTTCCGGCAAAAACAATGTATCCAGAGGTGTTAGCTGGCACTTCTCTAATTTCCTCAGCTACTGAGAACAATTAGAGTGCACACAACTTTGGGTTTCTATGAGGGAAGTCACTATAGCTCATGTATCCTTCCATATTATGGCATGTTTTGGATTGTTTGTGTCCCCCCCAAGTGTTCACATGTTGCGAACTTAACCCCCAATGGGATGGTATTAGGATCTGAGGCTTTTGGATCAGAGCATGAGGGTGGCATCCTTAGAATGGGTTCAGTGCCCTTACAAGAAGGGACATGAGGCTTGCTTTGCTCACCCTGCTCTCTGCCAAGTGAGGACACAGCAAGGAGATGGCCTTCTACAAGCCAGGAAGCAGGCCTTTGCCAGATGCTTGGTCTGTTGGCACCTTGATCTTGGACTTTCCAGCCTCTAGAACTGTGAGAAATACATTTGTTGTGTACAAGCCATTCAGTCTATGGCATTCTGTTAGAGTAGTCTCAACAGACTAAGGCATGGCAGAACACACAACCCTGGGCTACCAAGTCCTACTGGTTTAAAGCTTAGCATCTTTGGAGTTGATATTAGGTCAGATTCCAAACTCTCCCCCTTCCTTGCCTCCATCTCCAACCTGGGAGGGCATCTCGGTTAGTGGGAAGGAGGTGTGCGTGGGCGGCTCCTTCCTGGATGTCTGCTGGCTGTGGCTTTCCACATCATCACTGAGCTGGTCTCCCCTGTGGGAGCTGTTCAAGGCTGGAGGTCGTAGGAGCTGGGATTTGGCAGGTGCCTGGGAGGCGCCCCCCTCCATCTGGGCTGCTGATGGCTGGGCTCACAGCTGGAATGGAGCTCTTGGATTCTGTGGTGCACACACACCCTTCCCCTCCCATGCCCCACTAGCATTCAGCTTTCTGCTACTTGGTGAGGAGAGGCTGTCACTTCACCCTTTGTTCTCTGCCAGCCCTAGGCACCCACCTTCTAGACCGCTGTCCAGAGCAGTGTGCCAGCATAACACCTGTGCTAGCCTCTGTGCCTCTCCATCCAGGAGTCTCCTGAGCACCCTTCAGAGCCTCCAAGCCATAGGGAATGAGATGAGGTCCTTTCTTTTGACCAGGCACACGCATTACAGTCTGGTTGCCTCACACCCCACCGAGGGGGATTCACTGGTAAGCCTCCCATTTTCTCACACCTTCCAATGGACAGTGAATGCTGGTCTCCTTACTTTGAAATCACTCCACACCTCAGGGGAGATTTGAAATGCAGCACATGTCCCTGTTCATCTGTCATCTCCACTCTACTCTTCCTCAGATTCGCCTTTGTCCTTTTTCCAGAAGTGGAAGAGTGACTGCAGAAACGAGGTACCCTGGGCTGTTTCTACATTTGGGGTCACAGTCTCACTTGTCACCTACATTTGGGGTCCCCTTGTCTGCCTGAAGGCCTCTGTCTAGCCACTGAAAAAGGTGCTTTCTTATAGGTCAAGCCTGAGGAATGGGGTCCTCTGCTCATTTTTCTTAGGCTGTTCATTGGATGCTTGCCACATGCCTTGAGCTCTGTGCCTCGCAGGCTGCATGGCGGTAAATCTTATGAGCTCCTCCTGAGAAGTCGGCATGGGCTCTCTGCTGCATTTGCAGAGGATGGGATGAGGCCTGACAAAGTTGAATGACCTGGCCAGGCCAGTTACTGGTAGCCTGAGACTCTCACCCTTAGGAGTTTCATTCTACCAGCTCAATAAATAATGAGAAGCTGAATATTTCATGTGGGAAAGCACTATTGTATGTTTACCCAGCTCTGTCTTTGGTCTGTTTCTTTCTCCCCTCCATGAGAAAGATTCATCCCTCAAGCCACAATGAACTGATTATTCTCTGTTGCTTCCTGCCCCTGTGTCTTAGGGAATTGTTCCTTCTTCAATTCTCCTGACTATCTGGAAATCTCCAAATCATTTTTCAGTGCTCATCTTTAATATGTTCCTCCTTCTATCTCATCACCCCCCACATCCTCCTTGGAGAATGAATTGTTCCCCCAGGGTGGTGCATGCAAAAGCCATTGTGTGGGGTCCTTATTATAATACTTGTGCGGTGGTGAGCAGAGCTCTCCTCTTCTGATAGCCCTCCCCTTCAGGTTAGAACAATTCAATCTGTATATACTTTACAATCACTATGTGCATTACATCTTGCATTTCTTGTTTCTCCTCTCCCCTGCCCTCTGTCTATATCAATTACATATTTTCCAATAACGACATATTAGAATTAGGATATGGCCAGTGATCTGACCTTTTAATTTTGCATTGTAAACTCAGGGATGCAGGTCTAGGTAGAATATTTTTTCATCTGTTTAGTCCTAAGTACTTGTCTGTTTGTCTTGCATATAATAAGCTATTGAATAAATGAATAAATAAATGAATAAGTGTTGTACCAAGAGGAATGTGATTATGATAAATGAAATGTACTTGACTTATGGCTTCCTAGGGTTTGGGGCATTTGCTTGGAAGTTTTCTTTCAAAACTCTGTGACATGGAATTTTGGTTTCAGTGAATCAGACAAGTTTTACTACTTTTTGACCTCCCACATGTGACTGCCTCTTCTTAACTGGGTAACTCTGTGCATGAGTCAGTTGAACCTTTGTTTTCTTATCTGGAAATATGGGATAGTAGGATCTATATGCTTCAGAGATTTGGGAAGGTTTATAACTGTTAAGTACTATGCCTATTTAAGATATTTCTTTTAGGATTACTGGAATCTTTACATGTCACAGAGCTGACCTAGGTTGCTAATGAGTAATTGATGCTCTCACTCTGGAGCACTGATGTTAACCACAGGGCAGATTCCTTTTCATCCTCCTCTGCAGCATAACTTTTTTTAGGTATTCACCCCTCCCCATGCAGCCATATGCTTTAGCATAAGCTGACCCCCAACTCCTATAAGGATAGCTGGGTGATTGCCATTTGCCTTGTAAGTAATGTGTTAAGAAAAGTCATGAAATCTCATCAGTGAGCTGTCAGGGGAAAATATTCTGAGAGCTTCTTGGAAAGGTTTCATTGCTGGTAAAGGAGAGCTTTAGGTTCTGACTTTCAGAATTATGTTTGCTCAGGTCACAGAGAAAACCACACTCAGGGGATTACAAGCTTCATTAATAGTAATAAAGAGCAAGCATTCTTCAAAAATAAATGAACAACACATACATAAGTAAAACAGAGAGAGAGCCGTAGGGAGAGATGGCCTCTCTTCTTCCTGTGGGCATCATGATTTGGATGGGACACCTGATTCAGTCGTTGGGGTCCCACTCAGAGGCTCTACTGATCCTGAGGATTCTGCAAAGGCAAGGGTTGGAGGAAGCATGGACCCCAAATGACATTTTGAGTCTCTGAATCACCCAACCCAGAAGCCTACCTACCCTGGACTATCATTTAGGGCAGAAAATATATTCTCAGATTATTTTAGCCTGCTAGAGTGCTTGTTTCTGTTGCCTGCAACCATTGCCACCCAGCTTCATGTTATTATACCCTAGTTGCCTCTGTCCTTCCCAGTAAACCATTTACCTCTTGCATTTTTTGCTATTCCTCTGCAATGCTAATATTCCCATCCAGGAAGGGCTCTCTTCTTTTTGTAGCTTCAATGACTTTTCTGCAAACCTCTTTCCTACTTGGCTTAGTTGGACTATCTTAAAGGCAGATATCAGTTCATTTCTTCATTAACTTATTAAATTGCAAATATATGCAAAACATCTTCAGGGGTAGACACTAAGTCAGCCTCTGGGGATGTAACAATGAACAAATGAGATCATTACTTAAGCTTAGAGAGCATTTTTCTGGCCACCAATGAAAGAGGATGGGTTCTGAGAAAGTTGAAGAGAAGGGGAAATACATCATTTGCTCTTGAGGGATGTTGCCTCAAGAGGAACCATGAGTTTTCTAATTATCCCTAAAATTAGAAAGAATGGCTAAGGTGAGCAGTCATCTTTTTCTAGTTGAATGCTAAACTCATTTTTCTCATTCCTAATTCTTCTGGAGAAAGGAACACCTCTCCAGTATTAATGCTACCAAAGAAATGTAGGAACTGGGAACCAGCAGGAGGCAAGTACTGTTAGCATAGAGACAGGACACAGGAACAGCAGGTGAGGAGCGTGGGTCTGGACTGCAGCCCTCATAGGCTTCCAGCTGGTTAATGTTTTGAAGTAAGCTGTTGGTTTTCTCTGGTTGTTACATTTTCAAGAGTAGGATTGAATGTTGTCTAACCTCCCCCTGACCTCTTGCCATATGGAATTTTCCCATTGTGATTAATAAAGCTCAGAATCAATCATGAAACAATTAACAAATACACCCCAAATTCACTTAAGACAGATAAAAGGGAGGGATGTAATTGACAAATAGAGGCATTATTTTTACTCATAAAGATGAGGAACACTGGAGTTTTATAAATGTAAACAAGTTATATTGGCTGCCAGAATCCAAGTTTTAGCAATGTGACCAAAGCTCATACAAATTCTCAAATAATTGTTCACTTCCTTTTTCAGGCAGTGGCAGCTCATGAATCAGGGCTGGTGGGCCATTTTCTTGTTGCTGATTTTCCTCCCAGGCTTCAGGGAGAGAAATGGCTACAACCAATTAGTGCTTCGGTTATGGGCCCTTAGATGCTATTATTTGCTCTGTGTTCATTTCGTCCTTATGAATCTCTTGGGTGTGGGTGTTAAGAGGTGGCATGAATGCCATCTTCCCAAGTTCTGCTCGCCGAGCCATGAACACATATCCATTGATAGAGAGAGAGTACATATAGTGCATTGTCTAAACTGAGGGCATTCTGGCTAGTGAATGAGGATGTCATTAATAATTATGCTCGGGAATCACGGTAAACTGGGGCTGGCTTGACAAAAACTGGGCTTTATGCATACACTATCCATTGAGCAACAGTTATGTATAATTGAAAAGATTATATATAATATGGAGATATTGATCCCTTTCTGAGTCACCACTATTAGCAAGGCACCACCTTCTCCACTAGCCAACACAGTGGTCTACAAACGCCCCTGGACTCCACCTCCCACACTGTGAGGTTTTTATGAATCCCTTTAAATGTCTGGTTCACTTGCTTTATTTGAAATAACAAATGTTGGATGGCGAATTGCCTCACAGGAAGTCCCTTCAATTTGTCCCTTCACTAAAAATTAAATGAGTGAATCATTCCTCCTTTATCCCCTATTCAATATAATTAATTCTAATCTTTTGCATTTTCATTTTCTCCATGTTTGATTCCATCATTTAAAAGACACCAACAGAGAGAGTCCTTTTAAAGTAAGTGGAATAATTGTGCTGCTCCTGCTATTCTGTGGAAAGGCTGTTGAAAAAATACCATGCCCCGATCTCAAACACTAAATAGTTCAGAAGTGAGACCTTCAAAATCTGATTGAAGGGATCACACTGAGAATTGTTTTTATCTTGGCTTTTATACTCTCTGATGTGCCCTATCTTCCCAGCACAGCGCTTTACTCTGGGAGAATATTAAGCATGGACTTCTTAGTTAATTAGTTAATATTATGGATAGTTTCATTTTTATATTTCCAACTCATTGTTTCTGGCATTGAAGGGTATAATAAATAAATTTCAATTTTATAGCAAGTAATCTGACTATTGAGATAACCTGAAAAGTGCTTCAGTAATTGCCTCTGTGCATACAAAGCTTGTCACTACCATGGAGGAAGAAGACATTTCAGGACATTTCAAGGCCCCCAAGTTGGAGGAAAGGGTCCTGACTGCCCTGGCTCATAACGAATAATTTAAACAGTCTGTTTGATCCAAAAATTTTAAGTGCCTTCTTATCCATAAGCTCTCTTCTTTCTGAGGAGCTACCATCCCTGATGGTAAGGTATTCATAGAGACATTACATATAGTAATTATAATAAAAATAGCACACTACATTTGCACGGCAAATTATAATTTACAAAGTCATTTTGCATACTTATTATCTCATATGACCCTTTCCACAACCATTGAAATAAGTGTTTTTTGGCAAAGAATGTTATGAGTTCATAACATTCTATTTTCTTTTTCTCCTGGGCAAATATAAGACATTTTCCTGGCTTCCTTAGGGTTCGTTATGCCCGTGTTCTGGCCAATGGATTGGGTGGCAGATATATACCATTTCTAAACCTGACCCATTTAAAACCCCTGTCCATTCTTAATATTTTGATTTTCTCCCATTAATTAGTTGGTTTCAAAGAATCTAGGACTTCAGTAACCCCTAGGGCAGGGGTCAGAAAACCATGAGCAGTGGGTCAAATCTGTCCTGCTATCTGTTTTTAATATATAAAGTTTTGTTGAAACTCAACCACATTGAAATGTTTACATAGTGCCAATGGCTACTTTTGTACTATAATGGCAGAGATGAGTTGTTTTTACGTATGGCCTGTAAAGCCTGAAATATTTGCTGTTGGGCCCTTTACCAATAGGAAAGGGGATGACAGATCCTCAGGGTAGAAGGAACCTGGGTCCCTGAATTACTGTGTGAAAGTCTGCAGGCTAGACACCCATACTGAACAGTTATGTGAACAAGAAATGACCTTATGTTGTGTTAAGACACTGAGGTTTTAATTGACCTATACCCAATTTACTGATGAGGTAATGAGGCTCAGAGAAGTTAAGTTACTTATTTCAGCTCACAGAGTCAGAAACTAGTAGTGGTAGACAATTTAGAAGTTGAACCTACATAGGTATTTCAATTCTAATGCCCATGTAGTTTTCAACACATCTCAGATGTCCTTATTGAACATATATAAAAAACATAGAGCATAATACTATGAACTAAACCAAATACACGCCTAAAATGGAGTAAGTCTTTCTTGGTCAGGAGTAGCTAATGTGCCTCTCAAACTTTCCAACAGGATTTAGAAACTGTACTGGAAGGAGGAACGTTGCCATATCCTTGTTTTGCAGGCTTTGTAAGACTGGGGCTTGGCAGAGTCAGCTGATTTCCGAAATTAGTGATACAAATTATGACAGTCCAGTAATAATAAACACATTGTGAAGAGTTAAAAAGAGGTGTTCAAATAGTCTTCAGTGACTCTCTTTCAGGCTATGTCAACAGAAAGTGAACAACAAAAAAAGGAAACCCATCAAAAAAGAAATCAATAAAGAGAACTTAGGGTAGGGATCAGGCTGTCTAGAAAACCACTGGGTCTTCAACTGCTGACTACCTGATTACCATCTTTGAAGAGGGGTTTAGATCTGGGATTTCAGGTTTAGTTAGCATCTTGGTCATTTGTAGACATGCTGAGGTACTGTTAACTGGTGGGTACCTTCTGTTGGGCAGAATCCCACTAAAAATCTAATCCCAATTGTTATTTGACCTCTGTTCATTTGAGGCTTATACCATTTCCTTCTGTTTGGAGGAATTCAGAACTGATAACAGGAGATTTTGGGAGTGAGGCATAACTGAGGGCTAGGGGTATAGTGGACCCCAAGGGCATGGATTGTCAGGATGCTGTGTATAGCTGGCAATAAAAATCGATTTCAGATGATGCAATAACTCTCAGGGCACCAGAGGAGATAGGGCAGGCAAATCACATACACACTGATTTATATTACTGGTCTTTGATTTGTATACCATGTTAGTATAATATGAATAGAACCTGGGGATCCAGAAAGCCCAGTCTCACTGTAGGGTCACAGTTAAATGAGTATAGTCCAACATTCTGAAATAATACAAAAATTACAATTGTATTTGATTAAAAAATATCAAAAGATCTCCATTTCATTATCCATGACAGTATTTTTTAAATTCTTTCTCCACATTCCTCTCATTCTCCTGCTTGGTTGCCACAGTATCTGTTGATGCCTCATTTTTTGTTTTCTTTCCTTTTAGTTGTCTGTAAAATGCTTTCCATGAATTGGCCACATCCATTTCTGTGTGCTCTATTTTGCTTTCCCCATTCCCTTTTTCTTTGAACACTCTGCAAAATGTTTCCTTCAGTGGTAGATTGGGTATGGGTTGAGCAAAGCGAAGGGTTATATATACTCATACAGTAATTACTTTTGCCCCTGTTATATTAGAAACGCAAAATTAAGAGAAAATATTTGAAGACAAAGTATAACTAAATTATAAAATTCTTGCCTAAAACCAACTAGCCTCTGTTTTATATTAAGCAGAAGTTATTAACTTTATTGGCTTGGGAACCGATAAGCCTTGATCTCCTTTACTTTCAGGTATATGGCCTTTGCAAGGTCCATTGGAGATTACATCAGGGTTGCTTGAGAGCAGTCGTTCAACACCCAGTGCTTCTCATTTTTGTGAAATAATAAGATGCTGTGAATCATTATTAGATGCATTCTAAAGTATCTGCCCACCCATCACCTATTCCTAACCACCCCATCAATCTTCTCTATTCATTCTGGCATGGAGACTTATTCTAGCCAAACAAGACAACCGAGAAAGAGCATTTATTCAAGCTAGACGTGAACAAAGTGGCTCTAAACAAATGGTGTGGGAACTGCCTTACCAGTGCCACTATCACAAAATACTTGTGTGATAAATAAGGTCAATGTATTCTGGAAATAATGTCCAGGAACCTTGTTCTTGACAGGCACATAAGTATACATGAGGAAGTTCCATCGTTGGAGGTATTCCAGTTTAATTAATTGATGTCTGCAGTACCAAAGAGACCATGAAAAACTCAAGGTAAGTGAAATGGTATGTAACAAAAGTTACTTCTTCCTTTTAGCTGCCTTAAAGGGAAGTTAGCCTTGAATTTGGGAACATATTGTGTTGAATCACATGTAAGTGCTCTTTTTCTGGTAAAAAAATGGCTGACTATCAGGAATTTCACTTGGGTTAGGCTAGTGTATACTTTCCCTTTGGTTAAAATAGTTTGTAAGATACTTAATAGTCATATAACTGTTGTATTTGACATCCCACTTTAGTGAAGGAAGCACATTGTTTGAGGCTAGAACATAATGGGCATTTGGGAGTCTTGTCAATGTGTGCCTTATTGCATTCTCTTAGAGAAGACATTCCACCCATCTTTGCCTAAGTTTTCTTGTCTTTAAGTGGAGATTAAAATTTATAGGAATTTGGGGACTTTGAAGGAAGGATTAAATGCAATAACCTGTGGGAAAAGTGCTTATCACAGGGTCATCACACAAGTAAACCTTCCCCCAAACATGCTGTTTTGGTTAACACAGACTATTGTAATCAGGTCACGTGTAAATTCATTAGAAAGGAGTGGGTACCACACATCATCAGTTAACACCCTCTAGAGGCCACTGAACTCAGCTCGGTGAAACAAATACTCAGAGAAACTTCTGTCTACTAGGCATTGTGCTAGGAGCTGGGGATAGAAGCAAGATAATTGCAAAATTGAAGTCATTCTTTGATCTTCTCTTTAGCTTCAAATGGCACTTGGAATTCTTACATGCACATGATTAATATGCAGGCACTGGGTATCAGAAAACACATTTAAAACATATTAACAAATCCTGCTTGATTTGGTTTTAGAAAGAGGCATTGATTTAAATGGAGCAACTTTTTCTCTCTCAAGGTTATATTTGTGAAATATTAGGCTACAAACCATGGGCACGATGTCATACATTTTACTCATTTATTCATTCCCCTGATGCAGCACCACGTGTGACCTTGCTCAGCTATACAAACTGTGAAATAAAAGATTACCCAAACACCGCAGGATATGTATAAGGAATTATTTTGCGAGTCATAGCTGATTTCTCAGTGCTTGTTTTTCTCTTTCAGCTGAGCAGACGATTTTTTTCTTGCTGTGAATTCCCCTAGATGGCACTAGAGAATACTATATTTATGTGGTTATATAATATGCCTAAGTAGATGAGGGGAAGTAATTTTTATTTTTCTGCAAATAAATGTTAATAAGAATTTGAGCAGGATGGAATGTAATGTGCAAGGTTAGCATTTATGCCTTTTGTATTTAAAAGATATACTGGCTACTCCTTGAAAAGGAAAATTGGTAGTTATAACTGTGTATATGTCAGAGCTGGTCTTTGGTATTTTATTTTAATTTATTTTATTTAAAATTTTTTATTTAGGTATTATTGATATACACTCTTATGAAGGTTTCACATGAAACAATGTGGTTACTACATTTACCCATATTATCCATACCCCATTGCAGTCACTGTCCATCAGTGTAGTAAGATGCCACAGATTCACTATTTGCCTTCTCTGTCCTACATTGTTTTCCCCGTGACCCCTCACACCATGTGTATGAAACATAATACCTCTCAGTCCCCATCTCCTTCCCTCCTGACCTGCCCTCCCACACCCCTCCCCTTTGGTAACCACTAGTCCATTCTTGGGTTCTGTGTGTCTGCTGCTGTTTTTTAACTTCCATTTTTGCTTTGTTGTTATACACCACAAATGAGGGAAATCATTTTGTACTTGTCTTTCTCTACCTTTTCACTGAGCATAATACCCTCTAGCTCCATCCATGTTACTGCAAATGGTAGGATTTGTTTCTTTCTTATGGCTGAATAATAGTCCATTGTGTATATGTACCACCTCTTCTTTATCCATTCATCTACTGATGGACACTTCGGTTGGTTCCATATCTTGGCTATTGTAAATAGTGCTGCGATAAAAATAGGGGTGCATATGTCTTTTTGAGTCTGAGAAGTTGTATTCTTTGGGTAAATTCCAAGGAGTGGGATTCCTTGGTCAAATGGTATTCCTAATTTTAGTTTTTTGAGGAATCTCCATATTGCTTTCCACAATGGTTGAACTAGCTTACATTCCCACCAGCAGTGGGAGAAAGGTTCCCCTTTCTCCACATCCTTACCAGCTGGTCTTTGGTATTTTAATCAGAATAACATTCATTTGATGAAGTCAAAAGACATGTAGAAACAGCAGAAATTCTGAGGCTGATAGTTGGCCCAGATGACATTTATAACAGAGTTGTGTAACACAGTATCAGCGTTGCACAGGATAGGAGGGATCTGAGTGAGGGCCCTGAATTCAGAGGGCCCAGGAGATAGGCAGGTGAGAAATGCAAAGAGGCCTGGATATAAGACAATGGATGTGTTGGCATGTGTGACAGTGAGAAACAGTGTACTTGCAGGTCCAGTGCAGCCTACAGGCTGTAAGCTGGCAACTTTTGCACATCTAAGCCTGATAGTATTTAGATCAGAAATCTAAGGCTGAAATAATGTGTCTTACCCCGGGTTACAGTTATTCAATGACAAAGTTAGGCCTCAAATTCCACTGTTGCTGGCTCCATTCTCTCCCCCTTAAAACCATACTATAATGTGCCAGTGATGTCTCCTGCATCTCCTGCCCCTCCAACCACCCCGCTGTTGTTTCTGGGTTCCCTTCAGAAGTCCAGTGTCCTTGTATCATGTGACAGTTTGGCCACCCTGAGTTGCAGGTGGCTTGAGTGCTCCCAAGTCAAGAGGCTTAAACAAGGCAATTTTGTTCCTTCCTACTAGGCAACTGGAGGTAGGGCAGCTCCAGGGCTTGCTGTTCGGCAGCTCAGTGATTTCCATCTTTCACTCTGCCATCCTTTCATTCTCAGTTTTTGCACCCATGGATGAAAGTAGGTGTTGCAGCTATGGACATAACCATATTCAGTGGTGGAAGGGGAACCTTCTCTTCCCTGGGTCTCTTTTATGGTGTGAGGAAGCCTTTCTCAGAAGCTCCCAGCAAACTTTCCCTCATGTCTCCCTTGCCAGAACTAAGTGACCCTGTCCACTATACCACTGACTGCCAATGTGAAGGGACAACCCCACTTGTCTGGAAGCTCTCAAGTGGGCAAGGTAGCCCTCTGGCAGAAGGGTTTGGAAATGGGCAAGAATGTTCTTGGTTTACAAAGTGACTAAGTGTCTCTGTGATGTATTTAGGGCCCAGGACCCAGGAACAAGAAGTGTCTTGTGACATTCAGTTCAGTCCCTTAGGATGGAGGATCATCTTACCCGAATGACAGTATTATCCCTGTTGAGAAACTGGAGTCCACTTGCTACCGGGTCACAGGGAAAGGGATCAACTACCCAGCCAATGAGGACTCTGACAACAGGGAGGAAAGGAGGTGTGGCTACTGAGTAAACATTAACAGCCCACTTCTCCCAGTGCCTGCTTGGGTCCTGTGTTACCAGTTCTGGAATTCTGTCCAAGTAGCATAAGGCCAAGGGCTCAAAGAAGGCCAGCCTCATCACAATAAAATAAAATAATACACTAACCATCAGAAGTTTCCTTGGATAATGTGAACAGGGAAAGAGCTTTTATTCTTCTTCAAAATATAGTAGATATGATACCAAATAGTGCTTTTATTTGCCACTGGGGTAAGGATGGGAGGAAGCAGATAACTGGTGAGGGTGGATGGGTTGGTTTGTTGGTTTGATTTTTGCAGGGATGGGCAGATAGGGGTACCCCTGGAGCTAAAAAATGGCACTGAATTTCTTCCAGGTTCCTGAGTGTCTTGGGAGAGAATTACAAAGGTGAGGCATTAACATCATTTTATGGAAAGGACACAGGCTCTGAAGCCATAGAGTCTTTGGTTAGCAAATACAGGCTCATTATGAACTATATGACCTCAGGACAGTCACTAAAGGTCTCTGAGCCATAATTATGCCTCTTCAAAATATGGTCAGCAACCCTACCTGGCAACTTGTCACTGTGATCACACAGGGAAGCAGAAGGCAAGTCTGGAGCCCAGTGCCCAGTAAATGTCGAGTCCCATCTCCTTTGCTTGGACATGACATTGTCATGATTTACTCATCCTCTCTTACCACATAAGGTTGCAAGATTTAGCAAATTAAAACAGAGGACTCCCCACTGAATGTGAAATTCTGATAAATAACAAATAATTGGTTAGTATATGTATGCCCTGTCCAGTTTGGGATATACATAAACTAACCAATTATTTGTTTATCTGAACTTTACATCTAACTGGGTGTCCTGTATTTTATCAACACTATCCCTATACACCCCCCTCTTCCCTGGGTTCTCTCCAGCCAAGGAATAAATAAATGAAGCCTAACTTAAAGATCATTCTCTCACTCAAATGTTTTAACCTTAGTGGGAAACTGGAAGACGGATGAACAGCATTTTCAGCTTCTTTTAGTGGACAAGCACCCTCTGGGCTCAGGAGGCGAGGACCTAGCCTTGACTGAGACATGAGCAGGTCTCAACAGCCATCTTCATCTTATGAACTTTGTGATTAATCTTCTTCCAGAGTGTTTTTTTTTTCGGTTGGCTGTTCATGTCTGCATAGATCTGCAGTAAATACTGTACTGCACTGCTGAAAAGGGAGGAAAAACATTACCATCTGCATCTACAGCTTGCAAATTACAGCTTGCAATCACCTGCTATTAAATAAAGACACTTTAACAATATTTTGGGTTTTAAATTAGCAATTTACATCACAAGACTCTGAAAATACTAGTCTTTTAATACTGCAATTTTCTTTCCTTTTAACCAGGCATCAACATGTATTGCATTTTTTAAAAAAGCAATACAAAGTAATGTTTATTTAAACAATAGCCACCAATGGTATGAGACACACAGATGGAAATCCAATAGTTCCATGCTCAGCAGGCGGCTTTACTGGGGGACCCTGATGGGGCTGCAACTCTCTAATTTACATCACGGGGGGGAATCTGGGCATGGAGGATTTTTTTTTTTTTAACTGCTTGGTCACACCAGGCTATGTGTCATGTAAGAAAGTGGTCTCAAGCCAGGAATTAGAGGCAAAGTCTTTGTTTGAAGGAGGCTGGAAGCAAAAAGGCTAAAAGGGAGAGAGTTCAAGTAGGAGTATTTTGCTTTGTCACTTGACATCAAGGCTGAATTGGAGGGGACTGGCGTTTGTACAAAGCACACTAGATGTAAAACAAGATGGGATTTGGAAACGCGCAAAGAGAGAAAGATCAAGCAGCTTTGTGTCTCATGGACACTAGTTATATAGACAGAGGGTTATATCCATATCTAAATATAGTGGTTTGTCTTCAAGTTCTTATTATTGGACCTTACTCCCCCTTTCTCTTGACATCTGAGTTAGGAATGGGAACATGCCAGGAGCTGGCACACGTTGCAAAGAGATAAGTATAAGCTTTGCAGTGTGAGTCACTGGGTTGTAAATTCCATCACACAAACAAAAGGAATTAGAGCATTATAACCATTAGCAGGCAGCCTGTCTTCCTGCATGTCCCTGTCTCTTCCATGCATTCAGCTGCTGTTGACAAACAGCTGCTTCTCACATCTCTCCTAGATTGAGGGCTGCCTTCAGTACTAGTTTTTCTTCAATCCTAAAAAATGGATACTACTCTCGTCTTTGTTTACACCTTGCCATTATTTTTTACTTCTCATAACCCAAGAAACCTGCCTAAATCTTAAATTCTTTCCTTTTCATGATGTACAGAATTTTGATTCCTACACAAGCTATGTGCTTAGTAAATGTTGAATACTATTTTTTTTTATGAGTAGTAAAGGTTTAGTGCTATATCACACAAAATTCTAGTTCGAAAGGGAAAGAGTCTTTGAGGAAAACATATAGTTTAGATTTGGGCTCATTCCATGAGCATGTAGTGGGTGATTGGTCTAGAGGTGTGGAAAGTGTTACGTCCTTTCTAGGTTCCATTAATTATGCTGTTCAGTTCACAGGTTCAGTCATGAGTCAAACCAAATACAGCTCCAGCAGAGCCAGCTTGAGGCTTTGAGTGATTTAACCTGGAGAAGCAGCAAATTGAGTGAGTCTTAGATTTTTTCAGTCCTCTTAGGTTTATTGGTCACCTCTGATGCCATTTATCACCGTATCTTATTATCTCTGTTAAGGTCTAATGTTAGGCTCTCTGTTTAAGGATTAAATTGGTTTCAATCTAATCTTCTAAATAGAATTTAGATGATTTGGGGCCCTGCTCAACTGTTTCCTGACCAGAGGGCTTTGCTCAGGTCCTTTTATTAGGTGTTATTTATAGCACTCTTTGAGGATAGAATCAAGGGATAATGAATAGATTTTTATTTTGTGTTGATTACATACACATCCTTTTTAAAGGCTGTTAGAAAGTAAATGTACAACTTACCACCAAAGTATAGCACTGGAGTCATTCTCATTTACTTAAATAGAAACTGCAAAGAATAGAATTCTTTCCTTAAAGGTATATATGCATTCTTGAGCGACAGAAAAGCCCTTGAATGTGTGTTTCTAGATGTTCTGGATTTTTGACCTATCTCATGTCTTTTAATGAACATTATGTATGGATAGCACTTCAGTGTAATCATTGTCTGAAACAAAAACCATCACCAGCATCTCTGGGTGATCAAACTTTGAATGTTCTCTCAGTGGTGCGTGTTGTTTCCTGTATGTGTGTTTGTCACAGACGCCACGGTACGGTTGCAGAATGTCATCAGTCCTCAGATGTTCCCCTGCCTGGTTCAACAGGGGTTGGACTGAGGATAGAGTAAGACAGTGTGAACTGTCTTTGGGTGCTTGCAAACTGTGAAATGCTATTTTTAAAAGTTTTTTTTTGGCTAAAAATTCACTCATCCTTTTTATTTTATTTATTTATTTATTTATTTAATTTTTTTACTGTTTTTTAAATTTTTATATTATTTTGGTATCATTAACCTACAATTACAGAAAGAACATTATGTTTACTAGGTTCCCCCCTTCAACAAGTCCCCCCCCACATACCCCTTCATAGTCACTGTCCGTCTGTGTAGTAAGATGCTGTAAAATCACTACTTGTCTTCTCTGTGTTGCACAGCCCTCCCCGTGTCCCCCATGCACTATACATGCTAACCGTAATGCCCCCTTTCTTTTTCCCCGCCCTTATCCCTCCCTTCCCACCCATCCTCCCCAGTCCCTTTCCCTTTGGTAACTGTTAGTCCATTCTTGAGTTCTGTGATTCTGCTGCTGTTTTGTTCCTTCAGTTTTCCTTTGTTCATATTCTCCACATATGAGTGAAATCATTTGGTACTTGTCCTTCTCCGCTTGGCTTATTTCACTGAGCATAATACCCTCTAGCTCCATCCATGTTGTTGCAAATGGTAGGATCTGTTTTTTTCTTATGGCTGCGTAATATTCCATTGTGTATATGTACCACATCCATTCATCTACTGATGGACATTTAGGTTGCTTCCCTATCTTGGTTATTGTAAACAGTGCAGCGATAAACATAGGGGTGCATCTGTCTTTTTCAAACTGGAGTGCTGCATTCTTAGGGTAAATTCCTAGGAGTGGAATTCCTGGGTCAAATGGTATTTCTATTTTGAGCATTCTGAGGAACCTCCATACTGCTTTCCACAATGGTTGAACTAGTTTACATTCCCACCAGCAGTGTAGGAGGGTTCCCCTTTTTTCACAACCTCGCCAACATTTGTTATTGTTTGTCTTTTCGATGATGGCGATCCTTACTGGTGTGAGGTGATATCTCATTGTGGTTTTAATTTGCATTTCTCTGATGATTAGCAATGTGGAGCATCTTTTCATGTGCCTGTTGGCCATCTGGATTTCTTCTTTAGAGAACTGTCTATTCAGCTCCTCTGCCCATTTTTTAAATGGATTATTTGCTTTTTGTTTGTTGAGGCGTATGAGCTCTTTATATATTTTGGATGTTAATCCTTTGTTGAATCTGTCATTTTTGAATATGTTCTCCCATACTGTAGGATACCTTTTTGTTCTATTGATGGTGTCCTTTGCTGTAGAGAAGCTTTTTAGCTTGATATAGTCCCACTTGTTCATTTTTGCCTTTGTTTCCCTTGCCCAGGGAGATATGTTCATGAAAAAGTCACTCATGTCTATGTCTAAGAGATTTTTGCCTATGTTTTTTTCTAAGAGTTTTATGGTTTCATGACTTACATTCAGGTCTTGATCCATTTGGAGTTTACTTTTGTGTATGGGGTTAGACAGTGATCCAGTTTCATTCTCCTACATGTAGCTGTCCAGTTTTGCCAGCACCATCTGTTGAAGAGACTGTCATTTCGCCATTGTATGTCCATGGTTCCTTTGTCAAATATTAATTGACCATATATGTTTGGGTTAATGTCTGGAGTCTCTATTCTGTTCCATTGGTCTGTGGCTCTGTTCTTGTGCCAGTACAAAATTGTCTTGATTACTGTGGCTTTGTAGTAGAGCTTGAAGTTGGGAAGCGAGATCCCCCCCACTTTATTCTGCTTTCTCAGGATTGCGTTGGCTATTCGGGGTCTTTGACGGTTCCATATGAATTTTTGAACTATTTGTTCCAGTTCATTGAAGAATGCTGTTGGTAGTTTGATAGGGATTGCATTCAATCTGTATATTGCTTTGGGCAGCATGGCCATTTTGACAATATTAATTCTTCCTAGCCAGGAGCATGGGATGAGTTTCCATTTGTTAGTGACCTCTTTCATTTCTCTTAAGAGTGTCTTGTAGTTTTCAGGGTATAGGTATTTCACTAACTTGGTTAGGTTTATTCCTAAGTATTTTATTCTTTTTATTTCTTTATTTTTTTATTTTTTTTTATTGAAGGGTAGTTGACAAACAGTATTACATTAGTTTCAGGTGTACAACACAGTGATTCAACATTTATATACATGATAATTCTAGGTACCAGCTATCACCATACAAAGTTGTTACAATATTTTGACTATATTCCTTATGCTATACATTACATCCCAGTTACTTATTTATTTTACAATTGGAAGTGCGTATATATATATATATATATATATATATATATATACACATATATATATATATATATATATTTTGTGTGTGTGTGTGTGTGTGTGTGAGGGCATCTCTCATATTTATTGATCAAATGGTTGTTGACAACAATAAAATTCTGTATAGGGGGGTCAATGCTCAATGCACAATCATTAATCCACCCCAAGCCTAATTTTCATCAGTCTCCAATCTTTTGAAGCTTAACGAACAAGTTCTTACATGGAGAACAAATTCTTACATAGTGAATAAGTTACATGGTGAACATTACAAGGGCAGTCATCACAGAAGCTTTTGGTTTTGCTCATGCATTATGAACTATAAATAGTTCAAATATGAATATTCATTTGATTTTTATACTTGATTTATATGTGGATACCACATTTCTCTCTTTATTATTATTAATTTTTAATAAAATGCTGAAGTGGTAGGTAGATACAAGATAAAGGTAGAAAACATAGTTTAGTGTTGTAAGAGAGCAAATGTAGATGATCAGGTGTGTGCCTGTAGCCTATGTGTTAATCCACGCTAGACAAGGGCAATAAAACATCCACGTATGCGGAAGATTTCTCTCAGAACAGCGGGGGGTGAGGTTCTAAGCCTCACCTCTGTTGATCCCCAATTTCTCACCTGATGGCCCCCCTGCGACTGTGCCTGTCTTAGGTCGTTCCTCCCTTGAGGAATCTTACCCATCTCTGGCTAACCAGTCATCTTCCGGGGCCATACAGGGAAATGTAAAGTTGGTAAGTGAGAGAGAAGCCTTATTGTTTGAAATGGTTAGCTTTTTACTTCTTTGCATATTTATGCCCTGTAGCTTCTATGCCCAGCATTTGTCTTGAGGTATCTTTACCACTTGGAAGAATTATGATACTCGGTAAATTTGATATGAGGCACGAATTCTATTTAAAGGTTGTAATTAGGAAGGAAGAAGAAAAGCTATAGAAGTAGCAGGTGGAAGAAAACCTGGGAAGATTGATTATTTCTTTGACATATCTTCTTGTAGAGTAACTTCAGCATGTATAGGTTTTAAACTACTAATTAAATTGTTCACACACATTAACATAATAGGAGTATAGTTACATACCCAAAGCATACCTGTAATTACCAGCCATCTCCAGTGAAACCAAGAAAACCAGTTAGGCACCTTAGGCATTTGTGAAAACTTATCTATGATATGGTGGTTATTGTCCGACTGAACTTAAACAGTCTGAGAGAATTCAGATAAACTAGAACAACCCATTCCTGGGGACTGTTCACATCCCATATGTTCTTTTAACAGTAAATAGTCTATAGTTGTAAGATTTTGGAGCACAGCAATTTGCACTTCTCCTAATTCTTGGTTGAGTTCCAACAGTATAGATCCAGTCAAACTTGTTGTTTTACTGTATGCACAGGCCAGCTTAGATATCTCCTTCCTCATTCCCATGGCAAGTCCAGGAACTGGTGGGATGAGTGCATCTACACCTGTAGCAGTGCGTGGATCTTTGTTGGGGTTTTTTGATGATCATCTTCTGGCATGAGTCCTCCCAAGAGTGCTGATGTTGAAAGTTCTTTTTCATATCGTATCTTAGTTCATTTTTGGGGTAGCCAAATTAGGCTTTGATCCTCTGCATAAACACAAACAGACCCTTTGCCTATACTTTTATATGCCCTTTATATCATTATATCATTGTGTAGAACTTACTGGAGGTCACCACACAGGAACTGCTTTTTTTTTTTTAACATTAATCTACACTTACATGACGAATACTTTGTTTACTAGGCTCACCCCTATACCAGGTCCCTCCTATATACCCCTTTACAGTCACTGTCCATCAGCGTAGCAAAATGTTGTAGAATCACTACTTGTCTTCTCTGTGTTGTACAGCCCTCCCCTTTCTGCCACTCCCCTATGGATGCTAATCTGAATACCCCCCTTTTTCTCCCCCACCTTATCCCTCCCTACCCACCCATCCTCCCCAGTCCCTTTCCCTTTGGTACCTGTTAGTCCATTCTTGGGTTCTGTGATTCTGCTGCTGTTTTGTTCCTTCAGTTTTTCCTTTGTTCTTATATTCCACAGATGAGTGAGATCATTTGGTATTTCTCTTTCTCCGCTTGGCTTGTTTCACTGAGCATAATACCCTCCAGCTCCATCCATGTTTCTGCAAATGGTAGGATCTGTTTTTTTCATATGGCTGAGTAGTATTCCATTGTGTATATGTACCACATCTGCTTTATCCATTCATCTATCGATGGACATTTAGGTTGCTTCCAATTCTTGGCTATTGTAAATAGTGCTGTGATAAACATAGGGGTGCACTGATCTTTCTCATACTTGATTGCTGCATTCTTAGGGTAAATTCCTAGGAGTGCAATTCCTGGGTCAAATGGTAAGTCTGTTTTGAGCATTTTGATGTACCTCCATACTGCTTTCCACAATGGTTGAACTAATTTACATTCCCACCAGCAGTGTAGGAGTGTTCCCCTTTCTCCACAGCCTCGCCAACATTTGTTGTTGTTTGTCTTTTGGATGGCAGCCATCCTTACTGGTGTGAGGTGATACCTCATTGTAGTTTAAATTTGCATTTCTCTGATAATTAGCGATGTGGAGCATCTTTTCATGTGTCTGTTGGCCATCTGTATTTCTTTTTTGGAGAACCGTCTGTTCAGTTCCTCTGCCCATTTTTTAATTGGGTTATTTGTTTTGTGTTTGTTGAGGCGTGTGAGCTCTTTATATATTCTGGACGTCAAGCCTTTATCGGATCTGTCATTTTCAAATATATTCTGCCATACTTTAGGGTTCATTTTTGTTCTATTGATGGTGTCTTTTGCTGTACAGAAGCTTTTCAGCTTAATATAGTCCCACTTGTTCATTTTCGCTGTTGTTTTCCTTGCCCGGGGAGATATGTTCAAGAAGAGGTCACTCATGTTTATGTCTAAGAGGTTTTTGCCTATGTTTTCTTCCAAGAGTTTAATGGTTTCGTGACTTACATTCAGGTCTTTGATCCATTTTGAGTTTACTTTTGTATATGGGGTTAGACAATGGTCCAGTTTCATTCTCCTACATGTAGCTGTCCAGTTTTGCCAGCACCATCTGTTGAAGCAACTGTCATTTCGCCATTGCATGTCCATGGCTCCTTTATCAAATATTAATTGACCATATATGTTTGGGTTAATGTCTGGATTCTCTAGTCTGTTCCATTGGTCTGTGGCTCTGCTCTTGTGCCAGTACCAAATTGTCTTGATTACTATGGCTTTATAATAGAAATTGAAGTTGAGGAGTGAGATCCACCCTACTTTATTCTTCTTTCTCAGGATTGCTTTGGCTATTCGGGGTCTTTGGTGGTTCCATATGAATTTTTGAATTATTTGTTCCAGTTCGTTGAAGAATGTTGCTGGTAGTTTCATAGGGATTGCATCAAATCTGTATATTGCTTTGGGCAGGATGGCCATTTTGACGATGTTAATTCTTCCTAGCCACGAGCATGGGATGCGTTTCCTTCTGTTAGTGTCCCCTTTAATTTCTCTTAAGAGTGACTTGTAGTTTTCAGAGTATAAGTCTTTCACTTCTTTGGTTAGGTTTATTCCTACGTATTTTATTTTTTTTGATGCAGTTGTGAATGGAGATGTTTTCCTGATTTCTCTTTCTGTTGGTTCATTGTTAGTGTATAGGAAAGCCACAGATTTCTGTGTGTTGATTTTGTATCCTGCAACTTTGCTGTATTCTGATATCAGTTCTAGTAGTTTTGGGGTGGAGTCTTTAGGGTTTTTTATGTACAGTATCATGTCATCTGCAAATAGTGACAGTTTAACTTCTTCTTTACCAATCTGGATTCGTTGTATTTTTTTGTTTTGTCTGATTGCCGTGGCTAGGACCTCCAGTACTATTTTAAATAGCAGTGGAGAGAGTGGGCATCCCTGTCTAGTTGCCGATCTCAGAGGAAAAGCTTTCAGCTTCTCGCTGTTCAATATAATGTTGGCTGTGGGTTTATCATAGATGGCCTTTATTATGTTGAGCTACTTGCCCTCTATTCCCGTTTTGCCGAGAGTTTTTATCATGAATGGATGTTGAACTTTGTCAAATGCTTTTTCAGCATCTATGGAGATGATCATGTGGTTTTTGTCTTTCTTTTTGTTGATGTGGTGGATGATGTTGATGGATTTTCGAATGTTGTACCATCCTTGCATCCCTGGGATGAATCCCACTTGGTCATGGTGTATGATCCTTTTGATGTATTTTTGAATTCGGTTTGCTAATATTTTGTTGTGTATTTTTGCATCTACGTTCATCAGGGATATTGGTCTGTAGTTTTCTTTTTTGGTGGGGTCTTTGCCTGGTTTTGGTATTACGGTGATGTTAACTTCATAGAATGAGTTTGGGAGTATTCCCTCCTCCTCTATTTTTTGGGAAACTTTAAGGAGAATGTTTATTATGTCTTCCCTGTATGTCTGATAAAATTCCAATGTAAATCCATCTGGCCCGGGGGTTTTGTTCTTTGGTAGTTTTTTGATTACCGTTTCAATTTCTTTGCTGGTAATTGGTCTGTTTAGATTTTCTGTTTCTTTCTGGGTCAGTCTCGGAAGGTTGTATTTATCTAAGAAGTTGTCCATTTCTCCTAGGTTTTCCAGCTTGTTAGCATATAGGTTTTCGTAGTATTCTCTAATAATTCTTTGTATTTCTGTGGGGTCCATTGTGATTTTTCCTTTCTCGTTTCTAATTCTGTTGATGTGTGTTGACTCTCTTTTTCTCTTAATAAGTCTGGCTAGAGGCTTATCTATTTTGTTTATTTTCTCGAAGAACCAGCTCTTGGTTTCATTGATTTTTTTCTATTGTTTCATTCTTCTCAATTTTATTTATTTCTTCTCTGATATTTATTATGTCCCTCCGTCTGCTGACCTTAGGCCTCATTTGTTCTTCTTTTTCTAATTTCGATAATTGTGACATTAGACTATTCATTTGGGGTTGTTCTTCCTTCTTTAAATATGCCTGGATTGCTATATACTTTCCTTTTAAGACTGCTTTTGCTGCATCCCACAGACATTGGGGCTTTGTGGGCTTTGTGTTATTGTTGTCATTTGTTTCCATATATTGCTGGATCTCCATTTTAATTTGGTCATTGATCCATTGATTATTTAGGAGCATGTTGTTAAGCCTCCATGTGTTTGTGAGTTTTTTTGCTTTCTTTGTAAAATTTATTTCTAGTTTTATACCTTTGTGGTCTTAAAAGTTGGTTGGTAGGATTTCAATCCTTTGGAATTTACTGAGGTTCTTTTTGTGGCCTAGTATGTGGTCTATTCTGGAGAATGTTCCATGTGCACTTGAGAAGAATGTGTATCCTGTTGCTTTTGAATGTAGAGTTCTATAGACGTCTATTAGGTCCATCTGTTCTAGCGTGTTGTTCAGTGCCTCTGTGTCCTTACTTATTTTCTGTCTGGTGGATCTGTCCTTTGGAGTGAGTGGTGTGTTAAAGTCTCCCCAAATGAATGCTTTGCATTCTATTTCCTCCTTTAATTCTGTTAGTATTTGTTTCACATATATTGGTGCTCCTGTATTGGGTGCATATATGTTTATAATGGTTATATCCTATTTTTGGACTGAGCCCTTTATCATTATGTAATGTCTTTATCTCTTATTACTTTCTTTATTTTGAGGTCTATTTTGTCTGATACTAGTATTGCAACACCTGCTTTTTTCTCTCTGTTGTTTGCATGAAGTATCTTTCTCCAACCCTTGACTTTTAATCTGTGCATGTCTTTGGGTTTGAGGTGAGTCTCTTGTAAGCAGCATATAGATGGGTCTTGCTTTTTTATCCATTCTATTACTCTGTGTCTTTTGATTGGTGCATTCAGTCCATTTACATTTAGGGTGATTATTGAAAGATATGTACTTATTGCCATTGCAGGCTTTAGATTTGTGGTTACCAAAGGTTCAAGGATAGCTTTTTTACTACCTTACTGTCTCACGTCACTCACTTATTGAGCTGTTATAAACACAGTCTGATGATTATTTCTTTCCCTTATTTTTCCTCCTCCTCCATTCTTCATATGTTGGGTGTTTTTATTCTGTGCTCTTTTTAGGAGTGCTCCCATCTCGAGCAGTCCCTCTAAGATACCCTGTAGAGATGGTTTGTGAGAGGCAAATTCCCTCAACTTTTGCTTGTCTGGGAATTGTTTAATCCCTCCTTCATATTTAAATGATAATCATGCCATATACAGTATCCTTGGTTCAATGCCCTTCTGTTTCATTGCATTAAATATATCATGCCATTCTCTTCTGGCCTGTAAGGTTTCTGTTGAGAAGTCTGATGATAGCCTGATAGTTTTAATTATTATGTGTCTTGGTGTTGACCTCTTTGGATCCCGTCTTTCTGGAGTTCCGTGTGCCTCCGTAGTCTGAGCGACTATTTCCTCCCCTAGTTTGGGGAAGTTCTCAGCAATTATTTCTTCAAAGACACTTTCTCTCCCTTTTTCTCTGTCTTCTTCTTCTGCTACCCCTATAATGCGGATATTGTTCCTTTTAGATTGGTCACACAGTCTCTTAATATTGTTTCATTCCTGGAGATCCTTTTATCTCTCTCTATGTCAGCTTCTATGTGTTCCTGTTCTCTGGTTTCAATTCCATTAATGGCCTCTTGCATCCTATCCATTCTGCTTATAAATCCTTCCAGAATTTGTTTCACTTCTTTAATCTCCCTCTGGACATCTGTGATCTCCCTCCAGACTTCATCCCTTAGCTCTTGCGTATTTCTCTGCAGCTCTGTCAGCATGTTTATGATTTTTATTTTGAATTCTTTTTCAGGGAGACTGGTTAGGTCTGCCTCTGCAGATCCTTTCTCAGGTGTAACTATCTTGGTCTGGACCAGATTTTTTTGCCTTTTCATGGTGATTGCAGTGGCTATAGGCAGGTTGCAGGTGTGTCAGCTGGGAGAAGAAAGTCCTTTCCTGCTTGCTGGATGCCTTGCCCTTCTCCGCTGTCTGTGATGGCTACCTGCACTCCTGGAGCAGCCACTGGGTTAATCTCCTAAGCTTCTGTGGGTGGGGTGTCCATCAGAGCAGTGCAGAGCCCTGTGGGGAGTGGCAGGCATGCCAGGTGTGCTCCTCTGTGCTAGCGGCGACCCTTCCGGGCAACTGTGTGCCAGCAGCGGCCTTTGGGTCTGGCCCAGGTGGCTGTGTGTTGGGCTGGGATTATGGTCAGCTCCTGGGAGCACACCTGCTCCCTTTGGCTCCGCTGCTGGTGCATGCGGGGCTTTTCCATGCAGGCTTCTACTGGGCTCTGGCTTCACTACCACCAGTGCACGTGAGCCGCGCCTGGGCTGTTCAGTCGCGCCACTGCGGGCTAGCCCTGTGGCGCACGGATCTGCTCTCGGTTCCTTCTAGCAGTTCCGCCCCCAGCGTGTGCTCCCATTCTCCTGCTACTGGGCCCGTGTGTTGGGGTCTGCGCCAGTTGGAGGAATGACTGGCAGGCTGCCTAGTCCTGTGAGGAGCTTCAGAGCTGCACTGCCTCCGTTTAGGGTGCCTAAGTTGTCCCGGTATTCCCAGCTGCCGGGACAACTTCGTCCACCTATGGGGTCCCTGTCTCTTTAAGACTTGCAGAAAGCACTCGCTTTTCTTTTGTCTCAGGGGCACCAGTTGCGGGGACCTGCCCACAGGTTTTGCTTTTCCATTTCTCTAATATCCAGCACCCCGTACACCTTGTGTCTGCATTCCAGGTGCTGATTTCTAGAGCTGGTTGTTTAGCAGTCCTGGGCTTTCACTCCCTCCCCGTTCTGACTCCTTTCTTCCCGCCGGGTTTTGGGGTGGGGGAGCATTCAAGTCCCGCCTGGCCGCGGCTTGTATCTTACCCCCTTCGTGTGATGCTGAGTTCTCGCAGATGTAGATGTATCC
The DNA here is from genome assembly GCF_030020395.1 of Manis pentadactyla. Classification (NCBI taxonomy): domain Eukaryota; kingdom Metazoa; phylum Chordata; class Mammalia; order Pholidota; family Manidae; genus Manis; species Manis pentadactyla. The sequence goes on from NC_080023.1 coordinate 21,994,804, forward strand.
TGGCTGTTGTACTGCATCCACTGGTGTCACTTTTAGGAATATTTGTATTTATTGTATTTTCATAAATATATATGTTTTGGGGAGGAGATTTCCTTTGAACTACTCATGCTGCCATCTTCCCGTGATCCTGAAATGCTATTTTTTAAAAAGAAATTTGAATTACATAATGAAAGTCCATCCTAGCATTGCTGTCAAGGCCTAAGACCAACACCTAACTTTGCTGGTCTAATAGCAGGATATTAGTCTGTGTGTGTGTGTGTGTGTGTGCGCGCGCGCGCGTGCGCATGAATGTATAATCACATTTGATTTAAGTGCTTTTATTGAATTTACCTTATAAATAATGTTTTCCAAAATCCCTACTATAATTTCTTCTCAGTTATGAGATTGTTAATTTCTTGTTTGCGTGAGATGTTCTTGAATCATTTTTGAGGAAGAGACAGAATAGAAATCCAGTTAGAGAGCAATCTGCTCATCTTTATTAAGACTGCAAAACATTTGTATGTATATTTCATTCAGACTCAGTAGTTCACTGCTCCTGACATTTTATAAATCCTTAGATACTTGTTAACATTCTTCTTATCCATTTTTATGATCTCTCTGCTGGAGAAAATGGTTTACCTGCTTTAACTACCTTTTAGGCTGTAGCTAATTAAGTAAACATAATTTCATGTAATGGGCTTTGCCATTGAGTTTACGTTTTTAAAGAGTCTCTCACAATCTATCCATTCACTCAGGTTTTACATAATGAATTTGGCATTACCGGACTTTAGCTGAGAACAGCACATTTAAGAGCCATGGTAAATGGGAAGATCAGAATGTTTCAATCCCCAATCCTTAGTTTTACTAATGCTGTAAACATTTTCAGCCCATCTCTCTCTCTCTTAAGAATTGCTTGTAGATAGTTGAATTGATTGGTTTTTTTTCTTTCACCTTTTAAAAATTTCCTCCTGCCTCCTCTTTGGGGGCTGGTAATGATCACAGACCCATAGAATTTCAATTTTAGAAGGTATTTTTAATGTCATAAAAATCCAATAGCTCATACCATATTTGAATCTTTTATATTACATTCACACTAAAGGCCTAGCCAGGTTCCTCTTGAATTCCATTAGCCATGGGGCACTCACTACCTCTCAAAGGAGACCATTCCATTTCTTCACAGGCCAAGTCATCAGAAAAGTATTTGTTATGCTAAGAAGAAATTCCCCTATGAACTCTTACTCTTTTCTCAGTGGATGGACAAAGCATGTGCAATCCTTTATTTCCCCTATATATTTGAGGAAAACTATCCTGTCTCCTGTATGTTTTCCCATGCCAAATATTCCTGATAATACAAGTCCTTATATGAAGTTATTTTGAATCTAGACATCCTGGATACCTCAGCTCGGAACAGGTCATAAGAATAATGATAAGAATGAAAACATGGTAAGAATAATAATGAAAATAACAGCTACCACACTGAGCTTGGAACAGGTGCAGGTACCTTATAAACATTACCTTTAATACCCACAATTATCTGAGTGAGATATTGTCATTCTCCTTCTGTAGATAAGGAAACCAAGGGTAAAGAGAAATTGAGTTGCTTTCTCAAAGCTGCATATCTGGTAGTGGGCAGAGCCAGAATTTGAACTAATGTCTTTACTGGTTCCAGAGCACATGTTCTTAACTGCCCATTATAATCTGCTTTCTGAGATGTGATAACAATCCCTTCGCCTACCCCATGAAGTAAGCTGAATGTTCCAGGTCTGGTTTGAGCAATTCAGAGTGGAGAAAGGTTGTTACTTACCTTGTTCTAGAATGTTCTAGAAGCCAAAACCAAAGTAATGATAAGGATTAGGCCAGCCAGAGAAAGAAGGAAGGGAAACAAAGGAGCCAGGGGATTAATAAGATGGCTTATGAGCCTGAGAATAATTGAAAATGGTGTGTGACAGGTGGGGAGGCAAGCCCTACATAATTAAGGGATCAGTGAAACGTTGGCGGGCAAGAAGCGCAGAGACACCAATGCTGTTCCACAAATCCCCAGCGTAGGCTCCGATTAGAAACCCAGCTTTGAAAAGGACATCCTCTGGCTGTCTTTTTAGGAACTGAGCTGTTAGTGCATTGTGAGGTGCACTTTGCCTTTGGTATGAGAACAGAGGAAGTTGGGGGCAAATTCCAGCACTCATTGTCTTGTCTGCCTGTGAGGGTGCTGAGCTCCTTGAGAGTCATCAGGTTTTAAGTTGACTTAAATAAAGGATGTGTGTGGCTGGCAAGGAATTATCACTGAAACTAGGCATTGTCTGGGTATACTCATGCCACCTTTTGAGAGGATCTAATTTTCCCATGAAAACAGAGACTTGAAAGGGAAATGAAACCCTTACCTTAAATGTTCTTAGCAAACAAAATTGATTAAAGATAAAATTTTTTAAAAGAATGTTCTAGTATCTTTTTTAAATTCCTGAATAGACTCAAGTGGACCAGTAAGTTAGAGGATATTATTGCTAAAAGTGTTTGAGTTGTTCAGTAAAAAACTCATTGTTTATATTAGGAAACTGAGGTCTAGAGTTGAGAAGCATCTTGCCCAGTGCTGTACACCCGGGCATGCCCTGAGAAGAGTGTTTGATCTAAGTCTACTGATAGCAAGACCAGGACTCCTTTTACTATACTTCCTTATACTTCACATTCCCTTGGTGAAGCGAAGCAATCCCACTGAGATGCACGGACACAGTGAACGATTGAAATAGAGAAGCTTACACTGGACATTTGCTGTGTAAAATGATACAGAGTTCAGTGTTTGCTGCATTATTCTTGGGGATGACTGATGAAATTACCAAAGGGGGATTTGTGGTAATATTATTCCAGCCAGCATCACGCTTCCCTGTATCTCATGAGACTGTTTATGGTTTCATTCAGTGCTGGGAACTTGGAATCAAAATCCTGGGGAGAAGGGGATGCATGCATCAAAAATGTATATTCTTAGGCTACCAGCAGACAACACAACTGAATTTTGGGTGAGTGGAGTCTGGAAATTAATATTTGACAAACACCCTAGATAAAGATGCACACTAATGTTGGAGAAATACTTGGGTTAGTCCATTAGTGTATTCATTTCCTATTGCTGCCGTAATAAATTACCACAAACTTACTGACTTTAAACACATATTTATGATCTTACAGCCAAGAGGGTCAAAATTCAAAAGTGGTGGTCACAAATCTGAAATGGGTTTCGTTGGACTAAAATCCAGGTGTCGGTAGGGCTGCATTCTTTCTGGAAGCCCTAGAGGAGATCTGTCTGCCCAGCTTTTCCAGCTTTTGGAGGCCACCTGCATTCCTTGGCCCAAGTCCTACTTCTGTCATTTGGACCTCTGCTTGGGCTATCACATCCCTGACTACGATTTTCTTGCTTCTCTCTTTCCCTTAAAAAGATGTTCATGATTACACCATGCAAGATAATCTCATCTCAAGTCCTTAACTTAATCACGTCAGCAAAGTCCCTTTTGCCTTCTAAGGTAACATATTCAAAGTGATTCTGGGATTAGGAGGTGAACCTCTTTGGAGAGGCATTAAACTGCCTACCAACACTGGTTTCAAAACATTTTAAAGAAACAGAAAGGAGCTGAAAGGGGACCATTAGGTACCGGAAGGATCCCCATCCCCCACCAGGAGTCCCCTGAGATGTTTCTAGGAAACCCCAAAACTCTGAAGAGCACAGTTAGAGAAAAGCAATCATAGCATATATGCTTACTTAGGAGTCCATCTGGAGGGATCTGACCACTAGTCTTCATTTAGTATATGTTGCATGGCTTTCCAATAGTTTAATCACAACAAACATTCAGCCTTCCCATTCTCAATTTTCTAAGGAACTCCATTCAAACTTACTGCAAACTTAAGCAAAAACACGACCTTACTTTCTTCGTGATGAAGTCACTGCTATAAACTGATTGTAAGGGAAATGTCTGTCAAGAAGGGTAGGGACTAGGGACTTCCAGTCACCTTTGCATTTCTCGTTATTATTTTCCAACATTTTTCTATTAAAAAGAAAAAAAACAGGTAATTAGTAGAACTTCTCAAAGTATCTTTTCCTTCTGTGTATCTGTATAGTTCTGTCTCTTGTCATTTTGTGCCCCTTCCCCACCCAACACACATATTTTTTCTTGGACTGTTCTTGGCATTGACTGTGGAAGTTCTAATTCCTTTTGTAATATAAATTTCATTTTGAGATGCTATTTGGGCTCTGACAGAACTTTGTAGATGTTTCTGAATTAATGTAAGAAAAATGGCCCTGAGTTACATATTTTAACTACTATATAACAGCAGAGAAAGTTCTCTAATAGGAAATGAACCAAAAGAAGAGAATTAATGTTTTTCTCTCTCAAAGTCTTTGTATATCACTGTATCAGGAGACTCTGGGCCATCTTCTCTATGACAGTACTTGAAGAGAGATAGATTTAATAATTGTCCTTAATGTCAGTATTAGTAAGCCTGGACTGCCTTAACAAAATACCATAGACTGGGTGGCTTAAGCAACAGAAGTATATTTCTTATTATTCTGGACGCTGAGAAGTACCAGCAAGGTATGTTTCATTCTGATTGTAGAAGGTAGCCTTCTCTCTGCATCCTCACAGGGTGGAAAGAAAATGAGAGCTCTAGTATCTTTTCCTATAAAGACACGATCCCTACTAGATTAGGGCCCCACCACAATGACCTCATTTAACCTTATTCACTGAAGACTGTATTTCCAATATAGTCATATGGAGAGTTATGGCTTCAACATAAGAATATTTGGAGGCCACAGTTCTGTCCAAAGTCTGTTCCTAGAGCATCACAAGTGTTTCTTGATTCCTCCAAGATCTTGGCCAATTCATTAAAAAAAAAAATGACTTATATAATTATGACAAGGAGAAGAGGCAAAAATATGAAAAAATTATTAAAACTTATATCTTGTTCTTTGTTCACAAAGATTAGTTATCCTTGCTCCTTTGCAGCATGTCTATATTAGACAAGAAAGAAACCCTGCCTTCAGGATCCCCCAAATTCAAGAAAAGCTGTAACTGGGTGCAGTGGCTGTCTATCACTCAGATACCTTCCCTTTTAGGATATCATATTCCCAAGGCTTGGCTGTAGATGCTTTTCTTTGGCCTCTTCTCTCCTAAGATGGGTGGGATAGGGATGGGGTTCCTTTTTGCTCTGAATTTTGAAATTAAAAAGAGAACTTATCAAGAGAGATCTTAGAAACCTCTGAGGATGATATTTATCACTATTAATAGTGTCTTTGTTTAAAAGGTCCTTTGATTGATATTTACCTCCTGGAGTTTGGAGTAAAATATGGCTCATGAGCAGGAACAGGCACAGGAGAGCCTCAACCACAGTGCGGGCCTGAGCAGCTCTTGGCCAGGATGGCAAGAGTTTTGGAGCAGAGACGGCTCATCAAGAAGCCCCACTGGGTAGGAATTGTACAGCTCTAGTATTCCTGCTGTGCTCAGTCAGTAACGGAGAGCGAGCAGCCCTCTGGGAGAATAGGAGCCATACAGAGATGCTGTGGGAAGTCTGCTGGAAGCCGTCAGCTATCCACGCTTCTCACTGCAGGTTTCCCTGAAGGGGAGCTGAGAGGTGTCCCTTCATGGACACCATAGGAATCTTTCATGTCTTACCTTATATGCTTGGCATTGACTGTGGAAGTTTAATTCCTTTTGTAGTCTAATAAAGAACCAATTGATTAATTGGAGCATAGCAAAAGGAAAGGAACCTACCTGGATCTCTGGCCAGAAATACCTGAAACGATCATATATTTCTATATCTATCTATCTGTCTATCTATATCTATCTATCTATCTATCATCTATCATCTTTCTATCTATCATCATCTATCTATCTATATCTGTCATCTATCTATCTATATCTATTACCTATTATTTATCTGTCTATCATCTATTTATCATCATCTACTGTTTTCATATATTTAGTAGTTACCTATTCCAAGGAATGGACCAAGTGCTATGCTTGAAACAGAGGAAAAGTATTTTTTAGCAGTATAAAAATCTCTTTTCCAGACTGAATTTTTCTAGTTTCCAAAGAAACTCTTATCACTATAAAGAAGTAATGGAATTTACCTGGCTGTCATCAAATTAAACTATTTGTAAATCACTTGAAGAAATAGAAGCAATTTTGGGGGGATGGGATTTCTGTTCAAGCTTCTCTATTTTAAAATCTCCTTTCCTTTCTCTATTTACATAGCTACTAAAAGCGTACAAATAAAGGGAATGAAACCGAATCTCTTGGTTACCTACTCCTCTGACTTTAAGCAAACAAAAAGCACCTCTGTTTTCTTCTCTGCATTTTAGGGCTTAAGAACAAATTAGCAAATGTGAAGTGATATATAAATGTTTATTGAATAAATGCAGATATAAATAAAACATAAATAAATAGAATAAATAATGAATAACTAAATGAATAAAAGAGTAAATGTTTGGTGGTATGTTTTTAGTGTGGATGGACAGAGTGAGTTGGGGAGGGAAATAATTAGTTCATAAATTAAATAAGAAAGTCACAACTCCAAAATTAGAGTGAATCATGGATTGACTTCCCAGGGATAGTATGACTGATTTCATAATTTGCACATCTCAGCCTAACACCTTAAGAAAGACAAAAGAACAATTCCCCAAAGGTGGTCATGCAAATAAGCCTCCTCTAACTGGGTTGGATCCTACAAGAAATGTGGACGTCTTTGTATGCTGTGGAAAGAACGCTCAACTCTGAGTCAGAAGACAAAGATTGGATTCTGGCTTTGCCACTAACCAGGCTTTTCCCCTGAAAAACTCACCTCACCTTAGACTCAGTTTTCTCATCCTCTTGGTGAAATTAAATCCCCCAGCAGTCTAGAAACTCCAGGAAGCTGAATTGATGAGCTTAGGCTCTTATTGGAGGGATTGTGGGAGAGCCCGGGAGATCGTAACTGGGGCATGTTTGAAAGAAATAAGCCAGCTAAGGATAATGTGGACAAAGGAGGAGATTGAAGATCTAGTTGGGGAAATAAAGCAAAAAGCTGCCTAGAGAATCTCAAAGTGCTTTTCAAATAACAACTAAGCATTCCCAGGGATGTTTGGAGTACAACAACGCTCTTCTGTTTCAGAAAAGAGACTGTGTATTGTTTTCTGTGAACTTGAATATAGTCAAGGACATATATCATAATTGTGTGCCTTGTCAGGATAAAGTACTTTCCTGGAACAATTCTTTTCTAGAACAAAGCTCTGTGAGGTATGCAGGAGTATGTAGTACTTTGAATATTATCTCCATGCTAATGTAAGGGTTTTCTTTGTACAAGTTTTAACATAATTAAGTTCAAATATTGTGAATATTTTGCACAGTAATGGGAGTCTTTGGCACTCATATGATAAATTGTGTTTTGGATATTATAATGACTTCACCAATTTATTACAAACCTCATTGATTCACCAGTGCAGTCAGGAAAGAGTTCTTCCTGACCTAATATGTTCCCACCATTGATTATTCCCACCAAGATGAATAAGATGGATTCCTGAAAGTATGTTTGTGGAGAATAGATGTCTAAAGCAGCTGCATTTAAATAAAAAGGTAACTGGTCATTCAAAAGTTTATATGCATTTGGGAAAAATGATCTTTGATGACTATTTGATCTAGTGATCAAATAGAGCTTTTGAACTCTTTGACAGGCACCCTTACCACAGGAATCCCAGGGAATTAAGAAAATCACTTCCCTTCTTAGCCTTGCAAATAGTGGTTTAAGTGCTTTAAAACTAACCTTTGACCTACTAGGGCACATGTTCATGAAACATGAACTCAGAAGGAAGAAAAAAACCACATTTCATGCCTTTACTTGTTTGGACATTTCCTCTATTGATTTAAATTAGGGTCAAATCATCTCTTGCAAATGACCAACTCATTTATAGGATTCCAGTCCACTGGGCACAGGTTCCAGAGGTTGAAGACCAGCATTATTTCTGCCTTCTGGTTTAATCCCTTAAAAATATGGCTCACAGATTTAGAGATGGGCTTTGGCAAAGGCGACCAGTCAGTATTACTTGACCTATTGCAGTTGTCAGTTTGCATCAGTCCTTCTTGGATTTCTGGTCTCCCCTGGTCCTATAACTTTCCACTTTACCTCTCTGATCCTTCCATTTCTGTACCTCTGGAAAATCCTTCTTCCCCCACCTCCCACTTCCTGTCTGGGAATCTCTTTGTCTTCAAATCTGTATCACTTTTCTATTGTTGCCATAAGTTACCACAAACTACATGGCTTCAACAACATGAACTTATTATTTTATAGTTCTTTAGGTTAGAAATTTGACATAGGTTTCACCAGTTCTCACCAGGCTAAACCCAGCCAACCTATGTTTTTTTCTGAAGTCTTTGAAGGTGATTGTTTCCTTGCCTGTTCATTTTCTGACAGAATTCAGTTCCTTGTGGTTGTAGGAGATCCCTGCTTCCTCCCTGGCTATCAGCTTCTGGACACCACCCGTACTGTGGGACTCAGGGCTCCCATCCACTGTCTTCAAAGCCAGAAATGGAAGGCTGAATACCTGTCACACTTCGAATCTCTCTCCCTCTTATTTCATATCTCTTTGACCATAGCTGGAAAGCTAGGAAAGTTTCTGTGCTTTTAAGGACTAATGTGATTAGGTTGAACCCACCTGGATGATGCAGTGTGCTCCCCCTCTTTTAAAGTCTGTAACCTCATTAACATCTGCAATGTCCCTTTTGCCATGATAGGTGATGTATTCATCAGTCATGGAGATTGAAGCATAGACATCTTTGAGGAGCCATTATTCTGCCAATCACAAAGTCCAAAATATGATTTGTTATCAGATTCAATAGACTATACCTCCTTCCTGCTTTCATATTAAACCTCTACTGTGTGTAGAGGCTGTTACTTCTAATCAACAACTTCAGGCATTATCTGGATGTCTTTGCTCTATCACATCTCCTCAAGTCACCTCAAGTCTGATGACCAAGTCCTTTCTCTTCCACAAAACTTTCAGTGGCTTCCACTGCCCACAAAATAAAGTTCAAAATCCCTGTCAGTGCCTGACAGTTGTGGTTCATTTTTTCCTAGTCCATTCCTGTGGGTCTCTCTACTCTACCTAATTCTTTCTCCCACATCCTTCAGCTGGGTTGTGCCAAGTCTCAATGCCTTGATTGATATTTTTCTTTTCATCTGGAAACATCTCACCTGCAACAGCTCAACGAGAGTCTTCCAAGTTAAAATGCACTATGAACTAACTTCACTCTTATCTTTGACTCTTATCTCTTATGTTAATGGTCTCCAATAGAACAGAGATCTCTGCTAGAATATCTTTTCCAGTTTATTGTCCTTACTTTTACTGGGGAGTTGGGGGAGGTCTGTCTCTTGTTGTTTATCTGTAAAGTGACAGAGTATAGCAACATATAAGCAAAACGATATGGTATTCCTCATTCTCTGACCTATTTCACTTAGCATGATACCCTCTAGGTTCACCCATGTTATTGCAAATAGCAGGATTTCTTTCTTTTTTATGGCTGAATAGTGTTTCATTATCTATATGTATTATATCTCTTTTGTCCATTCATTCTTTGATGCACAATCTGGTTGCTTCTGTATATTGGCTATATATTGGAGTTATTTACTTTTGTACTCTCATTGTCTGGCAGAGTGCCTGGGAAATATTTAATGCCCAATATATATTTTTGAATAAATGAATAAATGACCGAATGAATAAAAATAATGTATCCCCTGAGGAACTACATATTTTTCATGAAAATCAATGAAAAATATTTATTTAATTTACCATTTGTTAAGCATACATAGCCATGTGATCTATGTATGACAATGAGGTAATCTTTTTTGTGAATTAAAGGTAAACCAACACATTTAACTGTATTTTTTTTGAAATGCCTAAGAGATTTTTACATAATAGGTGCTCAATAAATGGATATGAAGTTGATTTATTCCCTGCTTTTCTGATGGGAAACAGTAGTTGAAGGGGCTGGAACTGTGGAAATCTGCATCTTCTCCATCCTCATCACCTGAGGATCTAGCTGGCTGGAAATAGAGGATCAGTTTTTTTTTAATTATTTTTTTTTTTTTACTGAAGTACAGTTTATTTATAATATTGTATTGGTGTCAGATGAACAATTTAGTGATTCATCAATTATATACATCATTAAATGCTCACCATGATAAGTGTAGTTACCATGTCTCACCAAAGATATTACAATATTATGAGCTATATATTACTTGTGCAATACTTCCATTCCTGTGACTAAATTATTTTATAATTTGAAGTTTGTACCTCTTTATCATCTTCACCTATTTCTCCCATCCCCCCAATCTCCATGGTAACCAGTAGTCCACTCTCTGTATTTGAGTCCACTTCTGTTGTTTGTTTTTCAGATTCAACATATAAGCAAAACCATATGGTATTCCTCATTCTCTGACTTATTTCACTTAGCGTGATGCCCTCTAGGTCCACCCATGTTGCAAATGGCAAGATTTCTTTCTTTTTTTATGGCTGAATAGTGTTTCATTGTCTATATGTATCACATCTCCTTTGTTCATTCATTCTTTGATGGACACTGTGGTTGCTTCTATATATTGGCTATTGTAAATAATGGTGCTGTAAACATAAGGGTGCATGTATCTTTTTGAATTACTGATTTCATTTTCTTTGGATAGATTCTCAGACGTGGAACTGCTGGGTCATATGGTATTTCTATTTTTAGTATTTTGAGAAACTTCCAGACTGCTTTCCATAGTGGCTGCACCAATTTGCAATCTTGAAGACAGGTTCTTAGAATATGAAAAAATTGGATTTTAATAGATTTGATTCCTGGATTCCAGTCTGCCTCAGGCACCAGTTGGTTGTGCATGTGACTTTAAAGATTACATTTCATTGTCCTGAATATGTTTTACTATTTATAAAATAAAGGTTTTGTATGATTTTTAAAATCCCATCACATTTTCTGCACATAATGTCTTGATCATTCCTGTGTGACTGGCATTGGGCTAGGAGCTGAGAATCATGCAGAAAAGTATCAGTCATGTCTTTGCCCTTGAAGAATAATCTAGCTCAGGGGCCAGTGTGGTTTGATAGAAAAAGAGGTAGTTTGATAACATTAGGTTTGATGCACAGCCTGAAGCATGAAAAGATACTTATATTCATTCTTGGCTTTCATTCTCACATTTTACCACCTACATGAGAAGGCAAGATACTTAGCTTTTAGCTCTCCCTTCATACACAAGTGTGTGATCTTGAATCAGAAGGATGGAAATGTATATTTACAGCAGGGGTGAGAGATGTCAGCTGTGAGTCCGTGGAGTGGGTGTACAGCTGAGTAGCCTGGGCTTCCAACAGAGACATTAGTAGGGATGTTGGTGAATCAGAACTCTGGAAATAGCCCTAGGAGAACGATCAGGCAGGCCTTCTCTTGCCTTTCAATACATTTGAAAAGGCTGTAGCCAAACTACATTTCAGAGGCTAATAAACAAAAGAAAACAGAAAACAAGCTTGCTTACTGGCAACAAGAAAAAGGAACAGAATATCTACTATGGTTTAGAATGCAAAGACAAAAACCAAAGCCCTATTCTCAGTGAATTACTTAGATGAATTGAGATCTTTGTCATCTCCGTTTTCTTTATATCGATTTTGTGTTTATCGTGCTTGATGGAATGACTGGCCGACCCAGCTTGATTTGAAGGGAGCACTGCTCACATGAATGGTTGGGTGGCCGCAACACTGCTTGACAAATATCCGTGATAAATCCTCCTTCCGAAGTCAAGTTTTCAGGTAAAAGAGCACCTTTTGGAAAGGATGATGCCCTGGTGATCTTAAAGGGAGCTCTCCTTTGGGGAAAGAGGTGAGGTAGAGCAGGGTGAGGAAAGGCAGCTTGAGAGAATGCACACGTGGACAGGAGGAAACCACCGTATTAGGAGAAAACAGTGTTCTCATAATTATTAACTTAGCGAGGGAAACTGAAACGCCCCTCTTCTGTTGCTGGCATCAGAATGGAAACAGGGAAAAGAAAGACTCAAAGCAGTGCCTCTCTGAGGGAAGGAACCCCAAGGGTTTGATCTGGGTGTGTGACTTTGTTGTTTTAAATGATCTGTGCTGGTGTTCTCTTATTGGAACGGGTAATTGAGGCCTAACTGGATTCATGAGGTCTATGCTATAGAGCTTCACCAATTCTACAGCAGTGTGCTAGTAAAAGATTCTCGATAAACAATGTGGTTTGGCTTAACTATGCTTTTGGAGTTGGGTGCCCCATTTTCTCTGATCAACCTTTTTATTTTTTTGACATAGGTACTTGACTCCCATGGACACATAAGGCCCTCATTTACTCAAGAGTTTGAGCGTATTAGAAAGTAATTTTGGGAAGTCACTGTTCTTCTCAAAGCCAAATCTATTGTTCTAGTTTTAGAGGTAATAGTTTCTCACATTGAATGACTCCTTTACCCCTATACTCTGTGCTCTGTAGGAAGGCATTGAACCCCATCTGCCAATTGAAAAAGGTGTTACCCTAACCCAAAGCACCAAGGTTACTTACATTTTCAACAGCAGTTAAAAGCTTCAAGAAAAGCAGAGAATGATGATTATTGCATTTCTCTCTGCTTGGGCTGTAGATAATGAGCCTCTCCTGCTGCCCTTTTACATGTATAATGCCTATTGATGTCAGTGAGAGCCCATGGTGTGCAAAAGCTGTTAGATCACATGTATCATCTTGAAAATAATAAGGACAAAGGGACATCTTTGTTTTTAACTTGGCCAAGAGAGTATCTATGGTTCCAAGCCTCTCTAGATAGTTCCAATTAAGAAGAAATAATTTCCTAGAGTAGAGTGGTTGCCACGGTTTCAAGGTAAGCTTTTCATGAGGAGAGGATAGAGCAGTTCCCTAGACGGTTTTAGGTTTCCAAAGTCACTTCTCCTGAGAGACATGATTAGGAAGTGTTAGCGGTCTTCTCAACGATTGATCAAAAATATGTAACATATATATTGGAAGGGAAATGAGGGAGGTTAAAAGAAGAAAGCAAAAAGAAATATTCTTTCTCAGTTGTGGGAGGTGAACTGCTTCTTTTGGAAATGAAGTTCTTTGGACTTTTTGTTCTCTTTTTTGTAATGAGAGTCTGGGTCTAAGTCAGTTTTTCCTGAAGTTAGTTCATCTTTGGATTAACTTGAGGAACTTGTTAAAAAAAGAAAAATGATAGGTTTATAGTTTCCTCTCTGGAAAATTCTGATTTCAGTAGATCAGAAGTAAGTCCTAGGTGTTACTTTGATAATCATGTACATTTGGAAAACATTTATATATGTTTTATAGTGATCTGAATGCTAGAATTATTTCTTCTTTTAATGTTCTTTATGTGTTAGATTATGAGCTGACCTAGTCTAGTTTAATGACTGAGCATATTAGGAGAGACCACACTTAGAAACAATGCCTTACTACTAGCTACAGTGGGCACTAACAGGAAAAAGTCTAATCTGGCAGACAAGTCATAATATCAGATGTAATAGTGACAGGTAGCAGGTTGATTCTAGCAAGGTAATGGAGCTGTCCAAAGAGGAAGGTAGAGGGAAAGATGTTGGTCATTCATACTCAGGTGTATCAGTAGATATTTGACTTCACAGAGATCTTACAACACCTCATACAACGCAAACCACTGTCTCTACATCATTGCTTCAGACAAAAGCCTAGAGTTCTCCTTGATCCTCTCATACTCTTCCATCCAGGCATGACTGAGCTTTCGTAAGTGAGATGTATCTACCCTACTCCTGACATACATCCTAAATTTGACTGCTTGTTACCATCTTCAGAACTATAGTTCTAATCTAAGGCCCACCATGCCTTGTGTGAACTACAACGGTAACTTTCTGACTGTTCTCTTTGTCTGCAATTTGCACTTGCCATCCCTACACCAAAGAACCCATATAATCTTTGAAGAACATAAATCAGGTTATGTATTTCCCCTAAATTTTGATCAGATCTTCTTCTAAAATTCTCTTGGATGCAGGTTACAAGTAGAAAATGGAAATGGAAAAAAACAATGTGAGAAGGTTTAAGTGGACCATCAAAGGTCATGCAGTGACTAAATGACACCGAGTGTCCCTCCATTCACACATTTTTCTGAAGTCCCCTTTGCTGTATTGCCCTTGCTAACTTGCAGTGAACTGAAACTTCCACACATATGGAATCTCCATCTTTTTTAATCATATCAAATGAACTCAGGAACCTAATTATGCTCACTGCTTTTCATAAATACAGATGATGCTCTGCAGTTTGTTGATAGGAGAACTTTCTTAATCAATTATTTACAGAGATTTATTTCCTTTCCAACAGTCCCTTTTCTCCACTAAATATGGGATTAAGTGATCTCTAGTAAAAGTCAGTCAGGTGGGAGGCTGAGTAAAGGCATGATGGGGAGATGAACAGTATGTATGAAGGCACACATATGTGTGAAGTAGACAAATTTGGGGTAGTGCAAGTCATTTGGTGTCCTCTGCTTGAAGCAAAGCGAGCTCTCAGAGAACAGAGGGAGGTGATGTTGAGGATATGGACAGGTGCCAGGTCAGAAAAGGTCTTATGAACTGTATTAAGGAGTTTATATTGTGAAGTTTATAGAGAACCATGGAATGTAATTCAGGTAAATAGGATGAAATGTAGAAAGACCCATTTGGCATCAGTTTAGTAAGAGGAATGGTGGTTGGGGGTTTGAGGCAAGGAAAAATAGAGAAGGTGCATTGACAAGACATAGGGATGAATTAAAAATCAATACCGGAAAATCTCATTGACTCTATCTTCAAATTATAAACAGAAAACAGAAAAGAGAAAGTGACCAATTCTCACCATGTGCGCTGTCACTATCTTGGGATAGGACATCATTGCTCTCCAGGATTACTGAATTAGTCTTCCCACAGGTGTCCCTGCTTCTTCTTCACTCTTTCTGTAATTTATTGTCAACAGAATGATTCTTTTAGAATGTAAATTATGTTGCTTCTCTCCTCAAAATTTCTAATGGCTTCACATCTCACTCAACATGAAAGTCAAAATTATGTAATAACCACAGGCCCTGCACAAAGAAATTCCTAGTTATCTGGGTTCCCATTCAATGAATTTCCCCACTCACTCTGCTTCATCTGCACCAAACTCTTTGCTGTTCTTTCAAAACATTAGGCATGTCCTTTCCTTAGGGCCTTTGCAATGGTTATTCCCTTTGCCTAGAATGCTCTTCCCACAAATATCTACACAGAGCTAATTCCCTAATCTCCTTTAACTATGCTCAAATATCATTTTTCTAAAACAATGTACTCTGATACCCTTTTAGAATTATAACTTGTTACAACTTCCTACCCTCGGCACTCTAGTTTCCCCTTGTCTTGCTGTGTTATTTCCCCTAACACCACATTGTGATATACCATAGGATTTACTGGCCTACTACTTTATTATTAACTTATTTATATATTTTGGTTTATAATATAAGCCCCATGGGCAGGGATATTCTGTTCAGTTTCATTCACTGATAAATCCCAAGAGCCTTGTGAGGACAGTGGACATGAGAAAAACTATAGGAATGAAAAGGGTGAGCATACCTTGGAAAATTTTTTTTTCTTTTTCAGAACTTAAAGAGAAGCATTAAAAAGACAGATTATATTTGCAATTTTTTCCTAGGGTTTTAGGCTGTTGGATAACCGAAGCCTAGTGTCAGCTGATTGCTTTCATAAGAGATTGGGACCGCGACTGTTCCAGCTCCAGGATCTTGGGATTCCTCTCTGGTTCTCTTTCTTTACCACCCATCCAAACAGAGTGGCTATGCCAAGAGTGAGGTGCACCTAATTGTGTGATATAGGTCAGGGGGTAAATAAGTCTATAGGTGACATTTATTGAGTGCTTATTGTGTCTCAAGCACTTAATTGATCCTCACAATAATCCCATAAGATAACTGCTAATTAGTATTGCCCCCTTTATTTACATATGGGGAAAACTGTAGAAAGAGAGATTAAACACTAGCAGAGCCAGGATTTGAGCTGCAGTCCATAACAGTAACCACTTTTTAACTTCAATTTCTTAGAATAATGGTTTTGAAAGTTGTCCATGAGATAATATGCTTGAGCATCATGAGGAAAATACTGTAACTATTGAGATATATGATTTTTATGTAAATCAAGGAACTTGGTCAAAAGTAACAGAAACCAAGTCTGCTTATGTGCAACAGAAAGGGGATTGATCAAGATACAGGGTATCTGCCAACATCTTCTAGAGAGCTGGAGAACCAAGCTTGGAGCTTTCACAGCCAGGAATATTGCCTGAATAATACCATGGAACAAGAGCATCTTCTGGGCACTGACACTGAGCACTGTTCCTGAGTATAGACATCAGACCTGGTACTGCCCGTTCTCAGACGCTGAACGTTTGTCGTTACAACTAGAACCATTATTGTTCCTGATCCCTCAGCAAGACGGATCTCTACAAGATGGCCCCTCCCTCTGTCACCCATACCAGGAAGGGTTTTTCACAGACCCTTCTACTTTGTGTTCCTAAGTTGGATTTCAGAGTCTGGGTTGGCGTATCTGATTGCTGAAGCATGGGGAAATATGCTGTACCTAAGGAGAATGGTAAAGTGGTAATTTGGCATTTTCTACTTCCATTGGTGCATATTAGTCTTTCTTTTAGCGTCCTAGTAAGACAACTCATTTATTTATCTTGTGAAATTGGGGTTTCAGAAGACAAAGGAAGATATATTTTCTTACTGGTAGCTAAAAAAATGATGACTGCCCACCAAAATCTGTATATTAGCAAAAATATGCCAACATTATATGTATGCAATAGAAAATCACAGCCTCCAATAACATGGGTGCTGATAGCTAAAGCTATCAAACTGCATGATCAGGTCTCATCAGTGATAAAAGACATTGATTAGTTTGTGGAAGAAAAATTTCAGATTGAGATTCTTCCATGCACAGATTTATTTTACATCTATGAATCAGGTAGTAGTAGTCTAGATTTAATTTCATTAGCTGGTCACCTGGGTTTTCCAAATTCTCTTTTAGGAAGAGCGTGATTTGAGAGCCAGCACTTAGTCATGGGGGAAGGAGGGGAGGACAAAGAGAAAGAGGAGGAGGGAGCAGTGGTGGCTTTCCAAGGCAATCTATCCAAGGGCAAATCATACATTCAAACAGTTATCCTATGGCCTTAAAGATAGCAACTAGGGGCCAATAACTAAATGCAATTCTCAGTTGTGTTTTATTTGGCTTTCATAAACCAACACTTAAAAATTTAATCTGGGGAGTTACTCATAAAAATCTGGATTTCTGCTTTCTCTCGAAAAACCTTACCTGGGTGTGCTGCATGCAGGACTTGTGTTCTCATCTGGTGCTGATTGGCTGGAGCTGAGTAGCTTCTTTCCCATTTGGACAGATGCCACAACCCCCAGGTTCCCCACTACTCCCCATAACTTAAGGCATGTGCCAACCACTGCACATCTTTATGCCCTCGCTGTCATCTGTCATTAGCAGAAGAATGTTTTTCTACCTATGTCTCTTTCAAAAGTTAGCAAATGTGAGCTTGACTAAGAGGGCATTTCAAGAAAAATGAGAGTGTATTTCTTTGTGGAAGTGAAGAGTATTTCTATATTTTCAACAAATAAACAAAGTGTCTCTATCAAAAATCCAGTGTGAGATGCCTGTGTTCAAAAAACATAACGGAATTATGAAAACTGTGTGAAAAAATTGCATAAAGAGGCATGATGAAAAAACTAATGTGGGGACTGAAATTTCAATAAAGGCTATGTTTTTAAATGCATAAGATAAGTAAATCAGCTTATATTAACCAGTCCATTTCACAGACCTGTGTTACCTTCCCAGCCCTTGTAGGCACATGAATCTGTTACTGGTCTTTGCCATTGGAGATTTATTAATTCTCAGAATGTTTAACCAAGTGGTAGTTCCCAGAGTAGAAGGGTAGGGAAAGACTTTATTTTTTTCAACAGTGCTCCTCCTTTCTCTGCAAACATTCTCACTGATTAGCGTTGTGAATTGAACTGTGTCCACTAAAAAGATATGTTAAAGTGCTACCACATGGTGCCTGTTAACATGAACCTATTTGGAAATATCATCTTTGCAGAGGTAATAAGTTAAAATGAGGCCTTACTCAGTTAGGGTGGACCCTAAACCCAGTACCCACACCTAGCATGATGGGTATCTTACAGGAAGAGAAGAGACACAGTGTCAGATATGTAAGGAGAAAGTTATGAGATGAGAGCCAGGAGAGAGCTGGAGGCAGAGAATGGGATGAGTATTCAAGCCAAGGTGTGCCCAAGATTGCCAGCAACCAGCAAAAGCCTCAGGGGAAACACAAAACAGATTCTTCTTCGGAGTCTCCATTAGGAACTAACCTTGCTGACACCTTGATTCATACTTACGGCCTCCAGAACTGTTTGAGAATACATTTTTGTTGTTTCAAGCCACAGTTTGTGGCAACTTGTCATGGTAGCTCTAGGAAAATAATACAATCACGTTAGGAATATATTTGGATGGCTGCTCCACACCCAAATCATCCTATTTGTTCTTCTGGTTCTTCCTTGTCCATGACATCAGTTTATAGCCATAGGTATCATGCTTCCACATCAGACTGTGATTTTGTTAGTTTTCCTCCCAGAAACTTAGGAAGTTACTTTCCCTCTCCATTTTCAAAGTGTGTGGCTTAAAGCCATTAATTTGTATCTCACACCCAGGACGAAACTCTGAGCATTCTCCACTGAGCATATCTTAAATGTTAGGTGCTATTTGCTAATTTGAAAAGCAATTCACATTTCTCTTTTATCAGTATCCTGTGATAAAGAGAGGCTCAAAATTGGTTGCTGACCCTTCTAAGCAGGTTTACTACACCGCTGAAATAATCGTCCTTCCATATAAAACTGCTGGGTAGGCTCCTGCAGTGTTCCATCTCTCTCCCTTGGAGAAGATAACATGGTAGGTTCAATCATCTGAAGTAAATTGACTGGGATTATTTTCTCCATGACAGCTTTGTTGTCATTCTGCAGTACGGTATTCGATGCTGATGGACTTGATAAAATAAACAGAGATGTGTTTTGTACCTAAAAGAGAAAATAAGTCTTGAAAATGCAATGTTGCTTTTTGTTTTATGTCAGACAGCTCCTTAGGAGCCAGCCCATCCTCCCAGAAAAGAATTTTACTGAAGTCTTTGTTTAAATGCTCCTTTCTTTAGCTTTTTAAAATGTAGACTGATTGATAGAGAACTGAGAAAGTATGTAGTCATCATAACTCATTAGTGGGACTTCATTCACCCCAATGGGTCCCATAATTATTTCTTAGATTATTTTATTATGCTTTTGCAACCTTAAAAATGATTTAAGATGCCTTAAAAATTATCATGCTTTGGTTTGCTTTTTGTATATAAATTATTTAGATTGTCATAAAGTGGGATCCTTCGAAGTGCACATAGCCACTGGGGGGGCCATTGCACCAAAGGGAAAAAATCTTAAATGGCAAAATTCCTTAGAAACTGAAACAGCCTCTGAACAGATATAGATCATGATTAGTGATCTGTGATTGTCGTTTGCTGCGTGATTCCGATCCTGGCTATTCACAGAGAATTACAAAGGAAAGTTTCTAGAGGTGTTTAGGGCCAAGGGCATGCAGCTTCCTTTCTTTATTCTTTGATACATTCTTCTCTTAGGTCAGCGTAGGACCCACATTTATTTATATGTTTAATTACTTATCTTTAATGATGTAATAAGCATCTGTGAACCTGCCATGCAACAGAAGCTAAGATCTTGAAAATAATCTACGTCCAACTGCGTGGTCCACTACTCTCTTTCCATCCTTCTGCCAGACCCCTAATTCCGACTCCTGTGTTCAGTCCCCTGCTTTTGTTTATATTGCCTCTGTAACCATTCCTAAAGCAGTATGTCTATTTTACTTATTTTTAGCTTTTAAAACAGAATGTAATGTTTCATTTAATTGTCTGAAACTTAGAATTTCACTTCATATATGACTAAGATTCATTTAGTTTGTTGCATGATACTGTCGGTGATTCATTTCCACTGCGATATATTCTATCATGACTATACTGCATTGTGCTTACAGTCTTCAATGGGCATTTGGACTATTTCTAAGTTTTGTTATCTTGAACAGTACTTCTATGAGTATTCTTGAATATATATTCTATTACACCTCTTCAAGGAATTCTCTTGTGTGTGCAATAGGAGTTGAATTACTGATCCTTCAGATTTGTGACTCTTCAACATTAGAGTATAAAGTCAAACTCTTTTCCAAAGTGATTGTGCTTATTTACATCACTACCAGCAAAATATTAGAGATCTTGTGGATCTTCAACACTTGGAATGTTCAGACATTCTGATTTTTGTCAATTAAAGTGATGTAAAATGTGTCTCACTATGGCCCTAATTTTCATACCTCTGATATAATGAATAGCTTTTCATTTGTTTTCTGGTCATCTGTGTTTCCTGTTCTGTGAAAGATTCTAACATTTCTTTCCCATTTTTCTATAATTCTAATTGTTCCTCATACTAATAAATATTGTCCTGTATCTTCTTGATATGGATCTTTTGTCCATTTTGTATATTGTAAATATATTGTGTAATTATGTGACCTATATTTTCATTTTCTTAAAAAAACCTTGTTTTTATTTTGCTGAACAAAATTATTAATTTTGATGTAGCATAATTTATCAATTTAAATTTTTTTAGAGTAAACATTTGACATTTTTTCCATATTCCAAAGACTAAAAAATTATAACCTATATTTTCTACTAAGAGTTTTAATTTTAATTTTTGATACATAATTCCTAATTCTTACAGAATAAGTTTTTGCATACTGTGAAGTAGGAATCCAATTTCATCTTTTTCCATACAGATATTTTTTTATGCTTTATTTATTGACCAATTTCTGCTTTCCTTACTGGTTTTATATATCTATCATACCAAAGATCATGGCCCTTTTAACTACCCATGATTACTATAGTTTACTAATTAATTCGATATATGCTCTTCTTTGGATGTATCCTGGCTATGCTTAACCCTTCATTTGTCATATACATTTATGATAATTTTAATAAAGTTCCATAAAAAACATTTTTTGAAGTTGTTCAGAATTTTATTGACTTTATAGATTAATTTTTGGAAAATTGACATTTTTATGCTATTAAGTCTTCTCTCCATAAACATGGTTTGTATCTCTTTCTTTTGGGTAATCTTTAATACTTCTTCATAGAGTTTTACAATTTGTTCAGATATTGGGTATCATTTTTTTAGATTTAATCTTATGTATTTGATAGTTATTTGATACTATAATTTAAAATGGAGTTTAGAATAGAGAGTCCTTATTTTATGTTTTCTAGATTTGTGCTGTTGAAGGATAGGATAGAATGTACTTCACTGTTGTGTTAAGCTTATATCCATCTACCTTGCTATTATTTTCTAATATTTTTTCCATACATTTTCTGAGGTTTACAGTTGAAAGATAACATCTCCAAATAATGACAGCTTTATGTCCTCCCTTCTAGTTGTTACGACTTTAATTTCTTTTGCTTCCTTTAATCGTAGTCACTAGCACATTCAATACACTGTTGATTAGAATTTGTGAGATATATATATATATATATATATATATATATATATATATACTTCCTGCCTTGTTCTTGATTTTAAAGCTGTGCTTTAGAATAATGTATGCTTCTTAAAAGTACTTTCTGTCAGGTCAAAGATGTTCTTTTTATTCCTAACTTACTAAGAACTTTTATATGTCTGCTATCATGAATGAGTTTTGCATTTTACCAAATTTCTCCATCTATTGAGATGATAACATTCTCTTTAGTCTGTTTCTGTGGAAAATTAATGGGTTTTATAATACAAATTATTCTTGCATACTTGTAATAAACCCAGTTTGGTAATAGTGTATTATCTTTTTAAATGAACTATTGGATTTATTTTTCTTTATTTTGGTTTAGGAATTTCTCTAGGTTTAGGAATTTCTTTTCTTTAGGAATTTTGGTTCTATGTGTGAGTAAAACAGGCCCATAATGATCTCTCTGATTTTGGTATCAGTATTATTTTAGACTTGTAGATTGAGTTTAGAATTAATCCTCTTTTTTTATTGTCTAAAACAGATACAGAAATTTGTTGAAAATTGATAGAACTTATCTTTTAAAACCAACAGGGCCTGCTGTGTATTTACAGAAAGCTTGGTGGTTCAATTTTGTTGTTATACAACTATTCAAGATTTTAATTTGTCTTTGTAAATTACATTTTTTCTAGGAATAGCAGAGTTGTTAATACTATTCGGTTATCTTTTTATTTGTTACATGTCTGTGATTATGTTCCCTCCTCATTCATAACATTGGTTCTATGCCCATCTTCTTTCAAACAGAAGTAACAGGTTAATTAATTTTGTTGTAATTTTTATTAAAAGAGCCAATTATCTCTATGATCTTTTTTAAAAAAATTAAGAATTTATTTTTATTTTTATTATCTCTTTTTTATATGTACTTAGGTTAATTCTGGGTTGATTTAATGGTTTATTTGGGTTTATTTGGGTTAATTTAATGTTTTAAAGTGGACCTCCTAATTTATTAGTGTGAATACTTAGCTCATTAATTTTGAGGCTCTTAAAATACCCAATATAAGTACTTAAAACTATAAATGCCTTCAAACAACTGTGTTTGGTTAATTCCACATACTTTGATATACAGTGTTTGCTATTACCTCATAAAAATGCCTGTTATGAGTCCTTATTTAATCTACATGTGACTTAATAGGATGTTCTTTTAATGTCTACTGGAAGCACAGTGTAAGTTTTGTTTGTTTTCTCTGACAAATCCTGATGCTCATATTTCCTTATCTGAAACTGTGAGATCTTAATAAAATGCACCTTGTAGCTTTGTTTCAAAGATTCAGTGAGTTAAAGCATGTAAACATCTTAACGTAGTACCTGGCACTTAATCATCTATCAAAAATATTAGCTCAGATGATTTTTTTATTATATATTTATGAATCATGATATTTGTCCAAAGTTACAGAATTTAGGGCTTGTAGAGACACTCAACATGCTTAAAGGTAATGTGCTAGGTAAATCCCTTATGAGAAAATATTATGTATTTAATTCCACATTAATGGAAAATAAAATTTTGAAAATCTGCTACATGGGCATGTTGTTATGTTTTCTTATAGTTTAATATGCCGAGCCCTTTACCTTTAAGAAAATAAGTTTTTGCTCTCAGTTAACACAAAGGATAATCCAAGTTCAATAGCTATACCCAAAAGAAAATTAAAGTCATAACACACCATGCCTTACATGAACATAAAATATTTCTGAGCAACATGCGTTTATAAATTTATCTTAATAGCTACAATCCACAATCAGTGAACAGAAAGTCAGAGAACACAATGTTGGTAGGAATTTGACACCAATTTTCTTGTGTAGGTTTACATTGCAGAGTTACATAATAAGATAGATAAGCTACCCTTTCACTTTTGCAGATAGCTAATTAGTATCTTCCCTCTAGTGTGAAAATACTCTTGCTATAAACAAGACCCCATTCTGAAGAAAATGTAAATGTCTTAGTATTAAAATGATGCATTTGCTTGGTGAGCTTAATTTTCTCCATTTGGGCACAAACTCTAATTGAATAAAAGCATAATTTATATATCTATGGTGACTTACAATTTGCGAGGCGTTTTCCTTTCCACAATTTCATTTGATCCTCATAACCTTTGGTGAGGTAAACATGGCAATATTGTGATTCCTATTTTTCTGATGAAGAAACAGAAGCCCAGAGCAGAAAAATGACTTCTTTGGGATTTGAGAGTCTGTAAGAGGCAGAACCAAGACAAAAGCCCAGATTTCCTAATTTCCTAGTCAGCACTATGTACATCCACTCCTTCCCTACATGCATTTCTAATCTTAATTCTTACTCAGATTATCCAGCTTGCCTTATACATGACCAGTTATTATGTTCTTGGAAGGCAGGGACCCTCCAAAATACATTTATCTTTAACAAGAACACCATGTATCTTGATTGTTTGTCAGCAAATGCTATGAACTATTGAAAAATTATAATGTCCTGTCTAAAAAGATGATTTATTTAACTCTTAGATAGCAACACTTTGACAAAGAATCTGACTCAATGGTATTAAGTAACTTGTCACAAGTCTGTGAATATAGGCGCCAGGAGCCATGAGTAATCCCTGGTCAGTCTGATTCCAAAGCTGTGCTTAATCATTGTATTACACTGTAGCAAAGGAACAATAGATGAAGGAATGAATATGCTGAATTTGGTAGTGATGGTATTTTTATGCACTTTAGAGAAAAGAGAACAATTTGACCTCAAAGCATTTTGTTTTTGGTCTAAGAATAAAAATGATTATTTCCCATGTATTTACTTTTTGCTCAGTGTTTTACATATATTATTTCTAATCTGCACATTATTACTATGGAAGATGTATTATTATCATAATTATACCCATTTTATAGGAGGAGTAACTACAAAGCATATGAAAGATGGTGTAATATGTTCAAGGTAACATAAAGTGGTTGAAATGGATTTTGAAACTCAGTTCCATTCACTATTAAAGCCCAAGCTTTTACATTTACTCATATGACTAAATTTACTGTGAAAAGAAAAATTAGTTGCCGTGTATTTTTAAAAATAGCCATTGAACCAGAAATGAGTCGTATGGTTACTCAAAGTATTTAGTATAGTTCCTGATGTCTTGGAGTAGTGACCCAACTAGGAATCCTATTCTCACTGACAATAATTCTACCATGGATAAACTGGTTCAATTTGTTTATTTTATCTTATTTCTTTTATTTTTCTTACCTATAAAGCAGGCATTGATTCAGGCTTAACTAACAAGTGATGATTCCAGATTTTGTGAGTACTTTTTCACACTGTTCAGAGGCAGATTATTTTTTATGACAATCTCCATATTAGAAATACTTAAACAGCTGTTAGTAAGAAAAGTGACTTGTGGCATAATTATTTGTGGCCTCAAATTCTCTTGAATTTGAGTGAGCTTGTGAATGCTTGACCGAAGAATTATGGTAGGAATAATGCCATGTGACTTCTGAGGTGAGGTCATACAGACCATGGACCTGCCCCCTCCTTCACATGGAAGTTCCTCTTGCATTCTCCCTTTTGGTCTCAGTCACCATGCCATGAGAAACCTAAGACACAGGTGGAAGTTGTGTTTAGGTGCTCTAGTTGACAGTCTGAGCTGAGCTAAGCCTGTCCAGAGGCGAGGCGTGACTAAGGCAGCCTGGAAGTGGATCCTTTCGTCCCAGTTATTGGAACTCCTAGGTGTGCGGGGCATCCCTGTCTGTTCAGGTCCTTCCAGCTGAGGCCTGAAACACTTTGGAGACACAAGACTTCCCCATTGTGTACTATTTTAGTTACTGAAACACAGAACCTGTGGGCAGAATTATTTTATTCCATTACATTTAGGGATGGTTTTTACTGCAGAAATATAACAACTGGGACAAAAGTTGGTCTCAGAAGTATGACCTAAAACATGTGGCTTTAACATTGGTGGTGGTTGGAAGCAGGAAAGCTTTGTTAGCGGAACCTGGCAGGCCTCAAGAAAGCTGTTGCTGGTGGCTTGAAGACTGAAAAAAAAATGTGATCAGAACCTGGAGGAAAAGAGACCCTTAGTGAAAAACAATTAAAATTTTAAATATTGTCACCTGTATGAATGTGTAAAATAGGCAATATTCTTATTGAAATGATGGACTTGATAAGAATTTGCTAAGGGTATTTCTAGGAAGAATGTTAAAAGTGTTAGCTGGTTTCTTTATCTCAATATTATGAAATAGGATACAAGAAATTAGCTTAAGAAAAAAAGAAAAAGGAATTACTCAGTTTTTAAACAGTATCTAGAAGATCTGTAAAAAGTCTAAGACTTTCTGTGTCTGAAAATACAACTATTTATCACTTCCAGTCCCTCCAAGACCTGATGGAACCCAGCACACTGTCAAGAAAATGTGGTATTAGGATAAAGAAGTCAAGGGTGGGACAGTAAAACCCTGTTAGGACCTTAGGAATATTTAAAGGTGTTGCTTCATAATTCTTTTCAGTTAAAAAGCAATTTTCATGGTCATACTTCACAGACCTTCTTTGTTCAATAATAGAGCTTCCAGGAATCCTAAGGGGTTCCCTCCCAGAGGCCCTAAACCAGTCCCCAAGCAGGGCTTGTCTTAGGAAGAGATTTGTGAGTGTGACTTTTGTTGAATGGAGTAGATTATAAGTTATACATAAAAACCTGACAACATTTTAAAAATACCCATATAGGCAGAAATACCACCCACTTGGACCGAAAATGAGAGAGAATAAGATAAAAAGAGACTGTTGGACCTCTATGTTTCAATGGGGAAGGAGGAGGCTGAGAAAAATGCTCAGTAAACACAGGGCCATTTTTATGGAAAAGGAAGGGTGACAGAAAGGGGAAAACCATAGTCTAGAGGTTGGAGTTAAGATCAGTGGAGACCAACTCCCATAAACCAGGCCAGGATTTATAATCTAGGAAGTGACAACATGTGCCCATCTGGATTTCAGAATTATTTTGATCCAGGGATAGCTGTGTGCCTCCCATTACCCTTTGTAACATAAGTATCTACATCATGTTTATTCTATGCTCATCCTACCATTGCACTGGGTGGTTGAGTAGCAGTTCTCTAGTCCACAGATTTTAGATTGAGGAGCCATATCTGGTGACTCTTCCCTACATTTGAACTTAATTTAGGTGATAAAATCATGACTTGGAGCCTGAGACTGATACTATTATGGGGTGATGTTCCTTTTGAACCCTACTGAAAGAGAGTGAATGCAGTATTCATATGGAAGGAATGCAAATAATTTGTGGCCAGAAGGCAGAATATGAGGTTTTGAAATATGCTATACAGAAAAACATTATTTTCTTCAATAGGTCGTGATTATGTCCCCTCCCCTTGAATCGGGAAAGTCTTGCAACTTCCATGAAGAGGTCATACAAAGCGCTTTGCAACTTGTTTTAGGCTGTCTTGGAACAGTCCCTGTCAGAATGCTCTCTCTTGGAAACCAGCTGCCATGCTGTGAGGAGCCCGTGCCATTTGCAGAAGTGGTGTGTGGTAGCTTCTGTCAACATTCTCAGCTGAGACCGGCCTTCGGGCCATCTTGGCTAGATGCCACGTGTTTGAGTGGAGAAGTATCTTGGAAGCGGATCATCTGGTTTCATTGTTCTAGTTCCCATCCTTTGGAGTCATCCCCAAGTATTTGATTCCTCCTGGCTGAGGCCCCCTGGATAATAGAACAGAGACAAGCCATCCCTGCTGTGCCCTGTCCCAAGAATTCCTGACCCACAGATTCCATGAGCATAACAAAGGGTTATGCCACTGAGTTTCAGAGTAGTTTGTTATAAAACGGTAGTAACTGCAACACTGTGAAAGGGTTATTTAAAAAGAAAAACATATATATATATATATGCAGAATTCCAGGGTATCTGCAGATGCGCTGTAAGTATGTAAGTAACAGGGCCTGCCACATGCATAACTGATGTCTCCCATAAGTGTGGCACATCTAGCACCACCATTAAAAAAAGACAGTATTTGTAGCTATTTTATAGGTTGTGCTTGTACTGGATCTGTCTATCCATCTGTCATCCATTATCTGTCTATCCATTTGTCATCTCTCTCTCTCTCCAGCTTTAGTATAGAAGAATATATGTTTTAGTCTGCCCTTAGCATGTTTTGTCATACACATACCACAGACTGGTGGCTGAAATAATAGAAATTCATTTTTTTCACAGTTCCAGAGGCTCGAAGTTCGAGACCAAGGTGCTGGCAGCATTGGTTCCCTCGGTCTTTCTTCCCCTGGCTTGCGGATGGCTGACATCTCCCTTTACCTTCCTAAGGTCTTTCCTCTGTGTTTTTATGTGTCCTAATCTCCTCCTTTTACAAGGACACCACTTGTGTTGGATTAAGGCCCACACCCAATGACCTCATGTAACCTTAACTACCTCTTTAAAAACCTTATGTCGAAACACAGTCATATTTTGAGATACTGGGAGTTAGAACTTCAACATACACAGTTTAAAAGGAAACAGTTCAGCTCATAACACACACACACACACTCCCTCTCTCTTTCTGTCTCTCTCCATATATATAGAGTCTAGAATATAGGATATACTCTCCAAACAGGAGAGAACCAAGCAATTTAACAAGCTGACTTTAGCTTTATAACCACATTTTGCAGTATCTCTTCTTGCATTTTCTGAGACACTTGTTTTTCACTCTCTAGGAGTGATTTCAAGTCTTTGCTGAGAGTATCATTCCTAAAACAACAGCATCTATTTAATGATGCTTCTTCCAGTTTTGCCCTTGGAGAAGGAAACAGAAAAAAAAAAAAAATCTAGTGTTCTTCCTGTCAGAGCTGGATATGAAACACCAAAATGGCATCTTTCCAAACAGGTTTTATAATTGTTTAGCTGAGTTTTGATCACAAGGACACAAGATCTGGTCACCAGACATACTAATTTATGTCTCTCAATATTCTGCAATGTATCAAGTTAATATCCTTGGTGAAAAGAATCCACAGCCTCCATAGAAAATATGTGTGCTGTGTTTTCTATTTAATTATGAGAGAGGAAGCACAGAACATTCACAGAGAAAAAAAAACTGAAGAAGATAAAAAATATTTCTTAGGAGTGTTTCTTTTTCTATGTTAGACCTAGTAAAAGAGAAAGGACATTTTGTTTTCTCTGCTAGAGGAAAATGCCTGTACACTGGAAATATGAACTGTTTAGATGGTAATGCAGCAATGCCAGATATCAAAGCTCTTTTTATATTAGTTGAGAATATTTCAGAATCCCCTGAAGAAGTGGGTAGAATTATTTTGTGGAGAAATGTAAGGCTCTGTCTGTTTGAAGAATATGTTGTGCTCTTGCATGGAATACCATTAGAAATAATAAACCACATCAGTGGCAAAGACTAAGATAAACTTCAGCCAGAGAGAATAGAGTGAATTGGAATAGTTTATGACCCATGACTCTAGGTCAGCCAGGTCATATTCTATAAGGCCAGATATTCTCCCTCAATCAATGGACATTTTCTTTCAGGCTGTAGGCTGGGCCTCTTGTTGCCCAGTAAGAATGATTTATATCTTACATCTTAATGTAAGTAGGCACAATCAGGTATATAGGGCTCCTGGTGATTATGGCAATCAAGGTTCTGCTGAGAACCCCCAAATGAGATCATCCTGGGGTTTCATCCATAATGTAGGAATCTGCTCCTACATTCTTATCTTCTCTCCACTTTCAAAGACAGATAAATAAGGAAATTAAGAAATAGATCTCACTCATGTCAGTGTGCTGTCTCACTTGTCTCAGTGAGCAGTTTGCATGTGAGGTGACCTGCACAGTTTGTGGGGCTGGCTTAATTTTTCTCTAGACCCTCTGTATTTCCTTGCAGAGACCTTCCCTAGTCATCTATTCTAATCTGAAGGCTTGCCTGGCCCCTTTCTGCTCTGCCTAAGCATTTGCTCTCCTTTGTTCTGCTCATTATAACTTGCCATTACTTTTTTCTGGTCTATGGTTTGACCTATTAACACTTCTGTAATTGAAGCTCCATGACCGTTCAGCACCATGCCTTGCTTGTTCAGCTTATAGTCCTAGATTATATATTAAGGGCTCAATATGTATTTATTGAAGAGTGAAGGATTTTGAGAAAATGGTTGCAATATGGGTTTTCTTTTGCATTTGTTGTCTTTTTCTAATCAACCACATTTGATCCTTACCAAAGATTTTGGCTTATAATAGAATTTAAAAGTCCCTGTATCCACCTCTGGATTTCAGGCGAAATTTACGGCAAGAATCACTTTTCATTTCAGATGACTGGTATATCGAAAGTTCTCTAATAAAAAACTACTTTGCGTTCTCCTCCATTAGCATGATTTACCTTTGTAGTTTTCTTCGACACTAACAAGGCAATTTAGGTAGATTTTCCAAAGTTTGTCTCATTATAGTTAAGGTGGCACCATCATGTGAGTGTTTTGTCATAAGTAGCATAAATGAATGAGATACATAATTGTTGCCTGCGTCTAAGAAAGTATGTAGATTTGGGGCTTACACAATACCTTGTCTAAAAACAAATGTTGTAAAACAAAACAAAATAAAACTTTGACCTAATGTCCACTAAGGAACCCCCCAAAAAACTACAAAAAAGAACAAGTTTTAGGCTTAATAGTTTATGTGTTTTTTTTCAGCTTATCTGAATCCTAAGTTTAGACTGTGTGTTGGCTTCATTTTCATGAGTGCATTTCGGTTTGTTCTGAATTGCATGCATTAATTGTGATTATAAAAGTCTAAAATTTTGCTATCACAAGTCACCAAAACTATTGGAGTGATGGTAACGCAAAGAGGTTCACATCTAGCCATTATGAGATACATTAATTTAAGAAGGGATTGCTCATTCACATTGCAAGCATAAGCAAGAAAGTTTTGGTGATGTTGAGGACTCTTTCACATCATTCACAAATATTAATTCAGTGTGAATCATGGACCTACACCTGAAAGGTGAAACAATAAAGCTTTTAGAAGAAAATAGAAGAATATCTCCGTAAACTTGGGATTGGTGAACATTTCTGAACATGATTTAAAAAACACTAATGATAAAAGTAAAAAAGGATAAATTAGCCTTCTGTTTGTAAAAAGACATCAAGAAAGGTAAAAGGCAGGTCACAGAATGGGATAGAATATTTTCAAAATATTTATCTGATAAAGGACTCATATCCGGAATAAAGAAATTCTGCAAATAAAATAAGAAAAATACAGAGAATTCAATATGAAAAATGGCGGAAGTCTTGAAGAGGTACACATAAGCATCTGTAAAGGAATTCAACATCGTTGCTCATCAGGGAAATGGAAATTAAAACCATGCTTGAAAATTACTACACAGCCACCATCATGGTAGATTTAAAAGACTGTCAATTACAAATGTCAAGAATTTAAAGTAAGGGAAATTCTCAACATTGTTGATGAGATGGTTAATTCTTTCAACCACTGGAAAATTTTTTAGCAGATTCATTCATTAAAACTAGAGATAACACCAACTCTGTGATTCAGCAATTCCATTTCTAGATATACACCCAAGAGAAATGAGTGCGTATGTCCATGATAAACTGGTACAAGAATATTCATGGCAACCCTATTGTTAGAGAATGGATAAATATGCTTCAATATGTTCATATTAGGAATACTCTACAACAATAAAAAGTAACGAATTCCAGTAAGTGTATCCACATGGATGAGTCCCAGAAGGATAATTTTGGATGAAAGAAAAGACAAATATAAAAAGTTTCATAATGTATAATTCCATTTCTATGGACTTCAGGATCAGGCCGTTCCAGATCATGGTGGTAGCGGTCACAGTCATGTTTTCTTTGCTGGGAGAGGCAGTTATTAATGGGAAACGGACTCAATGGAAACTTTTGGAATAATGATAATGTTTGAACATCGATCTGGATGGTAATTACATGGGTGTACACAAATATAAACAATTAATTATGCTGTATACTTAAGATTTGAGTATTTCACTGTGTCATAACTCAATATATCATGCATATGTATTAACTATATTTTCTTATTTTCTATATTCTTGATGTTCTGGCATCTGAGCCATCACTGACTTGAGCAAGGCTGCCCTGATTCTTGGAGAAAGCAAATGATTGGCCTAGGAACAGTACTTTCATAGGCAAATTAACCATTCCTGAACCCACACTGTGAACCACCTCTTCTCTCTGGCTTTTACACTCCAGGAGGCCCTAATCAGCCCAGGCCCAGGTACCAGACAGTTAGAATTAGTGCCTATACCCCGAGGAGCCACACCTTTAAATTATTCAAACTGTACCATCCTAAACCTCCTTATCATGCTGTGCCTTATCTTGCCCATGGAAACCACAATAGGGCTCCTGCCAATGCTCTTTATTTCCTTCTTCTGCCTCCTGACTTATCCTGATGCTTCTCATGTGGTCCTGGGTGGCATAGCATGCCACCTTCTCTGGGAAACTATGAGTAACTTCAATGGTAACCATTGCCTAATCTGTTGGCTTATCATACTTAAATAATAATAACAAAACCAACATTTTAAAACACAATAAAGCAAAAATTTTAGTGCCAGGATATTTTTATGAATCATTTTTTTGAAAAACCACTATTAAGACATAGTTAATTCCATACTTTGGGTTGGGTAGGAAGACTTAAATGAATAATTAGCCAATCAATCAGTAATAAATAAGAATTCTTAGAAAGACTTAGAAACATGTGACTACCAGGAGAGTAGGTAACAGTGGATGGTGAAATCAAATGGCATAGATATAAATGAGCATAACATTTTAAAAATGGCTCTTTCTATCAATGTGCCATTTATAATACTGCATGTTTTATATACTATCTCCAGGTGATCATTGATATAGAATAACAAACTATCACTAGAACTGTTTATATCCTGCAAGCAACAGAAGTGGCAAATCAGGTAAGAAAGAAAGACAAGTGAAAAAGAAGAAAGAAAAGGAAAGGAGAGGAGAGAGGAGGAGAGGAGGGGAGGGGAGGGAAAAAAAAAGAGGAGGAGAGGAGAGGAATTTTCCTGGTGGGTAAAGCCAAGCCAGCATGGAGGAGCTAACCTCCCAACAGAACGTGGGCAGCACTGTTGTGCAGCTGAATGTCAAGTCATTCACCAAACAAGAGAAGGATGGAAACTGAGGGGGTGGGAATGAGGATTGAGAAGCTATTTGGAAAAACAAAATGTATATTACAAAGTTGTGCTTAGGCTATCTCTTTCCCTTTTTCCTCTCTCTCCAGATATTATTACTTCTTATTAAAAAATCTGTGTGAATCATAATATCTCACCATAGTCTTTTAAAGGTATTTGATGATTCATGAATATACATATAAATGACAGAGTCCCTTTCTTGATTACAGATAGAATGGTGGTATTATTTATTTTTGACAAGCTAGTTTAAAGTGGCTGAAGGTGTAGTAAGTTTTCCATACATACTTCAGTAGCTTGTCATTCTGTATCTCACCATGATTACTGGGCTTTATCTATTAGACATCAGGAGAGATTGCAGCTGACAGTTTGATAGAGATGGTAAAAATTGACTATCAACTTTTCAAAAGACCAGCAGGATATAAGCTATTTTTCAAACAAACCTAAGTTCATTAAACCTGCTGCCAGTAGGGGAGCACATCACTTTGATAGTCTTAGTGGTGTCTCACAAAGGAGGGTCAAGAGTAGATATTGATAGGAGTTTGGGCTCTGGGATCAAGTGCTTTAAGGCAGGTCTTTCAATACACATATCTGATTGGCATTGGGAAAAGTTCATGATCCATTATTTTGGGTTCAGGAATATAGTGAAATAAGAGTCTTGAAGGCAATTTTGATAAATAAACAGCTGTTTGGCCAAGTGAATAACCTGTTGTTCCTAGAACAGGGGCTCTTTGCCCAGATGAGCAAGTTATTAATTCAAATGCATTGGCTTTTTGGAAATTCCTGGATCAATAGTAAAGTTATTTATTGGTTTACAGCCTTATCTTTCCAGCCAAGACTCTCCTGGAACAAATAGGAGTCATGTTGACACAAGTGGCTTCAAATCTCAATCCCATTAGTTAAAACTGTGTGGATGCAGGTGGTCTTAGTTCTCAAAATTAAATGCAGAGGATGGAGAATGCCATTCTGTTGTAGGACTTGGAAGCCATTGCAGTGGTGTGTGGATTGAGAGGGGTCAATCAGAAAGGAAGTCCATTTTGAAGATGTTTCAGTTGCACACTATGATTTAATTTTAGTCTAGACATTCCTTGAATATGAGACATATTTTGAATCCAAGTGAATATGTTGTAACTGGCCGTGTTTTATTTTATGAAATCCAAGACTTCCATTGCCTCAAGATATTGAGAATGAAAGCTTTCCATGTTCTCATTCCAGTGTATGACCATGTAGGAGGTCATTATCTGTCATTTGGTATTCTGGCTTCTGAGGTCAGTCATTCAAATGTCTCTGTCTTTTTGTTTGTTTACTTTTTTGTTTGTTTTGCCCCTATCCTCACTCCACATGCATAATTGTTGAAAAAGCATGGTGCGTCCTGCCTTCAAGACAGACTTTGACAATCCCAGTGTAGCATCGCTGGGTGGCTGGGCACTCATCATTCTTTCCTTCCCTGACTTACAGCAGTCTAACCACCACTGGCCTTTGTTCCTACGTGGGCTAGTTGATATAAAGGTGAATTCTGGAAATTGGACAGAGAGCAGGAAGTGGCCTCTACCTGAGTCTTCCTGTAAAATCATGGTCACAACATATGCCCCTGAGTATAAAAGAGTTGAGTTGGTTCAGAGTTGAAGGGTAAACAGTTTTTGAGTTTATGGGTATATACAAAAAGTCTACTGTTGCAGGTTGGGACAAATACCTTCCATTCATGAGTAGCTTCAAAGTGACAGATGTATAAAACTAGAGAATGGGTGAAAGGAAATATTTAGCCAACCCAGCACCCCTAAGGTTCTGTTGGTTGTTCTGGGGATCTCTCACTCTAATGCATGGTACATGCATGACATCACTTAATGCCCTTGCTGGTTAGGATCTGACCTTCTGAGATTGCCTAGAGACTTAGAAGTTAAGAATTATTCAAACAAATGTTTTGGATGAGGCCTGACCATGAGGAATAAATCATGACATTTTCCGGTTAGAAAGTGAACTCTTGTGTAGGAGGTCCTGTCACAGGAGACAGTGTGCAGAAGAGTAGTTAGGACTTGTATTCCCTGCTCTTTCCAGAAGTACAACAGTAAGTATTATATGCTTCGAGAATAAACTGGAATTTTGGGCTCTACTCTGGACGACATCTTCTGATAGGTCCAAGGTTCATTCCACTCCTGCCTCTTCTCTCACTCAAAGGCGTTGTGGATAGCTTCAACTTTAATTGTTCCCTCCTCAAATAACATGTTTTGCATTTCTTATATTATTCAGAGTAGTACTCCATAATATATCTGACTTCTATTATGGTTGTACATTGTCTTTTCCCATCTCATACAATACTAAGTTCCTTTAAGCCCACAGACTTGATGCATTCATACAATTTTTAGTAGGTGCTAACTATATGACAGTTCTTTGATAGTTACTAGGGAAATAAAAGGAAGACATCATGCCTGTCCTCAAATAGCCTATCTAACAAATTTTACTCATTCATTTCAAATTTTAAGTCCTTCCCATCTTATCTTATATGCCATACACATTTCATTAATATATCTAGGGGCCTTTATTATTTGAGAGCAGGGACTTTAAAGTCATCATTTCTGAGTTTGGATCAGTCCCCCAGGGTGAGTTTAGTGACCCCTCTAAAATTCAGTACCATTTTATACATTTTTACAAATACAAATAAAGTAAAGCATATCATAGTATGTGGCATAGGTGTTCTATAAATGTGAAATTTCATTAATCATTATTATCTATAATAATATTAAGTTATTTATAATATATAGATATAAGTTCAGGGATTCATAAACTCCTGTAAGTATTTTTGGCTTTTCATCCATGTGGTCTTATGGCAACTACTCAACTTTGACCTTGGGACATAAAAGCAGCCGTAAACTATATGTCAACAAATGGGTGTGGCTGTGTTCCAATAACTTTACATAACGAATGCAGGTAGCAGGCTGGATGTGGGACATGAGTCATCATTTTCTGATCTAGTTCAACTTTGCAAATTTGTAGAAAAGAAAAAACTGTAGCAGAAAAATGAATTATCCTATACATGATTTACATGTTTATCTCCTTAAAAACTTTACACTTGCACCATCTTACCTACTAGTTAGGATGCTGGTGGTAAATGTACATAAATCAGGTTGGAACTGCCTGCCAATTTCCTTAGTGTGATCCCTAATTCTTCATTTTACTGTAAGAACTGGGTCTAAAGTCTAAGGTAATAACATAACATCATTATTTGCCTCTCCAATGAAATAGAATTTTATTTCAAACTTAAAATACTGACAAAACCAAATTGTTCCAACCAGAAAGGAATAGAATTCAGTTTTCATTGATGACTGTCTTCATTGTGGAAGAGCCTGTGATCTTCCAGTTTTCAAGTTATTTTATATTCTATTTCAAATATTACAGGTTTGCTTCCTTTGATGTAAACATATTTTTATATCCTTCCTGCTTTGCCTCCAAGCAATAGTTTTACAATTAACAAAAGAACCTTATGGGTACTATAATAAGAAATAAATAGGTAGACAATAACTTCACGTTTTGAGGGAGGCCCCTCAGTACTTCCTGTCATAATCACATCCAGTCTCATTTCCATGCAGACTGATCGTATCCATGTTGGCAGGGGCATTTTGTTGAAAACTCCTCTTCTAACTGTCTAGGTAGTTTGCAGTCAAAATGCAAACCTGACATACTTTGGTCAGTTAAACTAAGGCAAGCATTCCAACATGGTCATCTGTCACCCTAATACTTGGACATAAAAGGAATGGTCTCAATATTGACACATCTCGCCCAGATGATTTTCTTTAGATGTGTGTGTGTCTTTGTGTGTGCGTCCAGAAAGATTGAGAAACATGTAAGAGTGCTTGCTTTTGAGAATGCATAAAAAGGAACAAGCTGTGGGAAAACCTTTTGTGTGATTTCTCCTTTATAGTTTTAAAATGTTATGTTGTATGTATGCATTATGTATTCAAAAATTATTTTAAAACATACACACACCCCCATGCTCCAGACTCAGGCTAGTCCTACTGATCACAGTCATTAGGGGCTGGGCCCAGGCTTTTGAAATTGAAACCCCTCAGATGATTCTGATGATCAGGCACAGTTAGGGGCCGCTCATCTATTCTATTCACTTGGTGCTAATTGTCTTGCATCAAAGTGTACACATGAGAATGTAACTTTTATTCCCCTAACTAGAGGGGTATATAGAGGAATATCTTATAGTACTTCACTTTCACTAGTTTCCAGTTCAGAGAGGGTATCCAGTAAATATTTGTTGATGACAGTCATCCAGAGGAATAGTTTCCCATTCTTTACTACATTTTATTCCAGTGTAAAGAGTTTTTAGAAACACATTAAACATAATAGTATTATGAACATTAAAAATCACCACTTTCTGTATATGAAGGGCAAAATATCAACAAATACGAACAATGAGGAACTCTCAACCAAACCATTGGTATGGCTAATCTGCTATGGGCGAATGGTCAAAGCTAAGACAGTGGGATTTAGGAAGGAGTCAGACTTCATGTTTTACATGATTGAGTAGCAGCAGCTTCTAAGTGAAAAAGAACATGGATACCAGATTCCAAAGAAGCTCCATTTTATTCCAAATAGCATACAAAACCCTTTCCTCATAAGGGAAAGTACTGTTCTCCTTCTCCAGGGTGATATATGTGGCATTCCCAACTTTCTCTTCTACTTTGAATCCTAGATTCCTTAGTGTTTGCAGAGATAGCTGATATGATTATCAAGGCTGTGTAGTCACCAAGGAACATCTGTTTTCCATCCAATTTCCTTCTTTCAGATGCAATGCAGCAATTCATTCCCATTCTAAGCTCAATGCCATCTGGGAACCCAAGGAAATTCTTTGACATGCTTCCAAAATTCCCTAGGATCCCAGTGCTGTCCTTCACCCTGAACATGGCCCTTTTTTTCATTCCAATGACCAACTACTTTTGTAGGGGGATGAAATGTGGGCCTCACAGGGGACAATCCAAGTACATCCTTTCTTGTTTCTTTACATTTCTGATATTTGAAGGAGATGAAAGTCCAGACCCTGGAACCCAGACCTTTGGTATGTTCAAAGACCAAACCCTTTGTGCTTGACAACAATTTGTACTGAACCTATTTTTACTACCCCCCATTGCAGAGGGGTATATTTAAAGCTCAGACTGTAAAGTTATTGTCCGGAAGTCACATACCAGATGCAACAGTAGAACCTGGATGAGAGCCCAAGTCCTCCTGATTGAGGAGACTAGATGGCTCACCACCCTTGGAGCACGGGCAAAGTCCAGAGAGAAACACAGCATCTCCAGCAGGTATTGATTGACAGGGACCCTCCCTAATTTCTGTGGAAAAGGAAGTGTTGAAGGGGACAGCCACAGGAAGGGGGTGAAGGAGTGGAGAGAACAATCATATGATTTTTATAAGCAAGATGTATCCCTATGGGGTAATAGAGCCTTTTGTTATAAAAAGGCATGTGACAGTCAACTTCATTTATGCCATATGCTTTTTGGAAGGGCAGCCCAGGATGGTACAGCTACATACTATCATGAACTAATGAAGAATTGAAATCTTTGACCACTATGGTTTTGAAACCATCAAATATCATCAATGAACAGAGTTCTAAAGTGCACTGAATATGACAGTGTGCCAAAAATTAATCTTTTCCCTTTAATAGTTCTATGTATCCATCCGGCATCATATTCCTTGAGCCTAAGGAATAGGGTCTATTGTCTGAAAATGTTTAGTTCACCTTCATTTTTGATGGAATTTTAAATAGTATTTAGGGTTCTAATATGACAATTATTTTTCTTTCAAAACTTTAAAAATGTCATTATCTTGTCAGTTGGCTTTTGTAATTTCTGTTAAATACCAATCTTGTTCTTGTTCTTTTGATGGTGGTGTGTCAATTACCTTTGCTACTTAATTTAAGAAAAATATGGATATATAAAGTTGGAAAGTAAAGTGATAGAAACAGATTTAGCAAGTAAAGCTTAAGCAAAACAAGTTCTTGTAGCTATTTTAACATCAGACAAGACAGGTATTTGGAAAAGCATGTTAATAGAAATCATGAAGCCATTTCATAATAATAATCATTATATATATATATATACATATATATATATATAGTTTACCAAGAAGATGTTTCAAATTTTCATGTGCCTAATAATATAGTCTCAAAACAAATTAAGATAACTTAACAGAAGAAATAGATAGTCACAAGCAAAGTAGTATATTTTAATAAATCTCTATTAAGATGATAGGGGAAGAAGAAAATCTGAAAATTAGCCAATTGAATCCAGTAATATATGGAAAAAAAGATTAATGCACCATGCTGAAGATGGATTTGTCCCAAGAATATAAGTTTAACATTATAAAAGCAGTTGTTACAAAGCAGTTGGGGTAAAGGAGGAAACCATGATTCATTAATAAAAAAGAAAACATTTGATAAAACTAAACATTGATGTTTAAAAGTTTTGATCAAATCAAAGAAGGAAAATTCCTTAAACTGAAGAGAAATATGCTTAAAAAACCCTGATACATACATAATAAGTAATGCTGAAGTATTGAAAGATTTCCCTTTGAGCACGAGGATTCCACATTGACCTAGAGAACCTGGTCATTATAGTAAGGCAGGAGAACAAAAAAAAAGTTAAAAAAATAAAAAGGAAGGGACAAAGTTCTCTTTTTTCTCAGGTTACATATTGTTAATATAGGAAATAAAAAAGGATAGTTTCCAGTTGAGCTTAGCAGTGGAGCTAGGTATAAAATCAATATGCAAAAATCAATGGAGTTTCAATACAATAGCAAAATTATAGGTAGAAGAAAAGTTTGAAATTGTTTTCTTATCAATTGCAGCAAAAATATCAAAAGCATCTAGAAATAAGTCTAATAATATGCAAAGCCTCTACAGGGTTCATAATGGAACTTTGTTAGAGAAAGAATAACCAAATAACAGGCAGATATTCTCATGGACTTGGAGGCTCAATCACTTACTAAATTCTACTCAGATTGATAGATGTAATACAATTCCAGTAAAATTCAGTGCATTTGATATTTTTCGGGGGAGATTTTATAAGACAGTGTAAAAATTATATGGAAATGCAAAAGGCTAATTTTTTAAGCATTATTAAAAAAGAACTAGCAGATGAAAGAACTTTACTAATTATAAAGATTTAGTTTGAGAAATTTAGGAAAATGTTACATTAGTGTTGAGATGAACAGATCAATGCAGTATAATTGAACATCTAGAATCACACCTATATATGTATATTAACATTTACTAAAAAAAAGTGGATATTTGTACACCAATGATCATAGAAGCATTGTTCACAATAGCCAAAACATAGAAACAACTCAAATGTCCTCCACTGACAGATGAATGGACAAACAAAATATAGTGTAATAATAAAATGGAATATTTTTAGCCTTAAGAAGGAAGGGCATTTTAATACATGCTGCAACATGAATGAGCATTGAAGATACTTTATTAAGTGA
Source organism: Manis pentadactyla (assembly GCF_030020395.1). NCBI lineage: Eukaryota > Metazoa > Chordata > Mammalia > Pholidota > Manidae > Manis > Manis pentadactyla. Next base: position 22,035,032 of record NC_080023.1, read on the forward strand.
AATAAATGAAATAAATCAAACACAAAAGGACAAATATTATATGATTCTACTTGTGTAGAAAACTTAGTCAAATTCATATACAAAGAAAATAGAATGGTGGTTATCAGGGACTGGTGGGAGGAGGACATGGAGAGCTAGTGTTTAATGAGCATAATCTCAGTTTGTGTAGATGAAAAAGTTCTGCAGATCTATGGGGGTAATGATTGCACAACAATGTGAATATATTTAATGACATGAACTGTACACTTAAAAATGGTTACAGTAGTAAATTTAATGTTATGTATATTTTACTATAATAAAAAGAGAGTCATACCACCATAAAAAAATTATGCTGTGAAAATTGGATATCCATATACCCATGCACAAAACTCAGTTCCAGGTAGATTAAAGAGCTATATATGAAGGACAAAATAATAAGTGTAAAGAATGTAACATAGGATTTAGGGTAGAGAAATAAAACCAAAAATTAAATTAAATTAAAATTAATTAAACACCAGAAGTGATGGACCAAAAGGGAAAAAACAATATTAATTTTTCCAAATTATTGAGCTAAAGATCTGTTCATTGTAATGTATAAAATTATACTTTAAAAATATTAGAAGTAATTATTGAGTGGGATGCAGCAAGGGCAGTGCTAAGAAGGAAGTATATTACAATACAGGCCTACCTCAGGAAAGAATAACAATCCCAAATGATCAATCTAAAGTCACAATTAATGAAACTAGAAAAAGAAGAACAAATGAGACCCAAAGTCAGTAGAAGGAGGGGCATAATAAAGATTAGAGTAGAAATAAATAAAATCGAGAAGAATGAAACAATAGAAAGAATCAATGAAAGCAGAAGCTGGTTCTTCAAGAAAATAGATAAACCCTTAGCCAGACTTATCAAGAAAAAAAGAGAGTCCATTCACATAAACAGAATCAGAAATGAGAAAGGAAAAATCACTATGGATACCACAGAAATACAAAGAACTATTAGAGAATACTATGAAAAAGTATATGCTAACAAGCGGGATAAACTAGAAGAAATGGACAACTTCCTAGAAAAATACAACCTTCTAAGGCTGACCCAGAAAGAAACAGAAACTCTGAACAAACCAATTACCAGCAATGAAATTGAATTGGTAATCAAAAAACTACCTAAGAACAAAACTCCTGAACCAGATGGCTTCACCACTGAATTTTATCAAACATTTAGTGAAGACCTAATACCCATCCTCCTTAAAGTTTTCCAAAGAGTAGAAGAGGGAATACTTGCAAACTCATTCTATGAGGCCAGCATCACTCTAATACCAAAACCAGGCAAAGACACCACAAAAAAAAGAAAATTACAGACCAATATCCTCAATGAACATAGATGCAAAAATGCTCAACAAAATACTAGCAAACTGAATTCAAAAATACATCAAAAAGATCATCTATGATGATCAAGTAGGATTTATTCCAAGGATGCAAGGATGGTACAACATTTGAAAATCCATCAACATCATCCACCACATCAACAAAAAGGACAAAAAACACATGATCATCTCCATAGATGCTGAAAAAGCATTTGAGAAAATTCAACATCTATTCATGATAAAAATTCTCAACAAAATGGGTATAGAGGGCAAGTACCTCAACATAATAAAGGCCATATATGACAAACCCACAGCCAACATTATACTTAACAGTGAGAAGCTGAAAGTTTTTCCTTCAAGATGGGGAACAAGATAAGGATGCCCACTCTCCCCTCTTCTATTCAACATAGTACTGGAGGCTAGTATACTCTACACATATTGAAATCACATGGTATTTTTCTTTCTCCACCTGGCTTATTTCACTTAGAATAATACTCTGTAGGTCATATTGTTCATCAGGAAAGGATTAAATATGTTTTATCTGTCTTTATGAACAACATATCAGATCATCCATACTTTGAGAAAAAGGATTATAATTTAAGAGATGTAGGTAGTAGGTAAAATCTGCAAATTCGATTAATTTTACTGTTATTTTAAAACTCAACTCCTAATAATATTCCTGGCAGATTAGCCTATATTCAATGACATTTGGACCACTTGAATAGGCACTGATATTTTGATGAAAGAAAGACATAGGTAAATATTGCTCTCCTTAATTACAGATGAAAATTGGTGAAATGAAAAAGACTCAATAACCATGCCCTTTTTATAGCATGAATATAGAAGGTTGCCACAATATTTTTTCATTAACTATTTGGCTGTTGTGCTCAATATACCTGCTTACATGTTCCTACGGAACCTGTTTGGAGAATGTGCATTGAGTCAGCCTCTTCTCCTTACATCATACAATGGACTCTTGAAAGAAATGTAGCTCACATTTCTTGGAAGGATCCTATGAGCCACTTCCCCTGTTATTACTCTCAATTGTCACAATCCTATAAGGGAGGTATTACTATCATCAACTTTACTGTGAAAAAAATTGAGACTTGGAAAAGGTTAAGTGGGTTGCACAACTTATAATGTTGGAGTTGGGACTTGAAAAGATAAGGAAATATTTCATTCCTGTGTTTTTAGCACCTAGAAAACCTTTTGAGTATGTAACATCTCAGTTCCCAGGGCAGAGACACCAGCAAATAAGGTCTGTAGTGGGAGGTGTCCCCCCTAGTGTCTTTTCCAAGTTACATGGATTCTAAGTTCCAGTACACAATTGATAAGCCAATATACAAATAATTTGTCTCACCATCTTCCTGAGGCAGACTGCAGATGCCCTACATGCTTTACAGGATTGCTATGAGGATCAAGGAAGATAATTTATATTAAAGTACTTTGAAAGGATAGGGCCACATAGATACAGGTATGCTTGGTGGTAGTGTTTTTATCTTTCCTGACTTATTTAGAGAATAGTTGAGTGAACAAGGCATTGCATAGTCTTTTATAGAGTTGATATTTTTGTGAAAAGTCCAAGATACTGATTTGAGATTTCATGGGGCTCCTTATGCATCTGTGTGTGAGAAATTTCTGGAGGAGGGAGCATCACCATGTTGGTTATCTGCTGTCCATTGTAGAGGTTTGGGTCAGCAGGCACTGCAGCCACACTAACTTGTTGCTCCCTAAGGCATCCAAACACCAAGAATGAAGCAAAAGTATGAAGACTAATTGCTTTTGGATATTTAATTGAATATCTCTAAAAGAATGCTACAAGAGTAATTGTAAATTACAGGTGACAAGAAGAACAAGAATAGCAAATATTTATTAAATTCTTAATATGTGACAGAATGCTAAGGTATTTTTATGCATGTACTCCCCTCTCACTTAAAACAACTCTATGTGGTAGGTACAATTATTATTACAGTTCTCCAGAAAGGGAGATAATACAAGGGACTAAATTTTTCTATCCCCCAAAGTTCATATGTTGAAATCCTAAACCCCAGTGTTATGGAAAAGGAGGTGGGGCCTTTGGGAGGTAATTTGGTAATGAGGATGGGGCCCTCATGAATGGCATTAGTGCCCTTAAAAAAGAGACCGCAGGGAGCTTCACCCATCTGCCATGTGAGGACACAACAAGAAGACAGCTGTCTAGGAACCAAGAAGCAGGATTTCATCAGACACCAAGTGTGCTGGCACCTTGATCTTTGGCTGTGCTCCAGAACTGTGAGAATTGAATGCGTACTGTTTAAGCCATCCAGTCTGTGGTGCTTCTGTTATAGCAGCCTGAACAGACTAAGGCAGGAGACTAAAACTTAAAGGCATTAGATGACTTGCCCAGAGCCCCACTGTTAGTGAGAGACAGACCCAAATGTAGGTCTGTTTGACTCAATACTTGAAGACTTAATCATTAGAGGATCTTTACTCATAAAAATTAATTAAATTGGGCAAACCCATACTGAGTATTTACTATGTGGCAGCTGTTCTCTTGCCAAGGAGAGTTTATCAACTAGGTGTCCAATAAACAACTATAATAGAATTATAATTAGGGGGTACTAAATGCTGTGTTAGAAATAACAACCTGGCCACATCTATCAGTCAGAGTTCAACCAGAGAAGCATTAATATTCATGCTTGACTGCTGCAGTCACTGATACATGCACTGATAAACTGATGTATGGAAGTATGTATGTGTGTACATACGTATGTATGTATTATAAGGAACTGTCTTACACAATTGTCAGGGCTGACTAGGCAAATATGAGATCTGTAGAACAGATTAGGAAGGGCTGGCTGGAACTCTCAGGCATGAGCGGACACTGTGGTTTACAGGTGGAATTTCTTCTTTTGCAGGGAAGTCTCAGCTGTGCTGTTAAGATCTTGCAGTTTGTTAAATCAGGCCCATCCAAATTATCTAGAATAATCCTTTTAACTTAAGGCCAGTCAATTTTGGACTTTAATCACATGTACACAATACCTTCACAGTGAAACTTAGAATAGTGTTTGATTAAATAACTGAAGACTGCAGCCAAGCCGAACTGACACACAGGCTGAGCATCACAGCACTTAGGACAGGGGAGGAGGAATAAGGCACTGAGAAAAGTTTTGTGGAAGAAAGTTCCTAAAATGATTTTTTTAAAGGAGAAGGAGGAATTAGTCAGAATCAGAGTGGAGTACAGCAGTTCCAGCTGACAAAGAAGACACATGCTTCTGAGATCACTAGATCGCAAACTCCAGAGAAGCAAGGGCCTGTGGCACTTTGCTTCATCTCTGCTTGCCTCTGGTAAAGAGCATGAAACATGACAACATTTTTTGGGGGGAAAAATCTAATGGAGTTTAAAGGAACTGTCACTCATCCAAGACATTTCAAGGACTAGATGGCTTGGAGCTGGGCTGGAAGAAAAGAATTCAGAAGAGCAGAGAAACTTGGGTGGCAGTTTGGAGAGGGTACCCAGTGATGACCATTGTGCCATGGCCACGGCTGGCATAAACCTGACTGTCCCTTCCTTCCTAGCCCCTCCTTACTTCCTCCTTATATGCTGGTACTTCTGGTTTCTATCATTAGGCAATTAGAACCACCACTGTGTATGCTGTTGTTAAGACTGACGGCTGCCGTGCATTGCCTACCATGGTCTAGGCCTTGTGCTAGGAATCAAGGTGCTTCCACGGAGCTTTACTATGAGCAAATGAAAAGTTATTATTTCCAGCTGCAAACTTAGAGGCTCAGAGTGATTAAGAGAGGTGTCCAAGATGATATCTGTGTATGGCATGTGTAGTATATATTTTTTTACTATGTCATCAGAAATCATCAGAATTTCACATTTCTCTTGCCAGTAGAACCAAACTACCAGTAAGACATAATTTATCAAACCCAAATCATATAATTGAGTGAGCTTTGTATAGTTCAATTATTTCCATTCTTGGAGTCAGTCAGCAAACATTGGCTTAAAGCTTCCAGGTCTACCTATGAAATAATAGGGTTGTGGCTTTCAGCATACAACTTAATGTTTCTGGATCTCCCTTCCATTTCTGTGAGAGTAATGGTGATGCTGTCTGTTTATCTTACTGACTGAATGAGATGGGATCACTACTGCCACACCTCCACCACTGTCATTGCTGCAGCTCCATGACTAAAAGCAAACACAATAAAATCTATGTGAGCGGTCACTCTGCAAGGGGCTCCATATCACACGCTGACCTTTGACGTGATCCTACTATTCACATTTTATAGGTGATGAAACCAAAGCACAGAGAAATTAAATAAACCAGTTGCTTCAGGGCACACAGGTTTTAACTCCTGGTCATGATTCTAAGGCTCTCAATTCTACTTCCTGCCTCTTCTCAGCCCACAGAAGCCTCCCTAACAAAACACGATTTTCCCCAAAGGTGAGCTCCAAGTTCTAATAAATCAATGACATTTTTTCCACACCTTTCCATCCTGTTTTCAAGAATAAAACTTTGGCTGCATGTTCTCAGAAGAAAAATACAGTCATTTTGCACAATTTGAAGGCCTGCATTTTAACCTTTGGCTTCAAGTTGATAAAATGGCTGCTTAAATTTACTGGTAACTACTTACTTTGGTGGTTCAGAGGGAACATGGAAATGTTTTTCAAGAAAATGAAAATGGAAAGTTGCAAAATTTATCAAGAATATTTTTCAAAGACTCCAGGATCCTTCTTTCTTACTTGTTTTCTGCAGTGGCTGGCAAACAGGGACAGTTTATCTCTGATCCTCTCGCTTCAAGAGGTTCTCTCCAATTGGCGAGACAGTGCACATGACCTCTCAGTGTTCTCATCCAAGCATATGACACTGAAACCCATGCATGCCAAAGAAACAGGGGAACAAAGGTGTATATGTATACTAGAACAAAATCAAAGTTCTCTGAAAATGGAAATGGATCTATTTTAAGATTCTATAACAAAGGCAGTCATCTTATCAGGATGCAGAGAAAAGCGTTGGAGTTGTAAAAGTAGAAGGTAAAACTTTTTAAAGGTTTCACCAAGTTTGACTAAGGCCCTCATTTTCCAGTGGTAGTCTTTGTTAACTCAAAATTTATTCAGCTTTAACGAGGAAGTTTTTTCCAATCAGTTCCTTCAGCTTATACTGTAGGAAGGATCACCTGGTAAAATCTCTGATTATTAAAGATGTACAATGCTTTTATCTAGTTCCTTCTAGGATGTTACCCTACTGACAAACTATGTGTGTGTTTGAGAATTTAGGTACTAGGATATTCAGTGTAGCATGATTTATAATAGAAATGTTTAGAAATAACCCAAATGTTTATCAGGAGAACTCTTAACAATATGGCATCAATGCATGTCAAGCAAAAATTGACAGAATTTCAATGAGAAATTAACTAATAAATGTTTTTAAAATATTTAAAGTACTTTTCTCAAAAAAACTGATTGCACAGTCATGTTATTTAGGCTTTAGATGATTTGAGTAACAGTAAAAGCATGCTCTAACAAACAAGAATATTGTGCTCAATGTTAGTGAATATACAAATTTCAAGCATAGATAGGACTATTGCAAAAACTGACTAGTTAGCAGATCATAAAACAGAGCTGCATAAACATTGAAAAACAAGAGTCAACCAAATACCTTGTGTAACCACAATACAATAAAATTAGTAATCAAATAAAAAATTAGAACTCACAAGCCACACAACAAAAATAGCCTAATTCATAAAGGGACAAAGAATATGAGCCTGAAATTCTTAGAGAGAAATCTCAATAATTATCTGAAAGAAATGCTTGGCCAGACTAATAATAAGGGAAATTAAAATTAAAATAACAGTAAGATACCATTTCACAGATGGACAAACTTTAGTAAACATGATAAAACCAAGTGTTTGCAAAGATGTGGTCATGGGGGGGGGCAAATAACACAGTTATTGTTGGTGGGTGTTAGTTGGTACAATAAGAAGGGCATGCCCTTTTTAGCCAGAAATGCTACATGAAGAATTCATGGTATGCATTCTACTATAGAAGAATGCATACCATGGCAACATCAGAAATAGTGAGAACATGGAAACAACATAACTGTCCTACAGAAGGGAATATTACATTCACACAATGGAAGGCATTTAGAGATATATATAGAAATGATTCAGATATTTACAGGCATTGAAAAAAATCTAAAAGCATAATAAAATAAGGAAGTTACAGAAAGATATTTAGAGTATATGATTTACATAGATTTTTTAAAAAATTATTCTTATCCAATAAGAAGTTATTCCTATGCATGAATATAGTTAATAAAAGTTTAAAAAAATACAAGGAAAGAATACATATATCAATGTGAGGAAAGTGATAATATCTGAAGAATAAAGAGGAATAACGATGAATTTTTATGGAGGTGTGAAGCTTTCCATTCTTCCTATCTTCTGTTTTTTCCCTTCTTTTCCTTCCTTTTCCAGAAGTATTCCCAAGCAAGTATGGCACAATTTTGAAGCTTAACAATTTTTTATAGGTAGACACATAGGCTTTGGTTGTATTCTTTTCTGTATTTTTCTTTAAGTTTTAGTTATTTTATAATTAAAAGTAAAACATTAGAAAAAGTAGCACTTGGCTCTAAGGCTCTTTTCTGTTCACACTTTGCTAGCCTTGAGCCGAGTCCTCATTACATGTACTCTGTCCCTGTGGAAGTATGTTCACCAAGACTCCTGGCCTCTCCTGCAGTCCAGCTGTCAAATATGCTTCCAGAATAATCCTAAAAGTACTGTGAAATAGGTAGAGCAAACCTCAGTAAGATACCGATTTCATAGATGAAGAAAAAGAGCCTTTTTTGCCCAAGGCCTTAGGGACAGCAATAGGTCTTAAACCAGTGAGCTCCCAGTGCAGTGCTCACTTGATTATTACTCATTGCCTTAAATTACTTCATGTCTATTTTGCCTCAAAGGATTGTTCTGTGTCATTGTATATTGTACACTAACAAGACAAGCAGCAGAAGAGGGCAAATACATTTCATCTCTATGTCAAGCCTGGTTAATTAGTAATTATTGTCTACAATATGAGTTTCTGGACTTCACTGGGGATCCACAGAAATTGGGTTCTGATTATATTTCAAGAGTTGGAGACATTGTTCATGCCTAGATTTACCTATCCTGGACATTACTAGCCACATGCAAGGAACTTACTTAGTGAAGATTCTTAACTGTGTAAGATGTGTCTTTTTTTCTTTCCCATGTACACACATGAGCAGACACATGACAGACAAAGCTTTTGTTTCTTGCCTAATCTGTTTTAAACTTTGGACTGTGACATTTTATCCTGCTGTTCATAGCTGTTCTCCCACTGAAATCTCATGGCCTTGCTATGTTGGGTGATTTGCCCCATGTCATACAGCTCGGAGGAGTCTTTTAATTAAGTCATTGTGGTTTCTTCTAATCCCAGAGTGCCATTCTCTCCCCAAGAAGTGCTCACATGATCCAAATCAGGCTTTAAATCTATAGGTGACTCACACTGTTTCTTAGTGGTTTGAAATCTGCCCCATGCTACGCCAGCCACTTTAAGCAGAGCAAGAGCATTCTGCTAACTTAAACAATTGAGGCATTTCACTTGCATTTTTCAACCAATTGCAACTCATCTTTTTCCCTCTAATGTTCAAATAACATTAACCTGACAGAGTCAGTCAGAGCTTACAGTTTGTGTTTCTTTTGAAGGTTGTTTATGGAGATGCTCTTCAAGTCTCCACTCAGCCAGTCATCTAAGTGATGTGCTTTAGTCAGAGAGAATCTATGACCCCATTGCACTGCTTATCTCTGAGAGGAGAGCATGAGGCTCCCTGGAGCCCTCCCAGGGGCAAGAGAGCCTCTTGAAATACTTTCCTCTCAGCCAGGAGGTCCTTTTCCTCCTAATGCCTCAGCCTAAAATGTGGGTTGTGAAGTTCTGCTCTGTTGCCACGTCCATCAAATCTCTCACCATGTATTTCCATGATAACTGTTGAGCACAGCTGGGCTTAATGATCTCTTGTGGCAAAATGCATAGGAATGGGGAGCCATACAGAGTGAGGAAGAAAGGATTAGGATCTCTTTCTCCCTACAGCAAACACCTCATGAGGGAGGAAAAGTAGCAATTTCCTTTTCATTCTTAAGGATGAAAATCAAGCTGATAAACTGCATGTCTTAGATTCTACAGAAAAAGAAGAAATTACAATTCCTTATATTTATAATGTACCCTCTTTCAAAGTAATGCAAAGCTTTTAACAGGCTTTTTCTCAACCTCAGATCCCCCATGTCTTAATGAAACCTTCACGAACCATATGTTCAGGGATTATATCCTTTTAACTGGTTTCTTTCTTATTCTTGTACTCCTGAAATGTGTGGCCTGCAGACACTAAATCTTTCACAGAGGAAGCATTTTGTTTCTGTTGATTCATGAGTATTGATTCTTCTGCTCCCTTTGTCCTTTAGGATTCTTCCCCTATGGTTTATTTTCTCTCAGAACATCATATTAGAAGGCAAATGAGAGAAATGGCCAATGACCTTGATGTTTGTAATCAAAAGACCTAGGCTTGAGTTCCAGTTGTGTCACATGTTTGATCATGTGTAATTAATTTATCTTTGTGGACCCTAGTTTCCTTATTGGTAAAATGAAGTGGTTAGTCTCTTGTCAATTACAACATTTTAAGCTTTGATAGCATAAAAGTCTCTGTGAACCCTATCTCTGTCTATACCTTTCTCTCACCAATTCCTATTCCTTTGTGCTCATGCAAGGTACTCTTCTTTGCCCCTCATCCTGGCTTCCATAGCTGTCCCCCATCTAGAATCAGTTGTCTCAAGAGGTTTTTGCTTATGAGTTATTCATTTTCCCTATTATTAATAGGATAAAATTCTATTTTTCTCAGTGAATTGAAAAGAAATGAATTGAGTACTTGATTTTGTTGCTGCTGACAGCATTTAAATGTTTAAATACCTTTGGGGTAGGGGGATAATCTAGCATTGCCAGATGGTGCTCACACCACTTCATCTATGATTATTCCTGCAAAGGTGCCATGGAGCTCAGTGCTCTGTTTCTCTGTTGAGATATTTTTATGGACTGAAGTTATCATAGAAGACTTCCTTATTGTCTTTAGGATGAAACTCAATTAAAAACAGCTAAGTAAAAGAATGAATACTTAAAATATATTTTTAAATTTGTTTTGGTTTTTGTGGGTCATATTTTCCCTATAAATTTTTCTCATACTTAAATCAACTATGCTGTTTCCAGAAGGCCGCTGCCTTCATTTTGTTTCATAAAATATGTTCATGTTGGCTTTTGAAGCATATGCAAAGCACCTCTCTTTGTAGATGAGAATATAATTGTCTTTTTACTTTTTCTCTCCTTTTTCACTCTTCCCTCTTGCCTCTGCCTGAAGTGGAGGTTGAGGCTTGGGGGAGACAGCACAAAGGTGCCCAGATGTCTTCGCTGACTTGGCAATCTGATAAAATGGCTTTGTGCATCTGGGGCCTGTGAGGTATCTCTGTGGGTGTTTGTGTCAGCTGTCTGGAGGATTCCCTCTTGGGCCCTTGGATGTGGATAATAGGTGTTCCTCTGGATGCTGACACCTTCAGAAGTCCAGTCAACACAGACCCGTCTGCTGGAGTCCACCTGCGCTCCAAGCAGTCCTCTTAATCACTAGACAACAAGCCTGGGTGCCGGCTCTCTCTGCTGCATGGCCCACCTCTGGTCCATGGGAAATGCTCACATTCCTCTGCCTTGTAAATTCAGGGTAGCAGGACTACCACCTCAAGTCACTTCTTCACTAAGCAGTCTACTGGATCATCTCTCACACCTTCTGAATTTCCCCAAGTGGATCAGATACATCCACTCTGCTTGCGAAACTCATAGTTACACATATTATATTCTATGAGTGGTCCCATCGATAACACTCAATTTTAGGCTTGAAAGGAAGGATAAGCCCCCAACTCAGCCCTCAGGTGCAGGTGTGTATAATGGAACCAAGGACCCACAACAGGTGTTCACATAGCTACTTTAAATATTTCTTCAGGAGGAACTGTCTGACACTCTCAGAGGTATCTGGTATCTGCAGTATTTTGGTCTCTCAGTAGAAACTTTGAATTTAATGTCATATTACAAATGTGCTAGTAAATTTGGCAAGAGATAGTATTTTAAAATACACATCTCTTTTCACATTCAATCTTTTAAGAGGATTAAACATCTGATCACTTAGTCTTTTCAAGAACTTGTTCCTAAACAGTATCAGATCACCATAAGTTAAAATGAGATATTATTTCATTTCTTAGTGTTTTATTACAATACATTAGAATTTATTCTACAAATACCTCTTGAGTAACTACTTGATGCCTCTTTGCCATGCTATGAGAATGCCAATGTGAACAAGACAGAGCCTTTCTTCTCAGAGAGTGTGTAAACTAATGGGAAAATGGAATTACAATTCACTGCATGAAATGCTGTGTTAGCAAGTATACAGTATCATGAGAACACACAGAAGCACCCAACCCACCTGTGGGATGTCATGGAAGGCATCCTGGAAGAAATGGCATAAAGAAGGAGCCTCAAGTTTGAGTAGGATGTAGCCCAGGGAACAGAGGGTTCCTGGCAAAGAGAAGAACACATGGAAAGACCCCAAAGCAATAGAAGAATAATTCATGAACTCAGAATGGTGCATTTAATAGAACTAATGAATATGATAAAAAAGTGGCAAAGGATATAAGTGAGGGCTCAGCTGTGATGGACTTTTAAAAACTATTAATGGGAAGCATTGCCATCTTAATGACTATGATGTCAAAAAAGGATGCATAGTGAGTAATATAATATTGCTGAAATCAAACGTGTGTGTCTTCTCTTTTATTCTTGATCCATCATACCAGGAGATTGTACACTTTATTATTCTGTTCAAAGAATACATTTGTTTATAGTGATTTTTCACTTCACTAATTGTCTTCCTCATTATATTCATTGTTCTTCCTTCTTTATTTTTCACTGTGTCATTCTTTCTCTAACTTTATCAGTTGAATTGTAACTTCATTAATTTTGGTTTTCCTTTTTGGCACACCATGCAAGTAATATTATATTCCTGTCTTGAGATTACTTTATCTATATCCCACAAAATTTGGTATGTGATGATATCATTTTATTCAGTTTTAAATATTTTCTAATACCCATCATTATATTTGATCAATAAATCATTTAAAAGCATGGAACATCTTTTGTAAATGTATTTTCAAACTCATGATGAAAATGAAGAAAAACCCATTCAAACTCAATAATTTCCTAATTATTAATACTATATCTTTAATCCTAATGTTATTGCATTATCAGAGAACATGACAGGGGATACAAATTTTTGCACTCACATCTTTGGTTAAATAAGCCATTTTCCATGGGGAAGAAAAGGAGAAAATAAATGCCATGAATATTATAATAATGGTTGATGGATGCAGGGAAAGGGTTGTCTGAAATGCAAAGGAAGCATTGCCCCAAAACCAAAGACTGCCAGGTTAACTAAATGGACAATTGTACAACTGCATTCGAAATCTCTACTTTCTCACCACTTCTGTTTCTCCAGAAAGATGAGAAGGGATGAGGCAAAACAGAGATGAAGGCACAGTATTCTTGTTCAGACTTTAAAAACTCTCAGTGTGGGGGTGTGAAAGCATGTGTGCGACCTATGTGAACAGAATTTTCTCTGAGTGAGCATTTCTTTTCCCCACACGATCTCTCTGCTAGAGTGCTACTGTGTCACCTACAGGAAACCTGAGCTGATAAAAATTGGAGGAAGAATGAGAAGTTCCTTCCAGAAAAAAAAAAAAGAATGATTCAAGTGGATAAAATTCTGAATTTTATGGTTAAGAGTATTTGTTCTTGAGTATTTGTAAATCAGCTTATTTTGGGGAATCTGACATACCAGTCAGCACCTAAAATGTATTTTCATAATACACATTCTGATCAAAGCTGGGAGCAGGAGACCACAACGGTAATGACAGTGGCTTCTTTGCATTTATGTGAGGTTAGGTGGACCCCATGCTTTCAGGGGCACCTTTGTATTCCTGTCTGCTTAGCCCCACAAAACATAGCAACTTAAATGGGACAGCAGTGTGCATGGGAATAAACACATTTGGTATTTTTAGGTGAACTACATTATATAGTTCTAAAAGGCCAAAGAATGCCAGGTGCACATCTTGCTTTAATCTCATAATGCCTGCATGAACTAGGGCAACAGAAGTAACTTTCCTGTTGAGTTTCTTACCTTTGAAATGGGAATAATAATAGTGCATAACTTATATAGTTGTTGTGAAGTTCAAATGAGATACTCTGTAAAAAAATTTAATGAAGTGCGGTGTACAGGGTGTTTAAATATTATTAATGTTATCATGATGATCTGCATTTATAGTTTCCCTGGTATGTAGAACTCAGGATGATGACCTCTTGTTCTTTGGTAAAAAGAACATGTATGTTCTGTATGAAGGCTAAAAATTGAATTAGTATGGGGTGGGATAAAATGTACAGGATATTTTTTGGGTGGGTCTATTGTTCTGCCGTCACTCTTTTGCCCAAAAGGGAATCGGGAGATAAGCTAATGTCTTTTTCCAGACTCAGTTTCCAAAAGCATTCTTCAGCATCTCAGATTATGGTTTTTGTCATGCAAGCCAATGGTCCTTTGGAACCACAGTTATTCAGATGCATAGATTGCTGAACAAGTCTACCAAGACTTCTGGTTCATGTCCCGCAGAATTTGAAAGCTACAAAGGATCACATTACCTCTATTGCACACAAAGAAATTGGCTCACACAGAATAATCTTTTGAAATTGTAGATGTAATTATATTATCCTTCTGAATAAAGTCACTCAGTACTCTTACTTGGCATGATGTAATCTGTAGCATAAGTTACATGACCCTAAATGGTTTGGACTTGGTTCATTCTTAAAGATTCTTGTTTTCATGTTCCCTTTTAGTTTATTCAATCCACTTTGCCTCTAATCCTGCTAAAATGTTTTTCCTGTTGCCCAGAATTTATTACCTTCTCTCCTCTGCTTTCCCCATCCCCTACTGATTCTTACTATCTCTGTTTAACTACCACATTGTTTGAGAGGCTTTCCTTGATCTCCTACGCTAGATTGGGTCCCCACTGATACATGTTCTATTAGCTATCATAAAACTAACACTTTTTCTCATTAATCTTGTCTTTTTGACCATGTATTCTGTGTAAGGCCAGAAATGTTGAGAAATCTGAAACTATGTCTTATTTGATTAACATTGTATTTCCAATGCTTAGAACAATGCCTAGTACATAAAAACCACTTATAAAGACTAGCTGAATGAACATGTACATAATACCACAATTATAATTTTGCTAATGGCCCAAATCACATTACTGATATACATGCAGTAACAGCAATATTAGAGTTGATTTCTGAGCAGCCATCACCAAGGAATAGCCTAAAGGAACTGAGTATATATATATATCATGAATGAAATAGCTGTGAGAAAATATGTTTCAGGAAGATCTTTGAATATATAGTTGTAGCTCTTGTTTTGATTTCACTAGTCACAGGAATTTATAAGGATTTAAATTTTGGTTTTGGTCCATGCTGATAGCTGCAAAAATGAGGGTACATGCAAGTCATGAGAAAGATACGTGCGGGTGTTGTATGTAGAACTCAAGAGTGTTTCTTTACATTATTTAACACACAAATTTTCTTAGTGATTAATATCAGGCATAAGAAAGAAATTTATTAACCAGCCTTCTTTATAATGTCATGCTACTAAAGGATGGGTAACTGTGCCTTACAATTAGGTAAGGGATGAATTAAAGCATAGAACCCTGCAGTGGATCAGTCTAAGAATAGTGGTATACAACAATGTCTATATGTCTTTACTCTACTTTTCTTAAAAGTTTATTATTTTCTATTCTTATATGAATCAATCTTAAATTTTTCTCTGGCTATATATGCCTGTTTCAGGATCCTAGGTACAGTAGTCATTCAATATCAATACAGGTATCCCCTGCTTTTTGCAAGTTTGTTATATGCCACTACTCTTTTATGAAAGACTAGACTAGTGTGGTAAGGGCTTTCCTCATTAAAGCAAAGATCCTCTTTAGATTTCTTTCAAATACCAAAAACAGGTACTAATGTAGATTTTTCATAAAAGTAAAGTGGTGTAACGTGAACTTTCATAAGTGGGGGATTCCTTCCTTTTACACCATTTGTCTTAGGAAAAGTGTCACAGGAACACTCTACTTTCAGATAGTGGGGGAAGCCTGTTCTATGATTCTAATTTTTATTAAGATGTTATGTGTCTAAAAAAACTCCAAAGTAATATTGATAATAAGAAGGAATGATAAAGGTAATAGCAAGAGAATTGAAAATTGGCATAAGCATAGAATACTACTTTTCTCAGTTTTGACACATTTTATCTCTGTATCTTTCACATATCTCATTAGAACTGTCTTGCAATACACAGAAAAAAGAAAACAATTTGGGAAAGTTGATTTTATTATCATTAAGCTGTCAAACATAAGATTTATAGTAGAATAGGGCATTAAAATATTTAAAAAACCATTAAGCATTATAAAAGTTTTAACTGCTTTATTATTTGAAAGTTAAATTTTACCATGATCTATTTACATGAGTAATTTGGAAACTTGTGGTCTTAAAGCACCTATTATTAACTTACAACATCTGAAGGCAATGAATGCTTAACCTATAAACATAATGTTAAAAAACAGGTTTATTCTTCCTCTGAAAAAAGAAAGAGCATTTTTTTTTTAACTTCTTTATTCTTTCCTGGAAAAATGTGTTTTCATTGTGTGACTTCACAATCAAGGTAGAGAGAGGCATGTCTGTAAGATTGTCTGTTTCTACGATATGTCCTTCATACACCAGTATTTACTTGTTCCACTATCAGCATTCAACGTCCAAATGAAAAATTCTATCTTCTTTTTTTTGGTTACTGATACTGTTAATTCCTTTCCTATGTCAGATAATAAAATACATCAGCCTGGCCCTAAAACTGTCTCTGTTCTGTATCTCTGGTTTCCCCTTATTTCTCCATCTATCACTGCTGTGCTGCTTGAGATTCAGACACTGAGGACTCATCATGTGCTTTTGTTGGATGGAGTAAATTTGATCCCTCCCCCACCAAAAGAAATAAAAATTCAGCAGTCAGTCAGGAACCTGGCTATAAGGATAGGCCTTGTTAACAGCTTACATTCTCAGTTATAACCATGGTATGTTTTTTCTGGCATGGGTTATCATTTTGAATGGAGACGTAAGAAATCACAGAATTTTAGATTTAAAAGAGCTTGTGCCTGAGTGTATACACGTGTCAAAATGCTAGCTAAGATCTGAGCATTTTATTGTACATTTCCCAATAAAAAATATTTTTAAAAAAAGAGCTTGCGCAGCTTATCCAGTCTAACCCCCCTCCCACTTACGATGCAAGAAAGTCTGTAATATTCCTTGACTTCCTGTTTTGTTTTATTAATTTCTGACAGAACATGAAAATGAAACACAGATAACTGATAATATTAACGTAATATTTCCTTTTTTGCTGAGAAGCAAGATATAGTTAACATCAGAAACATGATAAGTTGAACTTGCATTTAGGATTGACATGAATACCCCAGTGACAGATGAAATTGCATTATGGTGGCATCAGTTCTAGTGGTTAGAGGTCAATGTCAGGCATAGCAAGGAAGTGGGACAGCAGAGCAAGTTAAGAAAAAACCACCAGCTATCACCGGGGTTTTCATCTATGTGCCATAACACAAATGCGCTGAGAATTCTGGTAGGTTTGTGATTTCAAAAGCAAAACAACACTTCTAATATCAAGAAAATTACAGTCTTTGTGAAAAGACAATCCCCCTGAGATAATAACTGAATAAGTGCTTAATTATTGGGTATAGGCATTCTAATTGGAAGCATTTACATGAGGAAGAGATAGTTAAGGGGTTCATACAAATGAACAATACCAACAGCCAGTAAATATCTGGTAGTAAAATTAGGCATTCAGTCATCACTTTATTCCCAAATATTCAGATAGTTTATTTGTGTAGCAAAAATCAAAGAATAGAAAAAGGATGCTGAATTGTTTTCATTCTTTTAATGGTCGCCTTAGGATTTACAATGTATATCTCTAGTTAATCAGATTCTGTGTCAAAACAGTATTATATGCTTCTCATGTAATGTTAACCATTAGAATAGTATATTCCAAATTCTTCTCTCTCATTCTTTAGGCTATTCTTGAATGTTTTACATTTGCATGTGCTATAAATAAGCAAAACAGTGCTCCCATTTTTGCTTAAATGGTCAGTTATCTTCAGACAAGCAAAAATATTTCATTTTAGTTCATCTATTCCATTTCCTGTGTACTTCATTTGTTTTGTTTAGACCTAGGTTTCTGTCTGCTGTCATATTTCTTCTTCCTAAGGAACTTCATTTAACAGTTCTTGTAATGCAGATGTACTGGCAATTAATTTTCTCCATTTTGTTTATATAAGAGTCTTGATTTCTTCATTTTTGGAAGATAGATTCACTAAGTTTAGAATTATGAGTTAAGAATTTGTTTCTTTTAGCACTTTTAAGATGTCCCTTCATTGTCTTCTGTCTTGTATATTTTTTGACAAGAAGTCTTTTATATGTCTCATCTTTATTCTTCTATGTATAAGAATTTTTTCTATGGCTGTCTTTAAGATTTTCTTTATCTTTGCTTTAAGTGGTTTGAATGATCTATCCGCATGAGCTTTTTGTTTAATTTTGTATGTCTTTTCTCCCATTGATACTTATCTTGCTTGTGTTCTTAGATCTGGGGTTTGGTGTTCATCATTCATTCTGGAATATCCGTAGTTGTTTCTTCATATATTTATTCTGCTGTATTCTCTTTCTCTTCTCTTTCAGAGATTCCAGTTAAATATGTGCTAAGCTGCTTGATATTTCCTCACATCTCTTAGATGCTCTGCATTCTTTTTCTCTTTGTTCAATCTTTTTCTTTGTGTTTTAGATTGTGTCATTTATATTGGTCTATCTTCAAGTTCAGTGATTCTTTACTTATCTTTATTAAGACAACTGATAAGATCACTGCTTCTTTACTTATCTGTATTAAGACAACTGATATAAGTAAAGATAATATTTTCTTCTGTTACTATATTTTTTCTATCATTTTCATTTGATTCATTCTTACAGTTTTTGTATCTCTGATGAATTTCTTGTCTGGTCTTGCATGTTGCCCACCTTTACCCTTACAGCTTCTGACATATAATTAGCATATCTAAATACCTCGTCTGAAAATTCAACAACTATACCACATTGAGTCTAGGTCTTTTGACTGCATTGTCTCTTGACAGCTGTGTGGGTTTATTTTTTTTAATTTTTTATTCTTCTTTAATTGCTTCATGCTTTTTTGCTGCTGTTGAAGGCCAGTGTGATGCTTAATTTTATGCATCAAGTTTACTGGGCCACAGAGTGCCCATATATTTATATATATTTCATATATTATATTTAATACTTCATGTAATATTTTAATATAAATATACTTACAAAATCATATATTATTATGTATTATTATTCATATAGTATATAATATGCTATATATTATTTAATAATTCACATGATACATGAATATTTGCCCATACAATATTTTAATATGAATGTTTATTTATATTACTATTATACATAAATTATATTATTCTATAGTATATATCACATGTAATATATTATATGTAATATTAGAATATTATTCAGGGGGTGGAGCCAACATGGCGGTGTGAGTAGGACAGTGGGAATCTCCTCCCAAAAACATATATATTTTTGAAAATACAACAAATACAACTAATCCTAAAAGAGAGACCAGAAGACACAGGACAACAGCCAGACCACATCCACACATGCGAGAGCCCAGCGCCTGGTGAAAGGGGTAAGATACAACCACCGGCCTGGCGGGACCCCAGCGCCCCTCCCCCCAGCTCCCGGCGGGAAGGAGAGGGAGCCCAGGACTGCTAAACACCCAGCCCCAGCCACCCACACCAGAGCGCAGACACAGTGCATGTGTGGGGTGCTGGAAACCAGGGAAACAGGACAGCAAGACCTCTGAGCGGGTTCCGAAGCTGATGCCCCTGTGACAAAAAAAAGCGAGTGCTTTTTGAAAGTCTTAAAGGGACAGGGACATAACAGCTGGACAGAAATAACACAGTTCACAGCCCAGTGGCTGGAAATTACAGGGAAAACCGGGCGCAATAACCCCCTGGACAATAGCTCTGAGATCCCTCATGCATGTAGGTAAACAGCCAAACAGCCCCCCTGTCCATTACCCCTCCAGACACTGCGAAAGCAGAGAAGCAGCCTAAGGCAGACCACGCCCACAGAAAGGGAAATTCCCCAATTCCCACCGGGCAAGACACAAAGACCCAGTCTACACGCAATTACCCAACACAAGCCACTAGGGGTCGCAGTTGTCCCAGTAAAGAAAGGCCAGTAGCAAGTGAAAAGTTTGGCCCTCCCAGCTGACAGTCAAAAGCACCTGTCAACATGAAAAGGCAAAAAAATATGATCCAGACAAGACTAACCCAGACAGCTTCAGCATCTGCTACATCTTCCCCTGAGAAGGAACCTGGGGAGATAGCTTTAACCAGTCTTCCTGAAAAAGAATTCAAAACAAAAGTCATAACCATGCTGATGGACTTGCAGAGAAATATGCAAGAACTAAGGAAGGAGAATTCAGAAATAAAACAAGCTCTGGAAGGACTTCAAAACAGA
The DNA here is from genome assembly GCF_030020395.1 of Manis pentadactyla. Classification (NCBI taxonomy): domain Eukaryota; kingdom Metazoa; phylum Chordata; class Mammalia; order Pholidota; family Manidae; genus Manis; species Manis pentadactyla. Next base: position 22,055,134 of record NC_080023.1, read on the forward strand.
ATGGACGAGATGCAAGAGACCATTAATGGACTAGAAAACAGAGAACAGGAACGCAGAGAAGCTGATGCAGAGAGAGATAAAAGGATCTCCAGGAATGAAAGAATTTTAAGAGAGCTGAGTGATCAATATAAAAGGAATAATATAAGAATCATAGGCATTCCAGAAGAAGTAGAGAGAGAAAAGGGGATAGAAATGTCTTTGAAGAAATAATTGCTGAAAATTTCCCCAAACTAGGGGAAGAAATGGCCTCTCAGACCACAGAGGTACACAGAACTCCCATGACAAGGGATCCAAGGAGGGCAACACCAAGACACATAATAATTAAAATGGCAAAGATCAAAGACAAGGACAAAGTATTACAAGCAGCCAGAGAGAAAAAAAAGGTTACCTACAAAGGAAAACCCATCAGGCTATCATCAGACTTCTCAACAGAAACCCTACAGGCCAGAAGAGAATGGCATGATATACTCAATGCAATGAAACAAAAGGGCCTCGAACCAAGACTACTGTATCCAGCACGAATATCATTTAGATATGAAGGAGGGATTAAACAATTCCCAGACAAGCAAAAGTTGAGGGAATTTGCCTCCCACAAACCACCTCTACAGGGCATCCTACAGGGACTGCTCTAGATGGGAGCACTCCTAAAAAGAGCACAGAACAAAACACCCAACATACGAAGAAGGGAGGAGGAAGAATAAGAAGGGAGAGAAATAAAGAATCATCAGACAGCATTTATAATAGCTCAACAATCGAGTTAAGTTAGACAGTAAGAGAGTAAAGAAGCTAACCCTGAACCTTTGGTAACCACAAACTTAAAGCCTGCAATGGCAATAAGTAAATACCTTTCAATAATCACCCTAAATGTAAATGGACTGAATGCACCAATCAAAAGACACAGAGTAATAGAAAGGATAAAAAAGCAAGATCCATCCATATGCTGCTTACAAGAAACTTACCTCAAACCCAAAGACATGCACAGACTTAAAGTCAAGGGATGGAAAAAGATATTTCATGCAAACAACAGAGAGAAGAAAGCAGGTGTTGCAATTCTGGTATCAGACAAAATAGACTTCAAAATGAAGAAAGTAACAAAAGACAAAGAAGGACATTATATAATGATAAAGTACTCAGTCCAACAAGAGGATATAACCATTCTAAATATATATGCACCCAACACAGGAGCACCAACATACCTGAAACAAATACTAACAGAACTAAAGGAGGAAATAAAATGCAATGTGCTCATTCTAGGAGACTTCATCACACCACTCACTCCAAAGAACAGATCCACCAGACAGAAAATAAGTAAGGACACAGAGGCACTGAACAACACACTAGAACAGATGGACCTAATAGACATCTAAAGAACTCTATATCCAAAAACAACAGGATAAACATTCATCTCAAGTGCACATGGAACATTCTCCAGAATAGACCACATACTAGGACACAAAAAGAGCCTCAGTAATTTCCAAAAGATTGAAATCCTACCAAACAACTTTTCAGACAACAAAGGCATAAAACTAGAAATAAACTGTACGAAGAAAGCAAAAAGTCTCACAAACACATGGAGGCTTAACAACACGCTCTTAAATAATCAATGGATCAATGACCAAATCAAAATGGAGATCCAGCAATATATGGAAACAAATGACAACAACAACACTAAGCCCCAACTACTGTAGGACACAGCAAAAGCAGTCTTAAGAGGAAAGTATATAGCAATCCAGGCATATTTAAAAAAGGAAGAACAATGCCAAATGAACTGTCTAATGTCACAAATATTGAAATTGCAAAAAGAAGAACAAATGAGGCCTAAAGTCAGCAGAAGGAGGGACATAATAAAGATCAGAGAAGAAATAAATAAAATTGAGAAGAATAAAACAATAGCAAAAATCAATGAAACCAAGAGCTGGTTCTTTGAGAAAATAAAATAGATAAGCCTCTAGCCAGACTTATTAAGAGGAAAAGAGAGTCAACACAAATCAACAGTATCAGAAACAAGAAAGGAAAAATCACGACGGACCCCACAGAAATACAAAGAATTATTAGAGACTACTATGAAAACGTATATGCTAACAAGCTGGGAAACCTAGGAGAAATGGACAACTTCCTAGAAAAATACAACCTTCCAAG